>NC_141994.1:48897256-49210730 GCF_049901715.1 Pseudonaja textilis
GCTGCAAGGGTCATAACTTTGAAAAATGATCATAAGTCATATTTCCAGTGCTGCTGTAACTTTGAATGATCACTAAATGAACTGTTTTAAGTCAAGGACTACCTGTAGTCACCAGTTCATGCAGAGTCAGAAGGCTAAGCCCAGTTCTTGGTCCCAAGAACATAGGATTCTTTCTTGCTGTAGACTCTGTCACATTCTTTGCAACACACTTAATACTAGAATTATGACATAAGCAATGAATGGGAGTGAGCAAAGTGTCTCCTATAAAAATGGTAAACCTCAGATGATCCTTTCGAGTAAGTCAAAAAAGTCTTTGTGGGAAAAGCCAAAACAACCCAAGATTATGGCTATGCTGTGTGGGAATTGAACTGTGTTTATTGTTCTTATGCAACAGTGAGACTTGATGAAAATCAAATTGTAGTTTCATGCATAACAAATAGTATTCTTCTAAAGTATCTGGTCATTCATATTTTGAATTATTACCATCAGGGAGATGTTATAGGTCTCCCTGATGGTAATAATTCGAAATATGAATGAGGACTGATAGACTGCCTTTTCCAAGGCAATAATTGTCTTGAATCAAACAGTACATTTGTGATTTAGTTCTATGTATAAAGTGGTATTTTTAAACTATCTAATTTAATATATGGGGACGAGCGGTCTGCCACCTCCAAGTGGTGTCCCCTGGATGCGCAAAGCCGTCAAACGCTGACCGTAACTGAGAGCAGACCCTCCGACGACAGGCCCACGCGACAGGCCGGCTGGAGTACTCAAATGCCGCATCAACATGGTGGAAACGTCCACTACAAAACACACGTCCAATGCTACCGCGTTCGGGGGAACCGACGGGCGCAGGAGACCATTGGCCTGTGCCAAAAATCAACGAAATGGTCCACGCGGAAAGCACGGCGCACCTGCACCGTGTGAGAAAGCTATGGCGACTGCGTCCGGGTCCGATGTGCACGGAGACTACCCGATCCGTGTGAAAAAACGCAAGCGGGGAACAGAGGACTGCCAGACGCTCAAGGTGGCCACCTGGAACGTGGATTCGCTGACTGGACGCTCGACCGAGATCGTCAGGGCCATGCGGGACAGGAAGCTGGACATCTGCTGCCTCCAGGAAACTCACTGGAAGGGCAACAAGGCTACGACTATAGACGGCTACAAGATCATATACACCAGCTGTAAGGAAAACCGGCGGTGTAGCTGTGGTTGTCAGTCCAAGCTGGCAAAGTTCCGTCGCAGAAGTTAAGCGCCTCACAGAACGACTGATGATAATCGTCGTAGCGACCGAGAGGCAGCGCCTACACATCTTGTCTGCCTACGCCCCTCAGACCGGATGTCACGAGGAGGAGAAGGATACCTTCTGGGAACTGCTCGACATCCAACTCAGGCAGATCCCACACGAAGGCGACACCATCATCTCGGGCGACCTGAATGGTCATGTAGGGCGGGACAAAAACGGACACCAGTGCCACGGTGGGCACGGCACAGGCGATACGAATGAGAATGGCCAGAGGATCCTGGACTTTGCCGACTCCCATGATATGACCATCACGAATACCTGCTTCATTAGGCGAGAATCTCAACTCCTCACCTACCATAGCAGAAACGGGAGCCACCACACACAGATCGACTACATCATCGTACGACGAAGAGCCGCTAAAAACATGCTCAACGCCAAGGTGTACCCGTACGAATCGAGCAGTCAGCACAGGCTGCTGATGGCGAAGATCAGGATCAGCAAGCCCAAGACCAGGATTGACAAAAGGAATGCAGACCAGCCACGAATCAAGTGGTGGAACCAGAAGAAGATGGCGGGACCCCTCATCAAACCGGAGCAGTTCCTGCAGATGGTCGACGGGCCACAGGAAGCGTGGTCCATGCTGAAGAGCACTGTTCACACTGTCCGGCTGCCAACAGCTTGGTTGCACCAAGCCAGGACGGAGACGCATCGAACGAGATACATGGCTCTGGACACCGGAAGTACAAGATGCCGTACACCTGAAGAAACGGCTCTACAAGGCCTTTCTTCAGGACAAGACCAGCGAGAAGCTCTGCGAATACAAGGCGGCCAAAAAGGCAGCCAAGAAAGCAGTAGCGACAGCCAGAAGCTCCCACTACGATGACATCTACGAGAAGCTGAACACGCGAGAAGGCGAGAATGAGATCTACCGCCTAGCCAAAAGCAGACACAGGAAGACCCTGGACATTGACCAGTTTCATGGGATCAACGACGAAAGGGGAAATTTGATCGTCAACCCCAGAGACGCTGCGGAGAGGTGGCGGCAATACTTTCGAGAAGATCTCCACCGAGGAGTTCCCACACCCACGAACCCCGCGAGGTGACCCAGTTGAAGGCCCAGTCTCAGGCATTTATGCCAGCAGGTCGCCGACGCCATCAAGGCCATGAAAACGGTAAGGCAACAGGACCAGACGACATCCCTGCCGACTTCTGGAAAAAGGCACTACCGGGCTCGGCATTGTGGCTGTGCGAGCTGTTCAACAACATCGTCTCCACGGGAAAAGTGCCACACGACTGGTACCGCAGCACCACTGTTCCGATCTGGAAGGGAAAGGGCAGCCCAGCGGACTGCTCCAATTACAGACCGGTCAGGTTACTGTCACACACTATGAAGATCTTTGAACGCGTCCTTGATAAGTTATTCGGGACATCGTCGACATCAGCGTCAACCAGGCTGGATTCATCAAGAACTGCGGCACCACCGACGCCATCTTCGGTGTGCGGATGCTGATGGAGGCTCACAGAGAGAAGAAAATCCCGCCCACACCGCCTTCCTAGACTTGGAAAAGGCCTTCGACCGTGTCCCGCACGATCTCATCTGGTACGCACTGCGAGATCACGGCGTGCCTGAGCTGCTCGTACAATGGGTCCAACTCCTATACAGATGTCACAAAAGCCGTGTAAAAGCGGCAGCTGGGATATCAGAAGAGTTTAATATTACCGTCGGCGTACACCAGGGCTCTGCTCTCTCACCACTGCTGTTCATTCTGGTGATGGACACAATTACACACGACCTGTACACGCCCGCCCCATGGACGCTGCTCTACGCCGATGATGTGTTCCTGGCCAACCTGTGCAAGGCTGAACTCGAGCACCGAGTCCAACAGTGGCACGACCGCCTCGAGCAGTTCGGGCCCGGCTGAACCTAAAGAAGTCCGAATACCTGACCACTGACAATGAAATGACAGGCTCCATCCACGTGAACGGGCAGGAGCTACCACGCGCCTCCACCTTCAAGTACCTGGGAACTACTCTTGGGGAAGAAGGCCTATTACAAACTGAGGTGGCAGCCAGGATCAATGCAGCGTGGGGCAAATGGAAGTCCGTCACGGGCGTCCTCTGTGACAAGAAGATGCCGATGCGCCTGAAGGCGAAAATCTATAACTCTGTGGTGCGCCCGTGGCCATATACGGCGCAGAGTGCTGGCCGACGACCAAAGAAGTCGAAAGCAGACTCCAGATAATGGAGATGCGAATGCTCCGATGGTCGGTAGGCCTCACCCTACTCGATCGCGTCAGGAACGAAGAAGTGCGTAAGACGGTTCAACGTCGTGCCCATCCCCACGGTCATGAGGCAGTCCCGGCTACGATGGTTCGGCCACGTGAGCGCGCCAAGGAAGAATCCATCATCAAATCTGTAATGAAGGTGACTGTCGGAGGAGCGAGACCGCGTGGTAGACCTAAACAACGCTGGATGGACACGATCAAGGCCGATCTAGAGATTGCGAAGGCAGACCCGACACGCGTGGCAGACAGAGAGGTGTGGAAGCAGTACTCAAGGACATTAGCGGACCTCGCCCGAGCGCGAGACAAACGCTGAAGAAAAAAGAAGAAGAAGAATCTAATTTAATATATGTTTTAAATAGGTTTTAGACTAGGTTTTTAATTATTATCATTACTTTAATTATTTTTCTTTTTTAAACACTGTGTAGTGTGATTGTGATGTGGTGTTTGGGGCACTGTGCTGGAGTAGCTTTCAAATTTCATTGTATTTTGAACGCAATGACAATAAAGGTATTCTATTCTATGTATCCCCAGGAAAAAAATGGTTTGGTTTGGAACACAAGTTGTTTTCTACTACCAGATTATTCATTTACTTAACCAGGAAGATCTGCTGGATTTTATGCTCATCAACATCATTTCATATCTGATATTTATAAAGCTGTAGGTGTCAGAATTAAATTTGGGATGTGTTGCATACAAAGAAAGGGTTTAATTCTTGACTTATGGTCCCTTCTCAATATTCTCATCTCCAGTTCAAAATTCCCAGGGTTCCAAATATGTTCAGTCATCTTTTCCAGCCATCAATAAAGGTTAAAAAGAAACTGCTTTATTCTAGGTCAGACTGTTGATCTATTTTGTCCATTATTGCCTGTTCTAATTGGCCTATTCTAATTCTAATTGGCAGCAGGGATCTGAGGCAGGAGTTTTGCATATATCTTGGGACTTGAACTTTTTAAGTGGATATATCAGATTGCATGCAAAGAAAGCCTCCTACTAAGTAGCCTATGAACTCCAAGTATAGCAGCATTCTAGGTGGCCATTCAGTGTTTCCTTGCCTTCCTACACATCATAAAATTCTGGGTCTTCTGTTTGTCTGTTTTGCTTGGCCTTATGTCGACCCTCCAGAATATAACTTATCTAAGGATATGTGTAAATTATAATTGGATTTAATAATATGGTGTCAGATATGTATTATATCCCCCCTTTTTCCCAATTATATTATGTCCCCGAAGAATAAGCCACCACCTGCTATTTTACTGTTCCAAAGCCCTATGCATATTGATGATGCTGTAAAAATGATAGATGGTGGCAGTCCTGGCCTTTTTTAGTTAGATCTGAGCTTGAAATGGCTTTCGTATTTGCTCTGGGAAGGCATTATTTTATAGGCCATGGCAGAACTATTCCAATTTCTTTTGAGCAAATTAAACAAGTTATAATTGGGATGGGGCATCTTTTCATGTTAATTGTATCACTCTGAAGTGTAGGATGAATTTTGAAAGTGTATTTATATGTACTTACCTGCTATGAAATATTGCATATACATTTTTCTGGTTATTTCAAGATTTTGATATTTCAACATTTGTATTTCTGTTTAAAGCATGAACCTACCAATTTAACAGCATGATACCAATTTATTTGCATGTAGTATTTGAATTCACAGACATCTTCATTATTTTATTTCAAAAATCTTTAAAACCATCAGATAAGTTGGTATTATTGTACCATATTGCAGATGAAAGTTATTGATTTTATGGTAAAGTCAAAATTTGAAATACATGGTTCATGGTTCTTCACAATTTTACATGTAGCTTATTGTTGCCTTGTACTATGAGATGAGTAGCATATAAATTTGTTAAATAAGTTACCTTGAACAACCCAGGCTAAGATAGAATAGAGCTATGGTTAAAGAAGGACAGACTCATTCTTATATATACATTAATCCCTTTAGTGTGTGACTATATTTATAAAAGAGAGAAAAAAGCTTACGAATCTCATTTTATAGCATTGATCCCTTTAACGATGGAGTACTGTCTGCTGTAGTTTCAGTGTGCTGTATGTGTTTTCCATTTGTGTAGGAATGTTTGATTGTTAAATGCTTGATTGGTTAAAACATAAATTGGTAGTATTTTTTTTAATTGTAGAGCCTAAAATCATTTTGACCACACTGTTGAATTTTCTGGTATGATTTCCAAAATTGGAAGCATGATTTTTTTTGGCATTTTTTTATGGGAAGGACATGGAAACTTGAAAGCATAAACCTAACATAACACTGCTTAAAAAACCATAATTCCTACTAAAGCAGAAAAATCTCAACCCTGCCTATGTGTTTGATAGAAGCCATCAATTTTACTTTAGTATGGCTTTTCTTCCATTTTCCTATTACCAAACATTGTCCAGGGTGGTCTAAGATATGAATTTAACTAGATTACCCTTGTGTCTTTTTTTTAGCTGCTTTCAGCAGTCTTAGAATTGCTCCAAATTAAATGCAATCCCGGGATTCATCTGAAGTGCCAATCATTAGATTTTGTTCTGGAGATTGGTAGATTCTTCAGATGAATCCCAGGTTAGATTATATTTGACGCTATTGAAAAGCAGATAAAGGTATAAATAGATGTCAAGTCCCCATTGTAAATTACGTTTTCATTCCAGACATTTGACAGAATTTATTAGACAACCCTTTGGTTACCTGAATTTCATCTTGAGCAATAGACACGTCTACTTCCACTTTATGCTGGAAACTTTAACTTTAAATCTATATATGTGTTTAGATTAGAAATCTTCTGAAACCACTATTCTGCCTTCCTCAAACCAGTTGTCACCAATCATATTGGATAACAATGTCCAACATCATGTCTCAGTGAATCTGGTTGGATGTGTTGGCCAGAAATGATCAGAGTTGAAGTCCAAGTGCAGGAAATAAAATTGGAAAAGGCATGTCTAATCTTCTAGATTTTTTTACCTATTATTTTAAATGTTTTTGAGCATGCATCTATTAAACAATTGGCTTGCTAACCCACAAATCTATTATTACATTCAGAAATAGGGCACATATTGTGAAGAGAACTCACCTATGCTTCAATTTACTCCTTTCTTTTTAGTACAATATTTATTGACTGCGAACCATTAAAAAGTTTTATGTAAGACTTAAGTTTGATTAACTTCCTGATCAAAATAAACCCCTATATAAATTTAAACTACTTGTTTCTCTAGTGCTGTAATCAATGTAGTGCTGTAATAGTCTTTTATTTGTTCCAACTTTCAGATGGATCAGTTGAAGTGCAAGATCACTTGTATGGAAGAAGAGTGTTCCTTATTGAAGAAACAAACATTAATGGCTCCTCAGCAGGAGGTGGAAGATCATGGATTTACTGACATTTCTGATTTGCAAACTGAGAACCAGAGGTTAATTGCTTCACTTCAGGAGTTGCAGAATGTAATGCAGGTACGTTCTGAAAAATGTGGATTTGAGAGTAATCCATAGAAGCATTCTCTATTCTGAACCTTCTCCTGTATGGAGTCATTTTAGTATTTAAACTGGGACAGCATCTGAAAGAGCAACCTTGATCTATAAAAATGATTTGGTTGCAGAGGAACCCAAACATTGTAACTCAGAGCTTCAGGTGCCACTATACTCTCATTATTTGATGGTCTGCCCTGAGACTCCAACTATGGACCTTCCAAGGTTCTTCCTGGTATAGTCCAGATTTCCTACTTGGTGCCTTTGAAGACTTCACATAATTCTTTAAGCAACAAAGTTAAATAGGCTTGGGGTAATTTGTCCATTGATTTATATGTTTGGAACCCAGATGTCAGGGAAGGCTGCTGGGGACTTTAAAGGAAACCCATTTAATCTGCATATAATTAAAACTTCTGTTTTAGAATTTCATTCTGGGCCTGTGACTGGGTTGCTACTTCACACTAACTTTCTTAGTTTCAGCTGTGGTTTGCTTAATAACAACAAGTAAACGATTCATATATCTCATGTAAGTCACAAGCAAGGCTTTGCAAGCCATAGGGTTCACGCAATAAGCTGTGCACAAATAAAACAAATCATTTTGGTGCGATGTATGAATCCAGTCGGTTGGTGCCAGGATTGTTACTTTTCCCCATCTTAAAACCAAGTGATAAAGTCTTTACTATTATAATTGAAATGGGAATGGGTTGGTCACATAGCAAGAAGAAATGATGGCAGGTAGACCAAGGCAGTCATAGAATGGAAACCACTTGATAAAAAGCATCCACAAAAGACACCTAAAACAATAAGGATCTACGACATCAGCAAGTATTGTGGGCCCAATTGGCAAAAGAAAGCTCAGGACTGTATTAGTTGGAAGCTTGTAGAAGAAGCCTTCATCCTATAATGGATAGACGGGTTAAAATGATGATGATTTCTCTACTACAGGGGTGTCAAACTCACGTTGACACGGCGGCATCACGTGATGTAGTGGGACTTTCCCCCCCTTTGCTAAACTGGGCGGGGTCAGCACATGACGCAACTGGCCTGCAGGCTGCAAGTTTCATACCTCTGCTCTACTACTGCTATACTTCTACTATGAGCTGCGGGTGGTTAGAGTGTAGTGCTGCAGCCTTCTTCTGCTGCCTGCCAGCTGCCAGCAGTTTGGCAGTTCGAATCTCACCAGGCTCAAGGTTGACTCAGTCCTCCATCCTTCTGCGGTGGGTAAAATGAGGATCCAGATTTTGTGGGGCAATAGGCTGACTCTGTAAACCACTTAGAGAGGGCTGTAAAGCACTATAAAGCAGTTGTCATGTCTCCAGGGCATGCTGGAGCCGTGACACCACGCGTTGTGCCATGTCAGACTATGCTATCAAGGGGGGAAGTGCTGTTAACCACCCAACCTGGGGCTTCGACTGTTCCACGGAGATAACGAGCCTTGCTGACGTCACACGCTGAGTGATTAGGATGCTGCCTGTTGAACTAACGATCTCAAGAGGGGTGGAGGGTCACTTCATAGGCGTAAATACAATGTTGGAATATGATATTTGTACAAGTATAGTAAATAGGGTAAATAATTAATGGATAAAAGCACGGTGTATAGGGTGTTACATGGTGACCGGATGTGATCCAATAGTGCTCACCGGATGGTGGATAAACTCATTGTTAACTGGTGCATAAATACAGCTCTGGTTGTGAGATGCGCCAGAGCTGACTTTAAATCCTTTTGGTTACTCATTGTTACCTGAATCCGGAACATTGTATGGACGAATAAAGACTCATTTGATCATTACCTTGAGACCTTTGTTTCCCTTCCTGCCTAGAATTTGGTGAAACAACTGAGATCAGTATGTAAGTCTAAGTGCTATTGCTATTGCTACTACTGTTGTTCTAGTTGGAATTTAAGCATACAGTTGGTAGTCCAATATAATTAAAGGGCATCTGATTGGAAAACACTAAACTAGTTATATTTTTGATTTTACGTGTAGACCTTAAACAATTAAAAGGTGAATGTCAGCAAGGCTGTTCCTTCCTTTCCAGCAATGCCTTGTATTTTTGTGAATCACAGTCTTTGTTCCCTTCTAAATTACCTCATCACAACATTGACAAATGTTTCTCCTTGAATGGCTTCAGTACAAAGTAATCTTTTATAATAAGTGTAAGACTTGCCATCCAGATAAACATACGACGTATTGCAGGAGAGTTGTGTTCATTCTTACACTAGTGCTGGATCAGAATCTGAGTCGGTTGAGTGCTAAAAATAAAATATATTTTGAAAAGAAGGCCTCTAGCACTGGCTTAGATGCTGCTAAAATATCAGTGGGTGGTATGAACAGCTGTGATTCTCAGCTGTTTGGGAGATGTAAACAGCCTGTTATATCTGGGTTACCAAATAACCCCTATTTTTACCCTGGAATATATGAATATATATATATAGTTTTGAAGTTTTCCTTGGATTTATGACTTAAAACTATCCTGTATTATGGATTCCAATTATTTGGTTATTTACATAAGTTATCTCATGATGCACAACTTACTGTTAATTTGTTTTAGTTTTGGTGAATGTTACTTAAGTACTTATATTTTGGTTTAAAATTCTTCCTTCCCCCACAAATCCTTTTAATTTATTAAACCATATAAATTTTAAGAAAAGTATTCGTGAGGAAGGGATACAATCAGTTATATAAATCTATTACATACTCAGCAAAATATTGCTATTTCCATTATACTCTGCAATTTTTATCTAGAATAGTTTAAGAACTCATCCCAGAAAGCATGAAATTGTAAGGTTCTTATCTTAGAAGACATGAGTCCATCTGCCCATGTTCATAATCATCCATAAAACATTGCTTAGCTATGATGTTTTGACTATACGGTTTCAATATGACACAGCTTGTCTGTTTAGAGCAAGTATTTTTCACTGCTTAGATCCCCTCATTCATCTAAATATAATCAAAACTAGAGCTCTGCCTATACATTATTGGCTTCGACAGCCACTGTGGCTTACCGGTTTCATGCAGGCAGATGCAGAGTCAGCCTATGGAAGCGCCATCAGGGCTGACGTTACTGTTAGAGATACTGAGACAAGTATCTTGGACTTCAAAAGGAAACCGCTATATAATTGTGAAAGATATTTCTCTACTGACAAGAGAGAAATCTGCTTGTGTGGTTTTCTGTTTTAGAAGACAGTAACTTGATTGACCTTAGAATCAATGTATCTTGATTTTGCAAGCAGGGGCATCGCTCATTGCTCCATCTCAGGCAGCAGAATACCCCAGGCTGCTCTTGCTGGGAATGAAAAAGGCTGCTAAACTGCATCAATCTTACAGTCTCAAATAGATTTAAGAGTCATTCTTTGCTTAGGGGACAGGCTTGCTAATTGGCAGTATTCAGAATCACTGCTAGACTAGAGGATTCAGAATTATTAAAAGCAGCCATGAAATTAAAAATGGCACGGCACTGGTATGAAGTTTGTTGCACAAATGCACCTTTCACTTTTGGTGGTAGTGAAGATATAGATATTGAATTGGATAGCCTTTCTTAAAAAAAAAGGACCTTCCATTGCTAACTGAGGATGGAAGGTGGTGAACACATCTGGAAGTTGTCAAGCAGGCAAAGCGTAGAGTAGAAGAGAACTCTATTCTGGAGCTCTTGCTGGAGATATTTTAAAATATTCCCTAGGCAAGCATGCTGATCTCTCTTCTTTTTTCCCAAAGGCCTTAATTATCCTGATATCATTATGTCCTAGCACATGAGTGACTTTGCTTCTTTACTGCTTAGAAAGCAAGGGAAGACCAGGCTCCGGGCTCTGAGAGGGTGCTTCTAGACATTCTGGAGCATGATTGGAAGGAAGCACAAGCAGACCGACAGGAACTGTGTCAGAAGCTCAACTCCTTACAGAACGAGCTGCAGTGTGCTGAACAGCTGAGAGATAAGGTAAGATGCTGTAACACCCAGACATTTAAGCTTGGAGATACGTTGGAAGGGCCGTGAAATTCTTGTTCCAGACATTAGTGAGCAGGGAATGTCTGTGCTGTGGGCTAAAGGCAGTCAAGATATTTTGGGACTCTGATAGTTCTTACTTTGTTCTACCCTTTTGAAAAAAAAAAAACCCAGCAAAACCTATGGAAGAATTTTTTTGCAAATCGAGACAGACAATGGAAGATGATAATTGTATCCTACTTCCACCCCTGCAAGCAGGTGTATAAAAAAGGAAAATAAGATTCTAATACTATTCATTTCTGGATCTCACTACTGTTAGAATGAACACCTTCATAGAGTATCATTAAGGCAATTTGGACCCCGACAGGAAAAATCTTCCCTATCCTTGTTCTAATGTCTTTTAAACATCAGGTACATGCTTTCTATTCTGGAAATTCTAAATTTAGTCCCTTTGTCCAATCTATGCATGATAATTGAAAATGGAGTGTAAGGGATGCAAAACACTTTCTTCTTTCTGAACCCTGACATTTGAAAAGAGATTGCAAACCCCCAACTGCCTTTGTTTAAGACCTGAACGTTTACTTGGAAAGTAATCCATCTCTGGAATTTCTTCCTCAGTATCTGCAAGAAATGGAGGATTTACAATTGAAATTCCATACTCTGCAGAAGAACTGTGAGCTGTATAAGCACAGAATGAACACCGTGCTGGGTCAGCTAGAGGAGATTGAGAAGGAAAGAGATCAGGTAAACTGCTTCTCCTCTGAAATATTTCCTTGGTTTATAATTATGGTATACAGTTAAGATTAAACAATGTTCTTGCTACCCCCATTTCATGCTATTCAAAGTAATAGAAAAATACAGAAACCCTGTAGGAATAATAAGATGGAAGAATGGTGCTTGCTTTATGTTTTCAATCCAGTCTGTTTCTCCGTGTGTGGTTCTTCATAGATACTTATGTAATATGATCTCAGATCCTATATCAGATAGAAACATCTAGAAATCTATCAAGATTGTTTATTTACACCAGTTTTTGGTTATTTGGGTTATTTTTTATTGAATGTGCTCTGTTCCATTGCTTTTGTTCTTCAAGTAATTGTATACTGAATGAATTATATGTCAATGCATTCTCATTTCTCAATATTTCAAAGAGCTATCTTACTGTAATTTTACTTCCAATCAGGAAGTTCTTTGTTTAGAAAGGCCTGGTGAATACCAGAAGTGAGCTGAAAAGGACTAATAAACTATGGCATTTTATCTTTTTGATTATGGATACTAAAACAGCAGAAATTATGCAGCAATGTGCAAAATTGGATATAACTTATTTAGAATGCGATTTAGAGAAAAGAGCATATGCTGTGCACAGTTCTGCCTATAATCTCACCCATCAGTTCCCCTTCTTCACTGTTTCCTTTAGGCCATTCAGAGCCGAGATGACATTCAGCTCCAGTATTCCCAAAGCCTCATTGAGAAGGACCAATACCGTAAACGTGTTCGGAACTTGGAGGAAGAGAGGGATGACTTGCTGAGCAAACTCACACAGGCTGAGGGCAAGATCTTCACCCTAGAGGGACAGTTGCAGCGATGCTTGTGTAACAGGGGGCTTGCCAAGAAGGTATGTTTGGAGAAAAAGAGAAAGTCAATAGAAGGGAATATTTGCAACTCAGGGTTGAAATGAGAGGTCCTTGGTGTTCTCTGAGCTTGGTTATTTTCTTGCAGATGTTTCATTATCTAAACTAGGTAACACCACAGACTGGCACTGATGATGTTGCCTAGTTTGAGTAGTGAAATGTCTGCAAGAAAACAGGCTTAGAGAGCACCAAGGACCCTTTGAAAGAAAGACGAGAAGGCCAATGTCTTGTTGGGAAGGGAGACTAGAATTTAAGGGAATCATCAGGCACAAAAGACAGGACTATATAACACTTCAATTAACAGATTTATTGCTAAAAGCCTGCACAGGAATCTTCTCAACTAAAGTTCAGCATCTGTTTAGAATTAGATAAGGGTCAATAGCACTCAAGGGAGGGAAGGGTTGGACTTAATTCTCTTGTGGCTACATAGGATTTTACGCTGATTCCCCCTTTCACTCTGCCCCATCCCCTCTGCCATTCTTTCTACAGTAATTCAGTTAAGCTTGCTAGAGAGGAAAAGGGCACATGTGAATGGTGATATAAACTATCCAACATGCCCTCATCTGCTAGATAATTGCAAGAGTGAGAATTCAAAACACAAGAAGCACATGTAAAAAATAGCCCTACCTTCTGTCCATCAAAAAGGCAAAAAGGACAGCTAGATATTCCAATTTTAAACTACGTTAAAGTCTATAGGATTTAAACTGTCCCAAATTCTTCTTCAAGCCTTTGATACTTTATCAAAATGAAACAAAAACAAATCTATAGTGCTGCATTTATGGGATTCTAACCTGATATTAAGAAATCAAATAAATTCTGGTACTGCAAAAATGAAATTTCCCTCTGAAATGATTAAGTCAGTGTGGATGACTCTTAAAATCAGAAAAGTAATGCTCTTTTTTAGCCTCCGTGGAATCAATGCAGTAAATGAAGTAATGCAAAGAATTCTTGTCTGAAAATTAAGGCCCAGTGTGTGTCTGTGTAGGAGTGAATCTTAAAGGATGAGTTACTTTACTGAAGTATCTTGCATTCATTCTTTCTTTTTCTCTCCTGGCCCCCAAGATATGTTCCTCTTCTCATTCACTATACAGCAGCAGTTGGAGCATAATAGAGAAGCCTTTGTCCCCGGAGGATGGGATTGTAGATTCACCAGACATCCTGGACATTGTCTTCCCAAGAGACTCTGTAGGGCCAGATGTGGTAAGAAGATATGGCATAAGCCATGAACTAAAAAGGCACATTCTTAAATGCTGAAATATCTCAGTTAGTTACAAAGAATTAGATGGCAGAGTGTAGTCAGTCCTGACTTACTGGCGTATAATTTTCAAAAGCTGTCTGATAGTGAGAAATGCTGAAAGTTGTAATTCAGCAAAATGTGGAGGGCTATCTTGTGGCAGCTATTAATGAAGAAAGACAATTGATGCTTTTTGGAGGAAAGTGCTGATCTGGTATAAGATAATTTTGTATGTTCTTGGAAACGATTGCTGTTTTTCTGTTTAGGTGGCAAAAACTGATATTCAAAGCTGACAATATACTTAGTAAGGCAAAGCTGAGCCTAAGTCAGGTTCCTACAACTAACTACCCCCATGTTGTATTGAGAACCTTGAAAGTTAGAATCCCAAAACATCTAAAAGGTCTTAAATTGGGGGTTGCAATCCCAGTATATCTGTGGGAACTTGCTCTTTTATGATTTTTGATGAGAACAGATGAAATCTCTGTTCTAGAACCAACAAAATTATGTAACGTTCTCCACTGTGTTCAGTAGGCAGGCACGACTGTCACAGCCACTACTTTTGGCCTATTAGTACTGGACTTCTACATTAGGTAAATACTTTATTGCAGGAAGACACTCTCATCAGTTAGTGCGAGAGTGCAGTGAATTTGAATTAAGAAAATTCAATTGAGTTGAAAATTTGGTGTATAATGACTGAACCATTAGTTCCCAACACAACTTCTTTAGGAGACACTAGCATCTAATTTTGAGTATGCAGGTTTAGATGAGTAAGGTTTCATGGTTGTTAAACCAGGAAATATAAAATTACAAATGACAATCCAACTTTTGAATGAAGTCTGTGGCTTGTCTATATATCTGTGGTTCCCTTCTCTATTCTGGTGTCTTCCATATGTATAATACATGCAGACTTGTATAATTCAATTCTCTTATAGAACATGGGGGCCAGCCTCAAAACCACCCTTGGTTTTCCATACTCGTATGCTTTTTAAAAGAAGAATCTGTCAGCTATAGCCTATGTTCTCTTCACAGTTGGCTTCCAGATGGAGGAGAAGCTTCCAGGAACAAATTGGCTTTTATCCCATTTGCTTCCTGAAGTTGTCTCCTTCCTCTCAGGATGGCTTTTGGTTGGGATGTTTTTAATCTTCTATGGAGTTGCTGGTGATAACAAAATGATATAAGTATGAATAGGACTTGAACCCTCCCGTGGTATTCTGTCCTAAATATGCAAACAGGATATATTAGCTTCTGATCAGAGTTCTGGTATTTAGGCTAACCTTCACCAATTTGACATTTTTTAAAGAAGTATTGGGTTTATGGTTCATTGGATTCCCACCCATTATGACCACTCAGAATTCTGGAAAATGTTACTCCTGAGTCTTGAAAGGTTATCAGGTTAGTGAATCAGGCTAGTGGTTGAGGCACCAGGCTAGAAACTGGAAGACTGAATTTTACTCCTATCTTAGCCATGAAAACCATCTGGGTGACGTTGGATTAGTCACTTCCTCTCAGCCCAACTCGCCTCATAGGGTTGTTGTGGGGAAAGTAAGAGGAAGAAGGCGTGCTGGATATTTTGTCCACTTTGAGTTATTTGTAAAAATATAAAGATGGGTTGGAAATAATTAAATAAAAATATATCACCCCACTTCTGCCAATGGTACCTCAATGCCTCAGTTAGATGATAACCTGTATGACAGGACGCAACCTCATCAGAAAAAGGGCTTTGTTTACATACTTTTTGTTTACATGCGCATGGCTTTTGTTGAGCAATTTGTGATTAAAATCACAAGTGGTGATATCAAGCCTAGCTAAAGAATGATAGAGACAAGGAAATGTGGGTTTGGAGAAGTAAGAACTTGTCTAAATTCAACATACGTTGTCTGCTTTCCTTAGGAAGTGACTCCAGACAGAGAGAAAGAAATAAATCGGCTCTCCATCTTTCCCTTCCCACCATGTGCAGGTTCTATACTTCGACGACAGCGTGAAGATGGGCCAACGCCTTTCAAGAGGTAGCAATTAGAATAAGCTGTAAAGAAGTTTCTCTCTGTTACCTTCCTGAACCTTGGGCTTGTCCATTCAGAAGGGTATTTCCTGCTGCGGAACACACTTCAACATTAATGCATTTTTTTCTTAACCTTTGCAACTTTAAGGTGTGTGTGGACACATTCAATTCCCAGAACTGGCTGGGGAATTCTAGGAGTCAAAGTCCACACATCTTTAAATTGTCCAGGTTGAGAAAAAAATACATTAATGTATGACCGGTAGAGGAATATTGTACCTCAGACATGTAGAATTACAGTGTTACTGTAATTCTGAATTGACTCCCTTTGACTTAGTTTAATTCAGATTATCAAATGTTTGGTAGAAACTCTTGAGATATTCTTTCAGTGCTGAATTTGAACAATCCAGTCTCTCCTCTTTCTTAAGGTTCTCTCTGCTAATCGGTTTTCTATATGAGAAATAAAAACATTTGTCTTCTGGAAATGTAATGAAGGGAATGAAGTCATGTCAGAGAACAGAAATAGGCCAGGCAAGAGACAGGGGAACCTTACATTCCAATCTGCTCGCCAGAGATTTTAACTGTTTTGTTTTGGTGTTCCAAATAAGAGATTTTAAACTGTAGGACAGAGGTCTCCAAATGTGGCAACTTTAATACTTGTGGACTTCAACTCCCAGAACTGCTCTAGGATTCATGAGACAGACAAAGTGGTAATGAAATTACCCTGCTCAGGTTACAAAAAAATGTATCAATATAGATAATACGATAACACGGTGGAGAATTAATGAAGGCTGGAAAGGAATTTTCCACTATTTTATATGTCCTCTGGATTATTTGAAGAAATGAAAGAATATTAATGTAAGAGATTTGATTTTGATTTTTGCAAAAAGTAATGTTTTTTCTCATTGTGCTCTGTATTTTTTCCTGTCTTCAGCTGGTCTTATGGGTCCTTTGGTAGCATGGAAGACTTAACAGGTATTGCTAGACATGATTTCCAATCAAACATTTTCATCTTAAAAGCTTCAAAGACTGATTATTGGGGCAGGGAGAGAAGAGACTTCCCTCATACAAAATCACCTGCATGAATATGTATCCACTAGGGGGCACACTTGCCCCATGCTTCAGTTGCTACTCTTGAGTTAATTATCCAGGGGCTCACTGGTGTCCTGCATGCATGCTTGACTCTCAAGTTATTACTGTTTGGTGCACTTAATTTATTGGGGAGGGGGAGTGGTTAGACAATGAATGTGATTCAGATTCAGAAGAGTAGAAACTGGAAAAGATGAATGTTTCCGCTTCTGGCTGTTATTGGTTCTTGGTGACAGGTTGTAAATCTCTAGAGCCTGTCTCACTGTATATCCTGAGATCAGATAGTTTTGTGGCATTCACTATAAGGCATCTAACAGGAAGATTGGCATTTAGCCCAATCCTGTCTGGAATTTTTCATTTAGAGGTTAAGTATGCCAAAGGTGTGCCCAAAACCCAATCATTCAATACTTAAATTCAGTTCAAGCTTCTCTGTTGATTCCATTTATGGACATTCACAGTCCAGATTTTAATGTAATATGGGGTTCTTTAAAGAGGCCATATTTACTCATGACTTGCTATCTTTGGGGGCTGATATCAGCCAAGTGTCAGTGTTCCAGGGAACCTCCATTCCAATCAGTAACTCCGAGACAAACATAATCTCAAAAGTACCTTTATTAGAATAGCACCTGGCACATCTGTGGAATCTCAAAACTAAAAGTTTCCCAGACTTCCCATAATGTCCCAAATACACAACCATCCCCCTTTTTCTCATCATCACATCACATGAACAAATCCCAAGTAAGTTCTTTTTTTCTCCTGAGCCACACTCTATGACCTTGAACTAACAAAAGAATTATATTTTGTCTACTTAAAGCTACTCAATAAAAATCACCCCCTCCCACTTTCTCAAGCTATGTGGCAGTGATGAATTAGGATTCCAAAGCTGACACCAAGCTTGTGCCCCAAGCTTGTAGGTGTTAGGTCTTTTACTGAGTTCCACCCATCTGATGGCACAGTAGCCTTGCAAAGGAAAGAGCCCCTCCAGTTGGGATTTTGTTTCCATATTTATGTCAGTGTTTCTCCTCCCATGAACCTCCCCAGTCCCTCTACATGCAACATAAGAACGAATAATATGAACTTGCTCTCCATCTTTCTCCCCATCAGGAAGCATCAACACCACAGCCTCTTCTGCCAGGTCACCTTCCTCTTCCAGCAGTGCATACACCAGAGCAAAATCAGAAGCCTGTCTGTCCGATGACTGTAATCAACATGCATTTGCCAGAAGGTCTGTTTGGCTTCCTCCTTGGTTTCTAGACACAACTTTATTAACACAAGGGTCATACATAACAAGATTGTCCTCTACCATCAAAGCTCAAATCCCAGCCTCCTGATGCTGCAACCTACATGCACTATTTACGATGCTACCATCTTCAGCTTCCTTGCCAGTTCAGACCAGCAGGCACCAACTGGGGAAGCTGCTACATCATGAGAATGGCTCTTCCTACTGTTAGAACATAGTATTTTCTTTTTAGGAAATGGAATCCAGATTTGCAATCATCTTTCATATTTTCAGTTATTTTCTTACTGCTCTGTAATATACTTCTCCAGGGCAGTTCACGTTAAAAAAGAAAGAAAATGCAGCCCCCCCCCACAATTAACACGCATATTATATTAGATCCAAAGAATTGCAACACAACAAAACAAACCTTGTTGACAGGTAAAATATAACTTTTATTAATCTGGCATCTTCCAAATGCAGTCCAACATGAGCACTGCAACTCTCATATTGTCCTGTAGACCTGGTAGCTGGGGGTTAATTGAATAGTGGTCCATTACATTCTAATATCAGGTTGTTAAAAGCTGGAAAATTTCCAGCTTAAAATCAAGCATTAATTTTTCTTGCATAAGAAATGGAGGCTGTTGCCCAGGGTGTTTCGGTAGCTGAAATTAGGTAGATCTATGGGACAAAAGGTACTATTGTGTCAAAGACAAAAAATTAAGCTTGGGATTCATGTGTCCTTGGGCTTCACAATAAAAATACCTTGCTCCCTAGGAGCTAGCAGTGCCATGAATTTAGTTATTGCACAGCTCTTCAGATGAAAACTCTGCAGCAGTTGTAGAAAACCCAGCCTTTCATGGTTTCATGATTGATGCATGATGTAAACTAGAACATTTTACTGAATGTGCCTCTATAGTTCTTGTAAAACAGAAGTCATATCTACCTCTCCATTTATGCCTAGACCAGAATCTAAATCTTCTCATTGTTTGCTTTCCCTTTTAGATCGGTTATGGTGCATTTGTCCAACTCGGGTTCCCTGAGTGTTCCAGGACCCCAGAGCAGGGGACTGACTGGAGACATTTCCATCCTGGGAGGAAATAGAACTGGGATTTATATCCATTGGGTGAAACCAGGCTCAGAAGCTGAGAAGGCAGGACTCCGAGAGGGATGTCGACTCCTAGAAGTATGAATAGAACTCAGTTCTGCAAAATTATGGCTAATTTCTATGAAGGAAGAATTGGATAAGAAAGGGACAAACACTTAAGTTTTGGACATTAATATTTGAAGCATTTATTTCAGTTCCACTTTTCAACATATATCTGCCATCCCCTATATACAACTTTAAAATAATCTTTCTAACATTCCCTTTCAATTAAAATTTTCAGTTAATCTCCAACCATTTTATCACTTTTTTAAAAAAAATCATTCACCAATGAGGCTCCTTGTCTTGATTTTTTAATCATTTCCAGAACTTAAAAAAAAAATCTCCATCAAAATTGCTCTATGTTTTCTTCATAACAATTCCTTATCTTTTATTACATTATTTGCCATAAATACTATTATCCCCATTTTTGCTTCAGCAAATCATTTTCTTATATGGATTTTTTCCCCCTCATCCACAAATTCTTTCAGTTTATCGTTTCACCAGATATCTATTCTAAACTCTCCATTTAATGTATCTTTACCTACTTTTGTGGTCCTCAGTAACATAATTCTCTGCTTCAGGCATCTTCTATATCCTCTTAACTTACATCTACGTTCCATTCATTCTCTTAAAAGATTAATCTGTCGTCTAATACTTTTTCATGTGGGACTCATACTTTCTTTTCCACCAGACTTCGTAACTTCAGACTTGTATCTTTCATGGCGTTCCTTTTTATTCCGTGACAATTTTATTCTCAAGATTTACTCTTCACAGCAAAAAAATAAAATAAAATAAAAATCCGTCCCATATTCAGAATCTCTTATCGCTCTTATATCCTTCACTAATTCTCCTCATAAAAGGTCAAAATAATCATGAATTTAGATTTCTTTAATATCTTTGGTACGTGTGCATGAAGAGTCTTATATTTAAATCATATTTTTGAAGCACGCCTTTGTGTTCAACTTATAGTCACTGGTCTTACTTAATTTTTTATTTTCCTGAAGATCCAGTATTTTCTGTATTCTTTCCTCTTGTTCTCATCTATCTATTCAGGAAACCTAATAGTAATTTTTATCGTGCATCACACTCATTCAGAATTTTGCACGATTTCTGCCAAAGTCTGTTTTTTTCTGCTTTTCTCCCACTAACACAATTCATTACAATTATTAGGGTAGCAATCTATGAACTCCAAACTCCCTATACACTCATAGCAACCTACTGTAGCATGAAACCAATTCATACTTTCTGATATAAATTTTAGTGCTTATTTTTCAAATACTCTAATTCATAGTCTTTTATGTGCTGTGGTTATCACAAAATTGTCTAAAGATACTAACCTCCATCGCACATCATAGATTTGGTTAATTTAAGTTTTTACTGAATATTGTTTAGTAATATAGAGAAAATTTAGATGAAATTCAGCCTTATCTATGTCACATGTAATTTTCCTTGCTAATGATAAGAACAGTTGGTTTTGCACATTTTGGACAATATACTATAAGTACAACAGATCCATTTCACCCCAAGCATATTCACACACTATATATATATATATTAATATAAAAAAATCAATATTTACATACATGGTGTGTTGTGAGTTAATTTTGTGAGTTTGCTTGCAAGCAAATTTTATGTGACAGACTGAGCTAGCTGATGGCAGATAGATCTCTGAATGAATTCTGTGATTCTGTGAGCAACTCAATCTGCCTGCCTGCTTTGCCTGATTTTGGGTAAAAGTTTCTCTTTTTTAAATAAAAAAATTCAATATTTATATAAATATTTATAATATTTACATACAAGCCATGCCCAGCCAGTCACATGACCACCAAGCCACACCCACAAATTAGGCCATGCCCACAGATCTGGTTAGTGGTCTCTGGGATTTAAAATTATGCGTTTGGTTGTCCCTGAGGTCCAAAAGATTGGTGACCCCTGATCTAGCTTGTATTCATCAATCTTCTCTTGATTTCTTGTACAGGTTACAGTTACAAAGAAGGTAAAATGTTTATTTTAAGCCCAGAAATGTTATTCTGAAGCTAATGAATCTTCTCTCTCCCCGCCCCCCCCGCCTCAGCTTAGGGAGGCACAGCTAGATGGTGAAGGGCTCTCTTTGGAGAACTGCACACTAGAGGTTGCTCACTTAAGTTTGTTGCAATGGAAGGACCCATCTGCTCTTCTATTCTCACATGACATCAGAGGTAAGTAGCTAAGCAGATGGTGTTGCGGTATGTTTATTTATCTTTGATTCATTTGGGCACCAAAGTTGAATATATTCTGCATCTGTGCTGACCATATTAAAATATATAGAAATGAAAACCTGATTATTTATTTTCCATCTCTAAAGAGCATCTACTTTTCTGGTAGGATGCTGGTCTGTAGGGACCCTTAAAAACTCTTTCCTTTCTTGTATTCTTTTCTCTTTATTAGGGTATCAGCCTCTCAAAGAAGCATTTGATTCCAGAAAGAAAATTCTTGGCGACTCATTTTATGTGCGTACTAACCTGAGCCTCCTGGAGATTTCAAACCCTTATGCTCTATGTGTGAAGTGTCGAGAGATCCTTCATGTTACTGATACCTTGTATAAGGGGCAGTTGGAATGGTACTGTGCTCGGGTGGACCCCTTCACACTTCAGGATTTGGACAAGGGCACAGTACCCAACTACAACAGGTAACCATTCTGGGGCAGGTGCCCCTTGTTCATGTATTACAATTACTCTTTTGTGCTTCAAAAGGGAAAAAAACGCCAGACCATTCCCATTTTCTTCACCAGAGATTGTAGCTTAGTCATTGGAGATGGGCTATGAGTGCAAATTCTATTGCTAATATCTTCACCTATGTAGAGAAAGAAGCCTGTTTGCTTGATTGCTTGCTTGCTTGTCTGCCTATTGATCCATCCATCCATCCATCCATCCATCCATCCATCCATCCATCTATCTATCTATCTATCTATCTATCTATCTATCTATCTATCTATCTATCTATCTATCTATCTATCTATCTATCTATCATCTCTCACTGCCTACCTGCCTTCCTGCCTGCGTGCCTGCCTCTCTGTCTATCTATCTATCTATCTATATCTAACAGCTAAGTTCAGATCTATGTATCTATGTATGTATCTATGTATCTATGTATTTATGTATCTCTCTCTCTCTCTCTCTCTCTCTCTTTCTCTCTCTCTCTCTCTCTATATATATATATATATATATATATATATATACCTGCCTACCTACGTGAAATGAGAGCACACAGTATTTTAATAGATTCTTAAGGTGGCTTTATAATCCTTATATAACACCATTTTTGTACTTATTGTAATAGAAAAATTGTGATAACCCACAACAAAGTAAAGCACCACTATGATGTGTCGGTATTGTAAATGCAAGGTTTGTAGGAAAGCAGGGTTTTTGTTGGAGGGAAGGAGATTCTGATAGCACAGCTTAATTAACAAAAGGTCCTGTCCAAATTTTTGATTTGTGAAATTCAAAAAGTTGGAGAATGAATGAATGGTACTAAATATTGCCTACTAAATGTTGTTAAACAATAGGCTGCTGGATTTTTCATCAGTTCTGCAAAATGTTATTTTAAAAAGTATTTTAAAGTAATTTGTACTGTTTAGCTAGTATTATTAGAAAAACTTTAGACACACTTGGGTTTCCAGGATTAACTTAGTTTTATTCAGTACTGTGCTTTTACTTATCTTGCTATCAGAATTCTAGAGAAAAATGGCCTGATATGTGTGTGCAAATGTATGTAGACAGAGCTGGAACTTGCAATCTGGAGTAAGTGGGGTGTTCAGTGGGGAGATTTTAATTTGCCAGGCCCACGTTCAAATGAGTCAGAAATATCCATAGGAATATTCATGATCAAAATTTTTAAGATTTCTTCCAATATCTCTGGGGAGAAAGAAATGACAATTGGGTAAAGATAATGTATCAGATTGGGAAAACATTTTGTTAAAGTATTGATTTAATAATCTATTACTTACTATAAAATAAGTTTTTAAAAAGCCTGTGCATTGGCAGCTGGTTTCAGGGTTGAGCTTAGCAGAGTTAATTCTCAATGCAGATGGAAGGCACTCTCTCTGTGTGTATGTGTGTATGTATACACACACACACACACACACACACACACACACACACACACTTGAAAAAAAAACAAATGCTTTCTTTAGAGTTATTGTTTTAATTATACATTATTTTATGCATAATTAATTTAACAGTGAATTGATTTGGTCTATAATCTGAAGTTTCCTGGAGCTTGTTGAAGAATCATATATTGCTTCACCAGTAAAATAGGGGGCTATAGATCCTCCTGGCTATTGTCTAGATGTGTAAACTCCATTCTCAGAATTCTCAGTAATAATGTGAATGCTCATTGGAAGCCCTAAGAACTTATGGTTATTCGTACCTTGGTCACTTCCCAGCTGTAATACACTATATGAGGCTGCCCTTGAAGTCTCTCCTGGAGTTACAGTTGGTCCAAAATAACAACTCACACAGTACAGTGTGCCTCTTGGTTTTACCCAGTTTATAACATCATTGTGCAAGCTGCACGGGTTTTCTGTATTTCTTTCTGGGTGTAATTTCAAGCTGCTAGTTACCACCTTTAAAGTCCTGCATGGCATAGAGCCAAGTTACCTTGGGATCATCCATTCTACTAGAATGGCATTGCTCAAGCCCTTCCCTGAAATGTTGCCATCTAGTGGAACCTGGGAAGTACGTCTTTTCTGTAGCTGTCCCTGTCCTGTGGATTGGAACATTCTTCCCATTGAGATCTGGAAGCCCTCATCCTCTCAGCCTTCTGTGTGGATATCTGGCTCCTCCCCCTGCCCCCCCAATCCCTGGGGTACTGGAACCTTAAGGTTGTAGCCTGGGAATTGAAGAGATGAATTGAAAGAATTTTGCTTGGGATCCTGGCTTTTCTTGATTTTTCCTCCCCCCTCCTTTTATCATTGTTATTTGCTACTCAGAGTTGTGTACCCACAAGATGGGCAGCTATATAATTTTTTTAAACAAACGAACAGAAGGGAAGTTTGTCAGTTCATGCATTTGGGTGGAATCCAGGTTAAGATAAACTGTGTAGCTACTTCATTCTGCTACCGCTGTGAGAGGAAACATGGTCCATTAGAGTGAGCATACCTGAAATAGGCAGCTGATCCACCTGACTTCATATTTACTCCTGGATTAATGTAGTAATTTTCCTACCCATGGTAGTCATTCGGTGGGGAAAAAATCAAAGTACTGTAGCCCTGTCATACTACCATTCTTCAGGGTAGAGATAAAAATGGTGATTTGCCAGCAGATTTCATCCTTCTATGGTGTAAATACAAGATGGAATTGCTGTCAGATGCCTTTTGTTGGAAACTGTCTTACTCCAATCCCATTTGGGATTTTGTCTCTTTATCTTAGTGTAGTGTTACATTGTATTGTGGGAAAACATAAAATGCAGCTTTTCACCTGAAGGGCAGATCTATGCAAATAGAAGCAGTCTTGATTCTCGATGGTTTCCATTGTGATATAAAGGACAAAGGATAGAAGCTGGCAAAAGACCAGGACTTCCAGCTCTGTGACATGCATGGCAGCATTTTAAGGGAGGGGAGGGCTGAGAAAACAATTTTGCTGTCTCCTAAATAAGTTAATGCTTATGTTTTGAAAATGAAAATTTAAGGTACCCAGGTGGTATAATAAGAACTAACATTATGAGAAACGGGAGTTGGAGTTAGTAACAACCTCCTGTTCTAGTGTTATATAAAATGGAGAGCGATAGTTACGGCTTTTAGTCACTAGATGATCATAAAAATGACAGCTTTTTGGCATTGGTATGTCTTGGGATACCTCTAGAGAGTACTTGGCATTTGTTCTGTTTCATTTTAGGCTGCCAAGGGTCTGATTTTCAACTGATGTCATTCTTTCAGGGCTTACCAGCTCTTGAAGATACAGGTAGCAATGTGGCAGAAAAGCTGCAGGAATAAGGTGAGCTGGAAGTGAGAGACTGGGGATGATGGATGGGTTACTCAGAAAGAACTAATAGTTCATCATTGATTGGAATTGCCATCCAACATATCTGGAGGCCACCAAGGTGGTGAAGGTTAATTTTACTCATTTATATTCTGTATCACCAACAGTGAAAGGTGACTGCAAATATTGTTCTTCTTTCCACTAACCCAGATAAATGTAGCTTGAATACTGAACAGTGAGAGAAGAGTATTTATACACATTCAGAAGGACTTTTTTTCTTATTATTACATCATATGATGAGAGCACGAAGCCTTACTGTTGTTAGCCATAATTCTATTTTTTCATCTAAGGGTCTCAAGCTGGCATAAATGTGATTATCCAAATTTATTCTACCCTATGAGATGGGCCAAACTGAGATAAAGATTGAATGGCACAAGGTCATCAAAGAAACTATTTAACTGTGGGTGATTTGAACCCATTTTCTTTATTCTAAGGCCTGCATTCTATCTATTACATCATAACACATGAAGTCCCAGTTGAATTTAAGTCAAAGTTATTACTTTGTCTTTACCTTACAGAAATAAACTCATTTTCATAATCAGTCAGGTGCAGGGACCAATTTGTTAGAATTGGATATATAATCTGTTATTCCCATTCCACTGTTTTCCTATTTGCTTTCGTAGTTTGTATCTTATTTTATCTTATCAATAAAAATGTTAATAATGAGAATTGAATGAATAATCAGTGTTAAATAGCAAAGTTAAGGAGTAAGGAAGAACTGGATAGCTGATTTCCTACTATATTGGTAAAGTAAAAATACTTTATCAGGAGGTAAGAACCCTGTGTGGTAGTACATTAGTGGTAGCTATTTCTGTGATGTATTTTCTTGAGCTGAAAAAATGCATTTTGTCTAATTTATTTATTTATATTTTGTATTTCTTAACCGTCCATCTCCCTTAGAAATTTACATTTTTTTTCTTTAGATTCCTCTAAAACTAGTGATATATCCTACTTTTCTCAGAGAACTGCATCTCAACAGTCTACTTAGCTTTCAAAAATAAGTAAGTGGGTATAATTTTTGTCAGCACCTGAATAATGTATTCTTTTCCCTTTCTTCTTTCTTTCCTTCTGTCCTTTTAGCTGAAGAAACGAACCTTGAAGCAGCTTCACCTGGTGAAACTCAAGAAACAGGATGAGAATCCTTGGCTGGACTCTTGCCCAGGTGAATTGTGATTTCTCTTATGTCTCTGTTGACAGATAGATGGAAGAAACTTAAAGCTGTACTTCCATTTTAGATTAGTAACTTCTGAGGGACAGTTCTTCCTACCAGCAGGTGTACTCTATATTTTGGGACATTAAACCTTTGCACGTTTATAAGAAGTTAGAAATCGATGCTTCATTAAGATTCTTAGTCTGTCTTTGAATCATGCCATCAGGACAGCTTACAATAAAATATTAAAAGCCTGGTAAATAATTAACATGTACAAATAAATGTAAAACCAGGGAATCTTCTAAAATCAGCATACAAATAATGCACCGTATCAAACACCCTAAAATAAGTTAAAAGCGTAATAGAAAGCAAAACCAGCAGGTGCCAGAAAGACATTGGATTAGGTGGCAGGTGAATCTTCCTGGGAAGGTGTTTTCAGAGCCATTATGGCTCACTTGATGAAGTATTCTTTCTCCTGATAACTATCACAAATGACTGGGGAGAAGAGCCTCTGATGAAGATCCAAAATAGGAATATGTGTGTTCAACAGGGTCCTGGTTATTTGTTTTTAATCTCTGAACATAGCTGATTTAATTTGTAGCAATTAGAGAGTAATGGTTGAAGTAATGCATGACCCAAACAGCTGTACCCCTTCTTTGCAAATACGATATACAACTAGAGGTAGTCCTCGGCTTAAGACCATAATTGAGCCCAAAGTTTTCATTGCTAATCAAAGCAGTTGTTAAGTGAGCTTGGCCTTGTTTTACAAGCTTTTTTACCACAGTGGTTAAGCAAATTGCTGCTGTTGTTAAAGTGAATCATGCAGTCATTAAGCGAATCTGGATTCCCCCTTTAACTTTGCTTGTCGGAAGCCAGTTGAGAAGGTTACAAATGGTGATTACAGGATCCCTGGACAGTGTAACTCTCATAAATACATGACAGTTACTAAGAATCTGAATTTTGATCACATGACTGTGGGAATGCTGCAGTGGCCCTCAGAGTGAAAACTGGTCATAAGTCATTTTTTTCAGTGCCTTTGTATCTTTGAACAGTCACTAAACATATAGTTGTAAGTCAAGGACTACCTGTACTAGAAACACAGGAATCCTCCTTATATGGTATCACAGTTCTTCCCGTATTGCATATAGAAAACCAACAAAGTCTCTCCCATTATTTATTTATTGCTTTCTACCTACAGTTGGAGTTGAAAAACCATATAGTCTGGTTCATCCTGTAGTGGTTCAGACCCGTCGCCCCATCATGCTTTCCCCTGGATGCTTAGCCCCTCTGCTTCTGAAGAAACTTCTGGACCTTCCTTCTTCAAGTCAGGATTTCTGTTTTAGCCCAGCAGGTGAGCTAACACATAGAGTGGCCCACCATGTTTCCCTGAAAATAAGACCCTGTCTTATAATTTTTTTACCTCAAAAAAGGCACCAGGTCTTATTTTTGGGGTGGGGGCGGGGGTTGTTGTCCACTGACTCACCTCACTTGCGCATGTCACCCCCGGCCCCTTGTTTGCTGTCAGAGGCCTTTAGGAACTTCTTCTGAGTCCAGCAAGTCTTTCCTGAAGGCCTCTGCAGCCAATAACAATAACAGAGCTCCAGACCGATCCGGAGCTCTGTTATCGGCTGCAGAGTCCTTTAGGAAAGCCTTACCAGTCTTGCCAGCTGCAGAAGAAAGGCAGGTGTTGGTGTGTGAGGCCTAGCTGCAACTGTCTGAAGGTAAGTAGTAGGGCAGCACCACCCCCCATCCCCACCCTAGCTTCATTTTTACCCATGCATCCTGGAGTGGGCAGGGTCTTAATTAGGGCTTATTTTGGGGGATAGGGCTTATATTGGGCACACATGTAAAAATCAAGTGAGGGCTTACTTTTGGAGCAGGTCATATTTTCAGGGAAACACGGTAGATCAGGATTTCTAACTCAGAGTCATTCCAGGATGTGAACTTCTGAGTTTGAATGCAGATAGCAACTTACGACCACAATTGAGCCCCAAATTTCTGTTGCTAAGTGAGGCATTTGTTAAGTGAATTTTGCCCCATTTTATGACTTTTTTGCCGCAGCTGATAAGCAAAACACTGCACTTATTATGTTAGTGGCATAGTTGTTAATTGTTCATTGACTTTGCTTGTCAGAAAGCGGCAAAATGTGATCACATGACCCCGGGACACTGCAACCATCATAAATATGAGTCAGTTGCCAAGTGTATGAATTTCGATCATGTGACTATGCAGCAGTCCTAAGTGTGAAAAATGGTCATAAGTCACCTTTTTCAGTGACGTTGTAACTTCGAACGGTCACTAAGCAAAACCGTTGCAAGTCAAAGACTATCTGTAATCTTTCTTTCTTATCAAGAAGCACATAAGCAGTTTCTTTCTTTCTGAGCATGTCTCCCTATTCTGCATCTTGAAGAGAAGCAGAACAAACCTTGGAAGGAAACCTCTTGTATTTCAGGCAGTGCTTGCCATTTCCACAGTGCAAAAAGTTAACCATCTGAATTCTGAGATACTGCATTCGTTTATAGAAAATAAAACCCAAACCAGCCCATTTGAATGCCCTGTGAGATTTCAGTAAAAAGGTGTTCTTTTCCCAAGAGCTTTTTCAACTGCTAATGCTACAGTGATTTGCATGGCAGGTTGAAATCCATCCATGGTCTGGGGAACATTGAGATAATATTCAGACCGTGTGCACAATAGGACACCTAGGAAACTCCTTCTGAGACCAGGATCCCTGGATAGGTCTCGAAGAAAAAATGGCTTTCTATTCTAAGATCTTCTTACAAAAAACATTGGAAATTACGATGTAGTAGAAATTATTTATCTAGACTACCTTGTCTTGTATAAATTCCAGTCTTTATAAGAGCTTTCTTCTACTGCTACTATCTTTTCTGCTGTCTCTCTCAACACAAACTTTTTTCCTTCCCTGATGACGGTTTGGGAGAATAAAGGGAGTCATCCTTTTTGGAGAAAAAGGAAAGTACTGAATAAACTAATTTGCAATTTATTTCTTTGCAGTCACAATAAAGGTAACAGTAACAATGCCACCCCCTTCACTATTTCTTCTGAATCCCCACGTTTTCTTACAGGAATGCTTTGTATGCTGTATGATGCGATATCACCTGCATTGTCCAATTGACCTTGTATGGGATGATACCATTTTGCCTTTTGTTTCAAGACAATAAAAATGTCTTGGGCTAACCCCAGCCTCCCCCCCACCCCCCAATCCTTACTTAGTCCTAGCATTCAGCGGACTCCACTCCAGACTGCAGGATTAGGTTTTAATCCTCTGAATACTTAATGGGAAGTAAATACTATTAAATTCAGTGGGGTTTATTCTAATTAAAGATGCATAGGAGAATTGAGGGTGACTGTCTTAACTTATAACTTGGAAGCTTTTTGTGGCATTCAGCCCGTGCTTCTTAGTGCTTTTTCTCCCTCCATGTTTTACTATCCATCTTTTGTTGTCGCCTCTTTTCATAGACAACCTTGCAAACCAAAGACGATTCTGTGCTTCTTCCAACAATGTTGTTAATGCTGAGAAGGTCTGTCAGGCTCAGAGGGACGGCGGGATGATCCATATGATCCAAGAAGCTATTAAAAAGGTAAGAAAACAGAGCCCAGCAGTTTCCACTACTGAGAGGCAGGGGTGAATTGATTTTATTTATTCGTTAGATTTGTACCCATCCTTTTGTTCAGGAACCCAAGGTAGTGTACACACCTCCCATCCACAACAACAAGCCTGTGAGGTAGGTTGGGTTGAGGAGAGAATGACTGGCCCTGCACCCATGCCTTTGTGCATTAGAACCAGTGCAGCATTGGGACCTCAAGCTTGATGGGTGGTATGGGCTTGCTTTAGAGTAGGAACTATATAAATTAATCAAACGGGCCACTTTTTGCTAGAATACTGCCTGTGCTAAGTGTTGTTGAAAAAAAAAACTGTAGAGCTAGAGGCACAACATCTATGTTGTAAATTTAATGTCATTAAGAGACTGGTGGCTCATAGGCTTTTCTCTGGTAGATTAAAAATGCAAGATCAGCGAAATAGACAACGGAAGGTATAAAGCAGCCTTCTCAAAGTATGCTTTTCGGATATGATGACAGTGCACATAATCCACCAGCCATCAGAGGGATGCCAGTTCAGGAAGATTAGTATAAGCTTATCAGAATAGAGAAAACCAAGAGGATTTTTCCCCCCCTGTGTGAATAGAAGAAAAATACAGTCCAGTCTTGGACAACCTTGCAATATTCAGTCAATAAAATGGAATGAAGGAAACAAATAAAAGGATGGTGACTATTTGTGGAAGGGATCTTATGGTTCTGAGAGCAAGCCAAAATTTATTAGGCTGAAGCTATCCCAGCCTTCTGAATGACAATTCAGAACATTTATCTTGCTTAAAATCCTCCTATTGAGTGGCTGATACATGGAAATACATAAAAAAGCATAAGAATGTGAGCAGAACTTTGCAAAAGTTCAGTGAATTCCTATTAAATTATGCCTGGTTACTGATTTGTGTGTGAGAACCAGCACTACTCAGATCATGATTTCATCTTGTTAATTTTTTCTTACATTCTTTAACCTTTGCCAAGCTCATGGGACATATATATATCTGTGGGAATATTTAGTTTTCAGATAACTCAGAAGAGTTTTATCACTGAAAGAGTCCAAATTCAATGTAGACATATAATAGACAATACTATGTCTATTGTATCAACTGGTTCTGCCCTTCAGTTCTTTTTTCTTCCTTGTAAGTTGGTTGTAAATTTCATCTTTTAATGGAATTACTATTGGAAAAGCAATGAATTTTCATACTATGGGATTTGATTTAATATAACTAATCCGAAATAGGTTATTTCTTTTCCATTTGAATTACTAAATCTATTGGATTTCTTCACAGAACCAACACTGTCTGCTGGAATTGGAAGTCCAGTTGGTAAAGGAACTAATTAAGAGTGAAATATACCCCATCATTATCCACATTAAAGTAACTGAGAAAAAGATCAAAGGAGTCAGGTATGAATAAAAGCTCTTCTTAGAATTGGAATGTGGTTGGAAAGAGCTCCTGTCTTCCCAAACATAAGGTAGAGATAAGGATTGGAAGAGAAACTGCCATCAAACAAGAGTCGTAGGATGGATGGGAAGAATTTAATCTTGCAGGATCTACTTTATTTTTACTAATATCCTAAGTTCCATTAAGATCCATTAAGAAGATCTTGGAACAAAGGATGAATATTAGATGGATGCTAGGAAAAATAAATCTGCATGACAAATTCATTTTACTACCTAATTATATCTATATATCATCTATCTATCTATCTATCTATCTATCTATCTATCTATCTATCTATCTATCTATCTATCTATCTATCTATCTATCTTTTAGATCAATATTCTCTCCACCCATTCCAAATCCCATCTCGATGAATTTATAGGGCTTATTTGGATGGTGGTTTTATTCGTTGCAGATGAAGAAGTTCTCAGTAAATATGATGAATTAAAAATACAGCCTACTGATACCATGCTAGTTTTCAACTCTACGTATTCAAAGAGATCTTTCATGTTCTTCAGCCAGTACATTTGGAAGTGATCAGAAAAGAAACAGTTCTCAGGCTATTCAGTGATGTACTTGGTTAGGGGTGTCAAACTCAATTTCATTAAGGCTGCATCAGGGCTGTGATTAATATCAGGGAGCCGGGCGGGCATGGCTGACTGGGTGGGTGTGGCCGATTGGATGGGCTTGGCCAGCTTGATGCCATTCCCCAAATTGCTGGCATGTTTTCTCCTCACACTGGGTAGACAGGGCCAAAGCCATGCTGACCAAATGTTTCCTCTTCGCAAGTCGAAGCGACGTGGGCTGGCTCCTTAAGTTTTCCAGGATGGCCCCAAGGGGGATCCAGCCCACAAGACTTATCTTTGACACTCCTGGGTTAGAGCATCAGGTTAGAAATCAGCAGAAGGTGAGTTCTAGATCTCTCTTAACCACAAAGTCACCTAGGTGACTTTGGTCTAGTCATCTACCTTATGCCCCAGGAAGGAAGCAATGGCAAACCACTTCTAAAAAACCTTGCCAAAAAAATTGCAGGGACTTGTCAAGGCAGTCTCCAAGAATTGGACACAATTAAATAGAAGAAAAAAAATACCACCGATATTTGACTACCTATCATAGCCTGGCACTTATAGTTTGTAATATAGTAAACCTTTAATTTCATGGACTAATGTGGAAAGGTCCTTTAAATAGCAAATGGAATTATGGCATTTTATGCATGAATGAAGAAAGTACAGTATAATATGCATGAAATGTACAAAAATGTACAAACAGTGTCTGGACGGATTCACCAAGCAACAGACTTTTAGATGTTCAAGCAGCTTATTGCCAACAGGTTGATTTTTCAATATGTGTTGTGATGGCAGGAAGGTGGATCCTAATGGCTGTGGACCAAATATTTCTGACAAGGAAAGATACATTCTGATTTCTCTGTTCAGCACAAAATATGTACAAAAACACTTGCCTTGAGGTTTTGGTTTAATATGAGTATAAATCCAGAAATGTAGCTTAATCAAGAAATTGTGGTTAAGCAATTGATAAGTTATCATGAAGAATGAATCTAGCCAATGAGTAAGAGCAGCTAAATTTCCTTGGATGATATATGACTCTCCTTCCCTGTTTTGTTCAGAAATTGCCACCTTAACAATATGCATTTGCTGTAGTTTATTTACAGTTTCATGAAAGAGCATGAAGAAACAGTTGGCTTGGTTCAGGGGTGTCAAACTCAAGGCCTATGGACCGGATCTGGCCTGCAATGTCAGATCTGGCCTGTGGGGCTGTCCTGATTTACCCAATGCAAAGAGGAAAGATTGGCCCAGTCTACCTGGTGTGAAGAGGAAAGATCAGGCCAGTGTAGCTCTGGCCCAGTCTACCCATTGCGAAGATGAAACATCAGGCCAGCATAGCTTCAGCCTAGTCTACCCATTGTAAAGAGGAAACATCAAGCCAGCGTAGCAGTGGCCCAGTCTACCAGTGCGAAGAAGAAAGACCAGGCCAGTATGGCTTCGCCCTGATCTAACCAATGCGAAGAAGAAACATGCCAACCGTTTGGGGAGTGGTGTCAAGCTGGCCACGCTGACCCAATCTCCACGCCCACCTGCCCCTCCAGGTCAACCACAGCCCTGATGTGGCCCTCAAAAAAAATTGAGTTTGACACCCCTGGTTAGTTAGAGATCTGAATGAATTAATATTGATTTTATGTGAATATCCCTCACCTATTACCAGTTCTCCCTGTCAGTCTTTCTGTATGTGGAAATGTTTTGATCTCTATGTTAAAACTCTAGATCAGAAATAAAAATAGACTACTGGTCCATCTTGCTCAGTATTAGACAACATTAACCCAACAAAGCAATTCTCCCATTCAACTGTTACCTAGTGCAATTAAGGTGGAGTTGCTCTGAATGTCCTTTTACTGCTTCCTCCTTCTCCTGGCCTAAGGAATCTCTTCACTGTTTTCTCCTTTACTTTCCTGGGATCTATTATACCTTCCATCACACCATCAATTCTTGGGATTAGAACATTAGATTTTAAATATGCTTTACTAAGCCTCCATCAACAAAAATGTCATCAGTCTCTAAAAAATGTACATGATTAATGCTGCATTTCTCTTCTGTGTTCTTTCTAGGAGCCTATTAGGGAAGCCAGGGCAGCGAGATTCTGAGGTGCTGAAGAAATGTCAAAGAGATGAATGGGTTCTCCATACTTTACCCTGTTCATGGGTATGGGTAGATCCTCAATCCTGGAGCAGTGCAGAGGACCTGGTAAAGGTGGTAAGGGCCCACATCTTCCAGGAACAAACCAGGATGGTGTGGGTTGAGGAGAATGATATGTGATAGATGATACTGGTGGGTTCACTCATGCAGAAGAATGGCCTCTGCAGGACAGAGGCATGGGCTCTATAACCCACCAACATTGCCTTGTATTTGTCATTTACCCCACATAAAGTGGACAATTGATATATCTGGCATGTTCATGACCATTTCTTTTTTTTTTTTTCTTAAGCCAAAAAATTATGGGGTAATGAATGGATATAAATAAAAGGAAACTGTGGCTAAAATGATTGGTTTTGGTTTTGTGTAGTTTCTTACTTTTTAACTATAATTAATTTTATCCACTTAATCAATTGATAATTTTAATATTCTTTACAAGCAGACACACACACATATATACAAACATTTTCTATGTATGTTCTTGTTAGGCATATTTTTGCAAATCCTCCATAATATATTTACATATAGATGATATATACTTTTGTACAGTTTTTTTTATTAGATAATTAAATTGGAGAACCATTTTGAAAAATATGGAGACATGCAAATTAATATATAATTGTATTTTGATTCTTGCATTGATACAACATGTAGCTGATGCTAGATAATCCTGAATATCTAAACAGAGAGAGATGAAAGAGAATCAGAAAATCCTGAGGCTATAGGTTACTCTGGGAATTCATTTTTTTTAATCCTGAAAGATGGTAATGACAAACCACTTCTGTATTGTTCCCAAGAAAACCACTTGAAATATGTCAATGAAATCACCAGCAGTAGAACCAGTTCAGAAAGTTTGCATTAGCTTACATTAAATGTGCCCAGTGAAGTTTGCATTAACATGGGGATTTAGAATTGTCACTATTTCCTAGATTATTGTCTGATTAGCAGGGCTGATTCTACCATTGGGCAGAGTAAGGTTTCCTTTTCAAAGAACTAGTTTAAGATAATCAAGGGATTCTAACAAGCTATATATAAAATTGAAGTCTTCAACTCACTGTTTTACTTTTGCTCCCAAAATATGAGCTTGAAATTTTCTCCCCCAAAGTCTAACAAAAAAAAACATCTCTAGGTCTTGACGATTCATACATCTTTATTTAGGGAGATCAGGAGATCATTTGTTGCATTGCCTCAGGTAGCAAATTGTGACATGGATGTTTGCAGAGGTACATTGGGCCACTTCCACGAACATTTGAGGCAGAGCTGATCAGCTTTCTTTGGTTGATCTGCCTTGTGAATGAAGGCACTGTTGCCTAGTGAATCAAAGTGACTGTTCCACTGATTAAAACTGCTTCAGAGAATATTTCAAAGGGGTGCTGTAGAGCATAAAGAAGATGATCAAGATGACCTTGATGGAAATATGCAGGTTCTGTAAGGCAAATTGGACTGCAATAACATTCAGAAGCAACTTGGGCCTGATTCTTATACATGGAGGCAGTACAATCAGATTCACAAGATTCTGTTATAATAGTCAATCTCAATAAAATTGTTTTAATCTTCCTGTGGAATTGATTTCCTAGTCTGGTTAACTGGTGGGGCTGATAGCTGCTTTGCTGATCTCTATTAAAGCGAAACACCCCTTCCAAGAACTGTGAGTCTCGGTCCTTCCTGCTGGCCCTATAAGCTTCTATTTTTTTCTCTCCCAAATTTTCTTTTTATATTCCATGATCCCTATGATTCTTAATTCTTTCTTTACTTCAATAGAAACACACGTTTAGGTGTTTGTGGGGTGGTTATACTGGAGGACATGTATACAGGCACTGCATTTACACATTTCAGCAGGTAGTGCCCTTCAATTGGTATAAAAATAAGCTCAAGAGAGTCTTTTCATTACATACTTTATAGCATGTAAATTATTCATGCTCTCCCTTTTTCTGATGACCTGATGCAAAATAAAATAGCATTTGCAGTGAAAATGGATTGTTCATGGTTGTACAAATTAGGAAAAGCATAGCACAACTAAGATTAAAAGAAGTTAAAGCTGCTCAATATAATCTCTTGGGCAAGGGTTGCATTGCCTGTTTTTCTTTTAATTGGTTTCATAGATCCTTCTAGGACTTACTAGAGCAATTGCATTTCTGAGGAGGAGGGGTCAATGGATTCTCTGTGCAGATGGAGGCAGAAGAGATAACTCTGAAAAATATTAACTCATTGCTTACTCTGGCCTGCTATAAAATAAAATTAAGTCATGGCTTAATTTGGCCACTAAGAATATTTAAATCTGCAACAGACCAATTGCTGGAAGTACTTTGTAGAAATAATTTTTAAAAATTGTTTAAAGCACTTTTTGGGCTGAGGAAGTGGCTTATATTGCTTTACAAGAAATGAGACTCCCCTTGCCCCATCCCAACAATCAAATTAAAAAAGGGAAACAAAAAACAGTAAGAATTTTTTAAAAATACAAAATTGGAGCATGATATTTGAACAGCGCAGTTTTTATCTTTAGATTTTACTTTTGCAAAGTCATCAGAAATATATTACTGAAGTTAGGAAGCATAGAGCGAAACCAGTGTTTTTTAAATGGGACACTCAAGTTCCTGCTTATCTGTATACCATTGTTAAAAATTGAAGTATTCTGACCCTTCAGTTTCATCAGTGCTCTTACACAGATACTATTCCTTACTATTCCCTTCTTTAGATCCAAAAGGGCTCAAATGTAGATGTCCAATTAGCCTAGAGATTGTTATTTCAAAGGGAATCCTAGAGCTCCCTATTATATAGAAGACCAGTAAGGCCTTGAATTCTGCTTTTGGCTGGTTAACTATATTTTCTTGCAGGTTTACCATGTGAAACAGCTCTAGTTCTTTTTACCTAAGGAGATCTGTCTGCAGGTGTTCTTTGTATTCATGCATTTTCCCATTTTTTCCACATTTGCATATGTACCATATTTCATATGTTTTCCCCATATTGGCAAGTCTATGAGACCAAGAAACCTAAGTCAGCATTTGAGGGCTCCAGGAAGAAATTCTTCAGATCCCTCTCAGCTGAAAGCAAAAACAGGTAAAGGAAGATTAACCATCCACATTCCAGAGTGCATAATTGATATAGCAGCTGGAATAAGAGTTTAATGTAGTTTAATAAAAGTCATTAAAGACAACATGAAAAAATGTCTTCCATGGTTAGACAAGCATCTTCATTAACAGCAAAAATAAAACCATTGTTCAGGTGATTTCTCTCTCTTGCCCCTTCCTCTTCCATGAAATGCTTCATTTTCCAAGTTCTAGAAATAGTTTAATAACTTTAATCCTTGGGGGGGGGGGGGTTGCCTGAAATTTTGCCAATTTGAAGAATTCATGATCTGAATGCATAAGGACTCATGAGAATTTATTCGAGGTGGGGACTTTGCAATTTGAACTCTGCTTAGGTATATTTACCATGCTTTTTTGGATGATGGGAGTTCTAATTGATCAGATCTATTGATCAATCACAGGTTTTGAATGAGTTAGCTTCATGTGTTTCTAACTAATTCTACTGTTGAATGTTAACATAAAGTTAGGTTGTATTACATTGCATCATGCTGGAGAGAAGGGATGCATGCCTTCTCCTTTTGGTTACATGTTTGAGCCCTGCATCTCAATGTCTTGGTTGGAGATTTAATTCATTTAAAAATGCATATCCCTCTTTATCACACAGTGTGGCTAATCATATAAGAGTACAAATAAAACCAGGAGCACATCTTATTGTAAGATGCAACTTGCATCCAGATTAAACATCAAAATCTATTGGATAATAAAGCAAATCCCTTAAAAGAAGGGATGCTGGCATATTAGTGCCAGAATGTCAATGCCATAGCAGAGAGGATCTTATTTAACTTCCAGTGGGATGTAATAGTGATGCTATTACTATAGGCAGAAGTTCAGGAACCCAATTAAACTACACAGGAGAATTGTCACCCATAGCAAGGCTGACTTGCCACAGTCTGATATAATAGAAGGAACAAATATTACTTGAATAGGTCTTCTTAAGACCAGCGAGACCAGAGCATTAAATTATATTAATATGCCAACATCTTTTAAGGAGAAAAAAGATAAACAGGATAAATGCAAGGCCTAGATCAGGGGTGTCAAATTGGATGTGTCAGCACAGGCCATGCCAACCTCAGCTCCACGAAGGGAAAAAAAAATCACAATACGTCACATGACAGCAATGTGACGTGGTGAGTTTGACACCTGTTGGTTAGATCAAGGCTCTCAAGTACAAAGTGAATGGTGCAGCTTTGCTGGATCAGGCTAAATAAGCAGACTTTTTTTTTTAATTGCACAAGGAGACAGGCTGTGGCATCCTGCACAAATTTGCTTTTCCAGATAGTCTCCCAAGTGTTGCTCTTCTTAAAGTACCTCATTAAACTCAACCCTTGAGTTTAGCAAAGCATGGAAGATAGCAGTTGAGTTTGGCCGGGAAGGTTTGAAAGATATTTACTGTAGCAGTGAGAATGATCCAGATGATTTTATGCTGGAACAGTAATATAATAATAATTTATTACTCATTTAAACAACTAGATGCTGAACAATCAATAAAGAACAATACAGTAAATGGTCCCAGCAATAGGCTTGCTGGATGTAAATCAAATAGGCAGCAGATATACTAAATTAACAACACTGGTAGTAGCCCCGTGCAAGCTTCTGGCTCCAAGTCAATTCCTCTGCAACATATATCTGCAAATGTCAATGGATGAAGGTGCACACTGCTGTGTTCTCTGAATCCTAGGAATAAATGCCTAGGGTACAGTTGAAGGGGTACTATTGAATCGTATTTATGAAGTTGTACATCAGTCAAGGAAGACTCATTACTGCAGCAAACTCCAGAAAGCTGTTGGAGTTCTTTACTTAGTATGTATTTTCTGTTCATACAATCAACAAGTTTTGGGTTCACTGTGATTGCCATTTTCTTAATTCTCAGACAGCTGCTATATATGTATGTACAGAATTAGCTACTGCAAAGATACTATATGAACTATAGTGTGGTACAAAATTCACCATAATCCACCTAAAGAATATTTGGTTGCAAGGTCTATGTATACTTGCCAAATGAAACATGCTTAAATCTGAGGGACAGAACTACATATGGGAGGATGGCAGGACGAAGTAAAGATGATTCATGGAAAAATGAAGTCCAAAATACATGTGCCAATGGGTAGGTCAACAAATACAAACCAAAAGAATTTCAGAGACCAATCCATTTATGAAGAAATAGAATACATCCTCACCAATCTGATGATATAAACGAAAGGGATCCAGGTACCTAAGGACATATTGGCTGGAAGGTTCTCATACATAATGTGCATCCCTGAAATAAATGAACAAATTACCTGGGAAGATATCAAAAGCTGCCTTCAGATGAGAACCATCTGTTGGGGGAAAAGTGACAAAATGGATTCACTCCAGAAAAACAAAATCTGGATACTCATCCAACTATCTCAAGGATAGAAAGTATTTGGGTATAAATAGACATTTAAAATTAAATATAGTTCATAAGATGTAAGGGAACAGTACAAGGCCAGCCTCTCTCTATCTTAATGTATGACCTTGAGCTCCCTATGCTTGCCACTTTTTCAAGACTGGAGTTATTGCTTCTATCCCCTTAACAGTTCATCCATTTCTCCATCAAAGTCATCTTTACATTTCTCAATGTGAACTGAGTAAATTAGTGCTGTGCAAAAGTTAAAAAAACCAAAAACAACAAATTAGTTCCCAATTCAAGTAAAATTAAAAGGTGAAGATCCATAAGAGCTATAAAAATGGGAGCTTACAGTTGCCCATCAACCATTTGGAGCAAGCTAACTAGATAAAATCTTGATTGGCCCAGATGAGAAATTATTATCAAAGTTATATAATGTGAAAGAAACAATGATTGCATGGAGTAGGAACATTGGACATACTATTGATCTGGAAGAATGGAAAAAGATCTGGAATGTGAATTATAAAATAACAAAATCGGTGGAAAACCAACATAAAATGTTCCAACATAAAATGTTCTATCATTGGTATTTGGCACCCTCAAGACTGGCTAAGATCTACCCAAATTTAAAACCAAATTGTTGGAAGTGTGGACAAAAACAGGGTACCTTCTTTCATTCTTGGTGGACATGCCCCAAAGCGAAAAAATACTGGAAAATGATTCAAACATGGTTAGAAGAGTTAACTAAAGACAAAATTGATTTTGTCCCGGAATTATTCCTTTTAGGAATAATAAAAAAAACTATAACAGAAAGACAAAATATCTTATATTACATATATTAGCAGCAAGAATTTCATATGCTCAGTACTGGAAGAAAAACTCCATACCACCTGAAGGCTTAATAATCAAATAATTTTTAGAGTGTGTGGAAATGGATAAATTAACTATGGAATTAAAAGGGAAAGCAGACACAGAATACAAGTGTCATGCCCCTGGTGGAGACTGACTCTGAGGGAGAGGAGGAACAGCCAACAGGGAGTGGAAGTGTAGTTCTGGAGGTTATGGAGGAGGTTGGGGAAGGGCAGAGGCCATCTGAGCAGTCAGAGGAGGACCCAGGCCCATCTCCTATCCATCCTAGGGCACGCAGGGAGGAGAGTATAAGGGAGAGACGTGGTCTCCTCGGGAGGAGAGGGCCTTGATCCTCTTCATGGGCTGCAGGTGTGACAACTGAATAAGAGTTTAGACCTGCTTACTGGCAAACGCTGGAAACAAATTGTGTAAATATCTCTAGTTTATAGTTCCTCTCTGAGTTTGGTGTCCTTCCCAGTATGTGTTATCTGCGGACATCCTCCAGCCCTTATCTTGCCTGGTTTGTCTTGCTTTTTTCCTTCTTTGTGTAACTGTGTGGGAGTTTTTTTTGTCTTCCATCAAAGATATTTGGAGCTTGGAAGCAAACTGAAGGAATAAAAGGGGCTTCGCCTGTTTTCACAATACAGTATGGGAAACATGGTTTATTTGGATAGATAATAGATATAAGAATAAAAAATGTAAATAATGTATATAATAGATAAGAGGATATGAAAGTATTGTGTATTGTAAGTTTTGATAGGACACATAAATGTATATATAATGTCACAGCGCTGTTTAATAACTTGGTATTATGTATAAATGGGAAAAAACTCAATAAAGCATTATAAAAAAAAACTATTTGGAGCAAGCTAAAGAGGAACACAGAAAATGTGCTCCAAACTTTTCCTGTTTATACTAGTTCAGGACAGGGCATAATAATTACCATATTTTTTTGGTCTGTAGGATGCACTTCCCACGCCCCAAAAGTAGGTGAAAATGTCTGTGTGTCTTATAGAGCAAATGTTGCTGAAGCCCCACCAACCCACCAGCCCCCACCCTTCAGTCATTTTCAGCATGCCCCCTTTTTGGCCTCTGCATGCCCTGTTTTTGGCCTCCACATGTCGCATTTTTGGCATGTTCCAAATGGTGGGGATTGTGGTGCTTGGTGGCAATTGGTGGCGCTAGGCAGCAATCCTCGCCGCCTGGAACGGATCAAAAACAGGACGTGCGGAGGCTGAAAATGGGACATGCAGATGCAGCGATAGGTGGTAGTGATTCCCGCAGCCTGGAACAGCTGATCGGTGGTATTCAGCAAGGCTGATCCAACCGCCAATCAGCTATTCATGTTAAATCCGGCTGCAATAATGTGCTGAAGCTGACCAGGCTGTTTCCTGTCTGCTGTAAGGACACTAGCCAGATGAATACTGATGGATGCTGGGAAGCAGAGGCAGATTTTTTTTCTTGTTTTCCTCCCGAAAAGCTTGGTGCATCTTATGGTCCGGAACATTTTATGGTGAGAAAAATATGGTACTTGGCTATTTCTTTGCAATCATTTTATTACTCTTTATAATACTGCACCTTCTATTTGTAGTCCTACGGCAATGTCTTAGATTTTTTAAATAGCTGCAAACAGTTGGGGTAGGCATAATTTTCAATAAAATGTTATTCCAGTGTTTCAGAAAATGGAAAGTCACCAGATCCAGGTCTGCCATGTTTTAGCAAGACTATTGTACAGGGAGTCCTTGACTTATGACCATTCATTTAGCAACCAAAGTTTTTCAGTACTGAAAAAAAAGTGACTTAGGGGTTTTTACAGTTAACAACCATCACAATATCCCTATGATCACATGATCAAAATTCAGGCACTCAGGAACTGGCATGTATTTGCAATGGTTACAGCATCCTGGGGTCATGTGAATACCACTAACAACCTTCCCAGGAGGCCTCTGACAAACAATATTAATGAGGGTGTGTGTGGGGGGGAGGAAGCTGGATTCACTTAATGACTGCGATAAGAAAAGTCATAAAATGTCAATCCTCAAAACCAAGAAAGGCAAATGGTGATTCTTCCAAGCAAAATTCTTCATTGTCCCATAGATAAGAATTTTTGAAGTGCTCTACTATGTATATCATGAGATAATTTTTAGGGAGGGACTGTCTTCACCTCTTTCTCTAACAAAATATCTGGATTGAATTGCCTCTTATTCATCAGGAATGCACCCCTCCCTCCTATGTTACTACAACCCATCACATCAGATGAGGCGTGACTTGCTTAATGACCCCATAGCAATAGCATTTAGACTTATATACCACTTCATAGAGGTCTACAACCCTCTCTAAGCGGTTTACAGAGCCAGCATATTGTCCCCAACAGTCTGGGTCTTCATTTTACTGACCTTGGAAGGACGTCATAAGCAACTTTGTGGGCAAAACCTTGAGTTGGTCAGGATTGAACTCCATACTGTATTCTAACCACTGCACCACCATTCTCAAATGACTGCATCTCTTAGCAATGGAAATTCCTGTCTCAATTGTTGTCAGTCAAGGACTACCTGTATCATGTCTATTTTTTGGACTCCCAATTGATCTTTTATGTCAGATGTAAGATAGCAGCTTGATGAATAATGAACTCCTTTACATATTGAATTCCATGAGATTTACTCCCAGGGAAATGTGTCTAAAAAGGTTATTTGATTGATCCCGTGAGTGATCTGTCAATTGCATTTGCATGACAATAGGAACATTGTTTCTGTGGAAAGCAGTATACTGTGGTTTTAAATGCCATCCATACTTAACTTCAAATCAGTGGAGGAAATCTGCCTGAGAGAGAGCAACTAGCTGCTGTTTAAAAATCTCTAAATACAGAGAGTCCATTTCTTTCCAAAGCAATTTGTTCCATCACTGAACAGCTTCTGTCACAGGAGAGTCTTCCAAATGTTTGATCAGTGTCCCTTTCTAGTCACTTCAACCAATTAGTTCCAGTTCTACTTACCAGGGCAAAAGAGAAGGTGAACTACAACAAGCATCATCTTCATAAAAGATACTTTGAGAAAAGGAAGAATTAATTTTAAAGACAGCAATTGCTGTCTGCAGCAATTATCAGCATTTGTATTAAACTAATGATTCTTTTAAAAAAACTTGGGACATGCTTCATAGACAACATTTTCAATCTAATAAATGTTTTTAATGGATTCATTTGTCTGGTATATTGATTAAATGTTGAAGCTCTATTTAGGATCCCATTGTGCATTAGTTATGCTCTGCAATATATAGTAAGCTGAATTTATATTAAACATGTATTCAATTTTTCTGCTACGCTGCCATTACCCTGTGATTGTTGGTTGATTGTTTTCTTAGTTTGCATCAATGCTTAGCAACAGAATCAGACAAATGTGGTGGTAGCAGTTTACTAATTCGTGTTTTTTCCTCTCAATATGTAGTTTTGTCTTAGTGTCAGTGATAGAGACAGTTGGGTCTGACTCATAGCTTTATGCCATTCTGGAAGGACAATTTGATGTCATTTCTATGTCATCTGCAGATCACCCTATATCCTTATATAGGATAGTTTATCCAAGGAGTTGGCTAGAAGTTGCTTGTGCAATAGTCCACAGTTCTGTGCTTTTCCCACAAGTCATGTCCTGCACATTTTGCAGAATTACAGTTCTGGACACCAATGCATGTTGGACATTGGACTAAGCAATGATGCCTAGGGATAGCATAGGGAGGACTTGTAGGTCAATAGCAGCATAAATAGTTTACATGCAGAACTTTCAAATGTCAATATCCTGCATCTCTTCTTAAAAGGATCAGGGAGCTAGTGACAAAGAAATCTGTTGCAGACAGGATGGATTATTCTGAGATAAATCCCATACAAGCAAATTATGATATTCAAAACTGGGTATTGAATTCTCCCTCCACTGCCACATTTTACTCCCCAATGAGCTTTTGACACAGCTGTTTAGCAGGCGACAGGAAATGTAGTTGGTGGAAAAGAGGATACAACAGTGTCCCTTCCCAAACATTCTCCGTGATCACAGTCACAGAGAGAAGACTGAAAATGTTAAGTTCGGATAATGAGAGGCTGAACCAGGGCATGGGTGCAACAATACTTTATTAGAATAATAAAGGACTGAACGTGCTTGCCAAGCCTGGAACTGGCTCGCAGCGATCAGCGACTGGTCGGACCCCGCAGCCTGCTTTTATAGCTGGCTGCTGGGGAGAACCAGCCAATGAGAGAGGGCAACCGCCCCCGCAGCGCGAACGGACCTGGGTGGGAACTTCTTTAAGTTCCAGGGACATAACAGAAAAGTTCATGACTAAGTGTCATTTTTATTTCCTAAATAAATCATATACCCATCAGCCCACCAAAATTGTGACAAATGAGCAAGCGTATGATTTATTTGGTTCATTGATGGCCTACTCTGTGCACCATTCTCACCTAATGCTCTTTGTGCAATAATTGAATTCTGATTGAATTTGTTTGTGTTTTGAATATTAGTACAGGACAAGCTAATACTGGCCCAAGCTCTACCTTTTATGAATACATACTCACTTCTTACTCACTGCATCACCAAGAATCTGCTCCCATGCTCCACTCAATGTCATATGCAGCTTTGTGGGCAAAACAACTGCCATTACTTTGCTAGATAGACAAGATAACCCTACAGTCATAAAGTCAAAACATTTTCAAGATTTTTTTAAAAATAGCTTTATGCTATTCTAGAAAAAAAGAGCCCCAGAGTTGTTGCATTTCCCTTCCATATCATTTTTATCTGCTAAAATGACTGTTTATGTAACTGCCGTATCTCAATAAAAGGGAATAGAAGCAATTTGAGAATGGAAAATGGCACAAAATTACAATAAACACATTATTAAAATCCTAGTTCTAGATGCCCTTCTATATCACTTGTGCTACAGCTGTTAAATTTTGAGAAATGATGATCCTGTTTACGCATGACACTGCAAAAGAGATGATTCTGAAGAGTAGCAGCTTTTGTATAAACATGTTCTTGAAACATTGTACTATTAAAGTGACATTGCCAAACAAAGCAATTTCGCTGGATGGAGACTGAACTGCCCCATATCATTGGGAGATTGGAGAGTAAGGACATGTAGAAATCAATGTTGATGCAATTGCTATCTTCCCTGTAAAATTAAGATAAAGGACATAAGGGAATCCTTGAAAAAGTTGAGCAAAATATGATCTCAACAAAATACTGCTAGACCAGGGGTGTCAAATTCAAGGCCTGAAGACCGGATCCAGTCCATACTGTGCTTAGATCTGGCCCATGGGGCTTCCCTAGAAACAGTGAAGGACTGGCCTGCAATCCCTCTGCCAGTGAAATGATTGCTTGGGAGGGCTGCCCTCCCGAGCTCCCGTTTTGCTGGCAGAGGGTTGCAGGAGGCCGTTTCATCCAAAAATGGAGCTCAGGAGCCCGTTTTTGCTGGCAGAGCACTCAGGTCAACACAGGTACCCCCAACATGAGTGATGTTGACCTGGCCACGCACACCATGGCCACACATAACCTGTCCCAGGGCAAACATAACCCTGATGTGGCCCTCAATGAAATTGAGTTTGACACCCCTGTGCTAGAGGAATCTCAAGGTTATTACAATAGTTCATTCTGCTAATTTCTTCCTCTTGTGTATCTGGGTGCTTTTATATTCAGTATTGTTATGAGGAATTGGTGGGACATAGTAAGAGATGAAATGGATGGAAACACCTTGCATTAGAGTTGATGGATGGATAAAACTGCACAGTTGAGCACTCTCACAACTGGAGATGCCAAAAGGGATTTGAAAGTCGAAAGGGAATTTCAAAATCTAGGTCAAATGACAATATGTACATATATTTCTTTTGAGATGCCACTGATAATATTCTAAAATGAAATGATTTTAATCAGGTCATACACTCATCAAAGCATAGAACAAAAAAAAAGGATGCGTATAAAACACAGAGTAGCATGACCTGGTTGAAATGAATGACAGTTCCTTATGGGGAAGAGTTTAAGAACAGAAGGGGAATATAATACAAAAGAGATACTTAAAAGATGGGGAAAGATGCCAACATGTAGCAACTTGTCTATAAGGCGTTGTGTAAAATTAGCTTATATTTTTATGTGTGTGTGAGAGAGAATATTTAGATAGCATCAGCATTTGTCTTCTCTTAGTAGGCTATCTGTTATTTATATATCCATTATTTTGAAAAAAAAATCTACTTATTGAAAAAGCATGTAGTACACTATACTACAATACTTTCCCAAACTACTGTGGAGCTTTGATCATCTTTCTAAAATTTTGGGTTGATCAGCTGCAACAAAGACTTCGTTCAAAGAATTAGAATCATACATTATACCAAAGATATCAATATATTAATGGAATTAGGATCATACACAAAGTGCAGTAAACATGAAAAAAACCAACAAGACCTCATTAAAAAATGTCAAAGACATAACTGGTATCTTGAGTTTGTTAATCTGAGGATGTTGCATTTGAAATTGAAGCGTTTGGATGAGAAAAGTGATGGTGAAGGGAGATAGTGAAGAAAAAGAACAAAAGATTGTTCTGACACTTCTAGTTTCTCATCATAGACCAAAAAGTTCAGTGGATACCAATAATGAGAAAAACAGTAGCAACCATGCCTTCTAAGACATATGGGAACTAACATCTATGCTGAGTGAGCATCATTCTCAGGTAATGGTTACTGGGCAAAATGGCTCTTTGGAAAGAAATATTGTGGTCCTTCAATGGGTACAAAATTATGCAGTGGGATTTCTGATAAACCACAATATGAACTATTATAGTCCAAGATATGGATTTATTACACTATGTGTTATTATTTATGACCACAAATTTGTAGAATGAAATATGAATGAAGGCAAAAATCCCACTTTACTAATAGAAACAAGACAGGTGTCAACTTGGAAGCCATTTTTCTTTGAGGCTTCTGAGCTGCCACATTCAGTGCCTGGGAATTTGGGAGCGGGATTTCAAGGAGCGGTGGAAGATTAGCCACAACAACATTCCTTTCTCAGAAAGTCAAGGACATGTTACTCTGCACCTGGAGGCGAGTGACTGGGGATAGTCTCCAGTTGGAACAAAAGTAAAGATTGGACCATGTGATGGACTATTGGGTGCAGGGGTTGGATTTTGGATTTTCTTTGGGCTAGGGAAAAACCAGGAAATCTCAGATTCAGGTTTTCCTCAGATGTTCCAATAGGACACCTCTAATAAAATAGATCTTTGAGAAGATGATAGTCTCAGAGTCTTTTTCTTTGGAGGTTGTTACTTGGAATGCTGACAACAGGGACATGTATACAGTCTCGCTGTAACAGAAAGGACGGGGCTTTTGTCCAGGGAAGCAAATCTGAATCCTAGTGGGGTGGGGTATCCAGATATTTCTTCCCTCCACCCACTATAAAACTGGACATGGGAGAACCTTCTCTTGCTCTGGTGTCTGCCATTGGTGTAGGTTGTGTGAAGTGTTACAATTGCTCTGGAGCGCAAATGGCTTTGAATGTAGGAGCCAAGATTCAGTGTGTCACCCCTGTGAAATTTAGTTTGCAGCAAATACAGTGAAATGGAATTTATTCCTAGAAAAATATTATACCCTGGTTCTGTTCTTAAAAGCACCCTGCATTTAATTTGAGAATGTTGAAACCAAGGCAAAGTTCATTTTATTTTTTTCAACTATGTCTGCATACAGTAAATCTATCATTCACTCTTGGAGCTCTTCAGTTAAACAGTATTATTTATACGCAAGCAAGCTTGAGAAATCAGCATTGCAGGGATGCAATATCCCTGTAATTTTTCATTCTTCATCAGGAATGGGATCATTCTTATTGCCTGACAAAACTGTAGAGGAAGAAAGAGCTGGGAGAGAGGCAGATGGCGGGGAGAGGGGAGATTTCCCCTGAGACAAACAGGGACTGTCCTAACTAAGGCTGTCAAATCGATAAAAGGGCTTGGGTGGTGCCTGCCATTTACAGCCCAAATAAAAGCAAGCAGGGAAAGGGGCCAGTAGACAGCTGGCAAGACTGGAGGACAGCACTTCTATTTTCAGCCTTCTTGTCATTTCTGCAGCCTAGTAGGCAAATTGTTTTGGCTTTTAAACACTCTGTTTAGAGAAGGGGAAAAATGAATATTCTCTTGGCAACTCAGGAATTTTCTCCCCAACTTTTGTAATTTATTTTGCAACGTGAATTCAAAGAGACACAAGGCAAAGGTATCACCATCATCACCAACATCATCATCCTGGCTTAGACTGCATAGTTGACTCACCTGGTGGCCAGTTATCTTTTACCCCAGTGTTCTTTGAGTCTCCCTAATCCCTACAACTCTTAACGGAATGGGATATAGAGACTGATGAAACAGGTCTTTGGTAATTTCTGCATTGTTTAAAAATGTTGCAAATCTCATTTGGATTCACTCCACAACATTTTAGGAGTATTGCTTACTCAAGGCTCACCTGTTAGTTTCCTCTGAAAATACAAAAGCAGGATTGTGCAGACACTGAAGCTAGAAAGAAGATCTGCTCCAGAAAAAAATAAAATGGCCAAAAAATGTAAAAAACAAATAATGTAAAAAAAGTTGTAAACATCCTAAAAGCAAAAGAGTAGCTATGTAACCAAGCAGTTTTGCAAGTATGAAAATTCAGTAGAAAATTATCTTGTATATTAATGAAGCCAAGTCTTTCTACATATAAAAGAGCTTATTGAAGAGATGATAGGTAAAGGAAGGATAGGTAAAAATAATACACATATAATTTTAAATGAAATAGTTAAGTCAATCTAATTAAACCAATTACGTATTAATCTACTTAAAGTACTGAGTTTCAGAGTATGTTAATGTTTATTCCAGTTGTAAATCTTAAACTATAATAACATAAACACATTGTAAATTTCTGCTCTGAACTTGTGTTTTTCAAGGTTTGCATATACTGTAAGTGATCTTCTCTGAGACATAGAGGGATGTTCTTCAACATGGTATTCATGTTCCTGGAGGAAGAATTAATAAATCAGGATGTCATCTAAGTAGTAGCTGACAAACTTGTTTGTAAAATCCTGAAAAATATTGTTCAAGTAATGGACTATTGTGGGTATATATAAGCCAAATGTCATCACTGTATAGTCAAAATCTCCAGACTAGGTTTGAAAAGATGTCTTCCACTTTACATTGTTTTGCCCACTCTGAGAATAAATTTTGTAAAAATTTGAGCCTTCCTGTTTAAAAATCAGATTGTGATCAATAATTATGATTAGTTTAGTAATCACTTGTTGCAAAGTTTATTATCATGACTTTTTCTTCACAAATAATGGAGCTGATGTCAAAACTCCAGTTTCTCTATTTCATCCTGCTGATAAAGTAGAGGGACAAATGAACTTGCTTTAAAAAATTTTTTTCTTACGCAGTCTTGCAGAGCTATAAGATTAGGTGCTAAGAGAAGTAAATCCATCCCAATCAGAGGTGGTATTCATATTTTATCTAATTCAGTCAGTTCCTTGTAAAACCCAGCCATCTTAGTGTCTTTTTCATACCTTGTATGTATTTGCAAATATGAATACCAACCTATGGTATTCATCGGCTGGGTCTTCTTTTGTTGCCCTGCACAGGAGAACATAGCTGGAAATCAGGTTAGTGGGGTGGGGAGGGAATGGGGATTTTACAGTATCCTTCCCCTGCCACACCCACCAAGCCATGCCCACAGAACCGGTAGTACATTTTTTTGAATCCCACCACTGATTTCCTAATGGGATCTTGGCTCAAGCGTTCAATCTATAGGGAAATAGGGCATCCATGGGTGTGATGTAGTGATAGCTAAACAACTTTATATTCACTGAAGATGTCGCTGAGATTTACATATTTGTCTGGAAGGCTGGGCATCCCTTCTTCCACTCCAGTTGCTAGAACTAACATGGAGGGGAAATGCTTCATGCAGCTGGGTGAATTGTATGGTATGATTCCTTTCAAAGGATTGATCTGAGAGGCAAAGTTATGGAACTACAGAGTGCCCCAAATCACTGGCAGATGAAGGGTAAAGATGTACTTTTAAAATTTCAATCCATTTAAATTTAAATTCTTAACCCAGGCCTCTATATAAGGAATCTCCCATTAATTCTTTTTATCCAGTGAGGAAATTAAGCAGCAGGTCTTGGAAACCCATGGATCTTGGAAAATGTCAAGTCCATGAAATTGATCGTGGCATGGTTCATAAAGTTGATCATGGCAGAATCAATCATGGCATGGTTCATAAAGTTGGGAAACCATGAATCTGAAACTTGACAGGCAGGATCAAGTACTGGCTAAGCATAGTAGTTCAGGGCACCGTGAGGCTAGCTCGATGGCCATTGTCTAGAGTTCTATAGCCTGTTTCTTGGCATGATTTCTTGGCTGGATAAGTCGTGGCCTGATGCTGTCTCCACAATATAAACATGCTCCTAAATATCTGCATTTAGACTTTTCTTCCACATATAAATGTAGCTAGAGCTGACTTAGTTTGGGTCTTCAATATCAACTTTAAGTGGTTGACAGCCTCAACATAATTAAACAGCAATGGGTTCTGTTGGAACAGCAGAGGATTTGCCCATTTGATCACTTAGTCAAAGAGTAAGATAATTAGAACACCAAGTTTAAATTAAATTGTGGAAAAGTCTTCAGGGTGAAAGCTCATGTATAGGTTGCATTGGGCCAGAAAGACTGAAACAGAGCCAAAATCCCATCAACATTGTCAGGTATTACTACAGGGCATTTACACTTGATGCATTCCATCTATCTCACATCGTCAAATGGAAAGCTGTACTTGTAGTTCTTTGCTTTCATATTATAATTATTCCACTTCAGTTATGGCAAGTACTGTAAAAGGGTACTCTACAGTGTGAGTATATATGTAAGGAGGCAACAAAGCTGTTTTGTGTTGCCGATTACAAACACATAAGATATTTATTGTAGTTCTATTTTTTTATTTTTGGTACAATATTGGAAACGACATACTTTCTACTTAAAGAATAGAAAACTGAAATTTTACTTTTTTGATAGTCTGGATTGACGGTCTGGAATGAAATAATACTTGCTCAGATGCTACCTCAAAGTGGCCAAGTTGCAGTCCAATGTTTTGCAAGGAATCCAAAACAGAATACAGATCAAGAAAATGGCAAATTAGCAAATGGCATCAATGAAGGTTAATTGCCACAAAAAATCAGTTAAGGTGCAATTTCTTTAATGAAGCCCTTACTATCACTTTGACTCATTTGCTGTTCACAGTGCACTGCTGGATTAGAGATTTTGCCTAGCTCAGACACTGGATCAGCTGACTCAGCCTCTACTGGTGTTTCCTCAGAGGTGCTTTCTTCAGCTAATTGCTATGGTGTGGGTTGAGGAGGTTCCTTTGGGTCAAGCACTTCAGCTCTTACATCTGAAGACTTAGGCTGATCCCTAACAGATGGTCCATGAAAGACAAACTTGACCTCTTGCTCAAAAGATATTTGGCAGCTCTTTCTTTTTTATTTCTCTTTGATGTCGTTTCTTGCCTTTCTCCCCCTTTTTTTAAACATTCTACTCACATTGATAGGATGTTGAAGGCTTAAGTTAAAGTCAGTCTCTTTGGGGAGTTTGATTGTTGCTTTATTAAGCTTTGTTCCATGTCTGATGTCATGAGACTAATTAATAAATCAGTGAATTACTTGGTCTACAGGCAGGTCTACATTTCTAATAATTCTATGGCTGAATAATTTCTACTATATAGCAGTTATGATATTATATGAAGTATTTTATGGGAAAGGCTTTTTGAAGAATAAAAGATGAAAGTGGTCGATTTGGGCATTTGAGGATGGGTCAATTTATCCTACCATTGCTTTGTCATTGCAAATAAAACAAAAAGTTGTTTTCATGCCAACAACTAATTGGGATATCTGGTTTAGCTCAGATGCAATAAACCTCAAATAGAAAAATATAGTGTTGTTATATGACTTATAGTACCTTTTTTCCCATGTAAAATCATGCAAGACTAAAACAAAAACTAAACCATGCAAGACTAACTTCAAAACTAAAAAAATTAGCTTTCATGCAGTAACATCATAGATAGAGAAAAGAGGCCAGAGAAATTTCCCCAGTTTGAATTTTTTTTTTTTTGGTAAAGCACGACAAATCTATATTAACTTACACTGCAGGAAAATTTCTGTAGTTGGCAATTGGGAATTGGAAACATTCAGATGTCTTTTTACAGCTTTCTCAATCTGGTGCCCTCTAGACATGAGTTATAGTTTAACACATTTAAAGAACACCAGGCTGAGGAAAGCTACTCTATCATAAAAGCTTAAAGTCTGCTCATGAACAAGAGAATGAAAGTCATAAGCTTCTGCTGAGTAAGGCTCAAGGCTGGAAAGCAGCAAGCTGACAACAAAGTACATATGAAGGGTATGCCTTAAAGCAAGATTACTCAGTTGATTTTCATTTGGCCCTAGGTTCAGACATAACCTGATTTTAATCAAGATGTGTCTATTGTTTAGCAGAATTCAAAACTATTTACAACATCAAACTGTCTATACCAGGTATAGCAGGGGTGTCAAACTCGATTTTATTGAGGGCTGCATCAGGGTTGTGTTTGACCTTCGGGGGCCAGGGTGGGAGTGGCCTGCTCGATGTCATTCATGTCGGGGGTGCCTGTGGTGGCCCAAGCTATCTGCCAGCGAAAACAGGTTCCTGAACTCCCTTTTTGGCTGCCACAGCCTCCTGCAACCCTCTGCCAGTGAAAATGGAACTTGGGAGGGCCGCATGTGGGCCGGTCCTTCGCTGTTTCCAGGGTAGTCCTGCAGGCCAGATATAAGTACCCTGTGGGCCAGGTCCAGCCCCTGGGCCTTGAGTTTGACATATCTGGTCTATAGTATTATAGAGAATGCAGAGAAGAGCAACAAAGATGATTAGGGATGGGAGGCTAAAACATATAAAGAACGGTTGCTGGAATTGGATATGTCTATTTAATGAAAAGAAGGACTGGGGTGACATGATAGCAGTGTTCCAATATCTCAGGGGTTGCCACAAAGAAGAGGGAGGCAAGCTATTCTCCAAAGCACCCGAGGACAGGACAAGAAGCAATGGGTGGAAACTAATCAAGGAGAGAAGCAACCTAGAACTAAGAAGAAGTTTCCTGAGAGTTAGAACAATTAACCAGTGGAACAACTTGCCTCCAGAAATTGTGAATTCTCCAATACTGGAAGTTTTAAGAAGAGATTGGACAACCATTTGTTTGAAATGGTATAGGGTTTCCTGTCTGAGCAGGGGGTTGGACTAGAAGACCTCCAAGGTCCCTTCCAACTCTTCTCTTCTCTTCTCTTCTCTTCTCTTCTCTTCTCTTCTCTTCTCTTCTCTTCTCTTCTCTTCTCTTCTCTTCTCTTCTCTTCTCTTCTCTTCTCTTCTCTTCTCTTCCCTTCCCTTCCCTTCCCTTCCCACTCCACTCCACTCCACTCGACTCCACTCCACTCCACTCTACTCTACTCTACTCTACTCTACTCTACTCTACTCTACTCTACTCTACTCTACTCTCTAGATAAACAGTAATGGCTTCTCTGGATCCCAGATAGATTTATCCTTTTAGTCCTTTTTGGAGAAGCAAAGAACTACATTTGGCACCTTATGTGTCAAAACACATGTTTTACCTTCTTGATGATATAGTTCTTCTGCTGTGTAAAAAGGAAGAGATAAAGTCATTTGCATTTTGAATTTAGCACTCTAGTAAATCCTTGAGTGCAGGTGTTGCATGCCTATGCAGTCCTTGCTTCTAAATGATGCTACGTTATTGTGTTTCAGAACTTGGCCACTGAGAGAAGGATTCCTTATTGTAGTAAAATGATTTCTGCCCCTGACCTGGGCTCTAATCTGAATCCCCTCCCTCTAAGGAGAGAGATTGAGTAGCCACATGTGATGCAGAAGCCAAGCAGATATCTTCCACAGCAAGTTCATGGATTTGTGAATATTCTATTGCTTTCACTGCTCATTATCCTACTGGAAAACTGTCTCATCTATCACTTCATTTTATCCAAGAAAAATAACATGAGAGTCTCGGTGGAACTGAAAACAAGGAGAAAGAATGAATCACATTGATCTGAAGAGGTTTGGTGGGGAGTGAGAAGGAATGCATTCTTGAGGTTTGGCTTTTTCACTTAGCTTCGTCCAATATGGATCTTTCCACATGAGCTGGTTTGCAACTCCCGTCATTCAGGATGTCTATGCAGCTCAAAGATCATGAGAATTGTGAACTGTGTAATATTGAGAAAGGCTGTTCTAGGTCTTCCTGCTGCTTGACCTTTGGGGGATACTGGATGAACCTGCCTTTTGTTACAGGTAGTCCTCAAGTTATAACCATTTTTTTAGGGACTGTTTAAAGTGACTGATGATTGTTTTTCACACTTACTACCCCTGTAGAATCCTCATGGTTATGTGATCAAAATTTGGAAACGTGGCAGCTTGGCATGTACTTATGACAATTGCAGTGTCCTGAGGTCATGTGATCAACTCTTGTGATCTTCTGACAAGCAAAGTCAATGGAGAAGCCAGGTTCACTTAACCACCACGTTACTAATTTAACAACTTTAGTATTCACTTAAAAACAATGACAAGAAAAGTAATAAAATGGGGCAAAAGTCACTTGTCTTGCTTAGCCATGGAAATTTTGGGCTCAATTGTAATAGCAAGTTCAGGACTACCTCTATATCTACTTTTGTTTCCCCCCACACATGGATTATTTCACTTTGATTTCTCATTCCAAATTCTTTTATACTCTTTTCACAGTAATCTCATATAGCTAGGCCAATTATATATTTCACTGAGGTAGATTTGAATGAAGAACTTATATCCAGGGGTGGGATTCAACCGGCATTACTACTGATTCGGTGATTACATTTTGTGATTATGATTAGGCTGTGCGCATGTGTAAAATAACCTTAGGCTTTTTGGACAGCTGAAAAGCACTGCGTGCAGGTGCGCAGTGTTTGAAAAGCCTCTTTTCCCCTGCTTTTTCAACTTCAGCTGTGTTGTGCAAAGCAGCTGAGGTTGAAAAAGCAGGAAATAAAGGACAACTAAGAGCCTGGGTGGGCAGCTGGGCCAACCGGTTCTGTGTCTGCTGCTCTTCAGAGCTATCAGCTCTATGGAACCTGGCAGAACTGGTAGCATCCCACCCCTGCTTACATCTGTCAACTCTGTATGAATAACTCTTCTGAAAATATACCAGTGATCCCAAAGGTTAGTAGAAGCAGACAAACGAGAACACCTGATTGTCCAAAACACATATTCCTTGTGGGCTTTTTCATACCTATTTTTTTTTAGATGTACATAAGTAACAATGTCCTACAGCACATTTATTTATTAAATTTATATAGCTACCCAACTGACAAATGTAATTCTGGCTGATGCACTTAATTAAAATAACAAAAACCAAACCAAACCTTTGAAAATAAAACTATTGAGAAATTAAAATAGTTAAAAACTATAAACAAAGGAAGAAAAAGCATAGAAGAATGCACTCCAGAACTTACAAACAGTACAACCATTTGGTGGACTCCATATTTTCATGGGATCCCCAGGCCCAATGAAAAACCAGCTTTCAAGAAGCCTTCCGGAAGGTCTGTAGGCCAATCTCACCTCAAGGGGGATGATTTTCCAGAAAGCAGGTGATAACAGCAGAAAAGAAATCTCCTCCTGGGCCCCACCAGATGAAGCTCCTTAGCAGACAGGAGCTGTAACATTCCCCTTTTAATGACCTGATGGGATGGAAAGGTGGAGAGGCGGTCCCTCACTACCTTGACATAGGCCGTGTATGGCTTTAAAGCTTATAACCAGTACCTTGGACTGAATCTGGAAGCAGGCTGGCAACCAATGCAGCTCATGGAACAGAAGTGCTCAGTGCTAGGAGCACAATTAACTGCCCATACCACCACATTTTGCAGCAGCTGAAGCATCTGGATGCTGCTTAAAGGCAGCCTTGTGTACAATAGATGACAGTAGTCCATTCGGGGCATGATCAGGGCAAGAGACACTTAGAGTAGAGAACTGGTATACAACATGCAGTTATCCAAAGGTCCTCCTAGCCATGACTACCACTTGTTCCTTGAACAGAATCATGAGTCTGTTGTTCCCCATTCAAGTCCCTACAGTCTCCTGACATCAAGCCAGGACATCCACAGCATTGCTTAATTCATTAGGGGCAGAGATATACAGCTGGGTTCATCAGGATATTGATGATAACTTACCACTCAGTGACAGATGACCTTGTTCAGTGGTTTCATGTAGATGTTAAATGAGTACAGAGCAAGTCCTGAATCCTGCAGCATCCCATACAACAGATCAACAATGACTGGAACTGGCCTTGGCAGAAAGGAGAGAACTAACACAATACAGTCCTGCCCATCCCAACCCAGAGAGCTAATCCCAACCTGTGCGGCTGATCTAGAGGACACCATGGTTAATGGTACTGAAAGCTGTTGAGAGGTCAAGCAGAGCAAGGAAGACTGCAATATCCTCATTCTGCTCCCATCAGAAATTGTCCAAAAGTGTGACCAATGCTATTTCTCTATTATTCCCAGGCCTGAAACTCTACTGAAAGGGGTTTGCTTTACAAAATCATGTTTCATAAAGGTGTGTTAATTAGGAGGACTCTGTATTCAAGTTGTATGTGGATGCATATAACTGGTGAATGGAAAGGCTATCATTGATTTTAATCCAGCTGAATCACTTTTGGCTAGTCATGTTCTTTCAGCCCTGGGAAAGAGGCAACAGCAAACCACTTCTGAAAACCCTGCCATAGGAACTATATTATAGGAACTTGTTCAGGCCACTTCTGGGAATTGACATGACTGAACAGAAGGGAAAAAAAGCAAACTTATTCTATCCTCTCAAACCATCTTTGTTTCTATTTGATCCTCACAGTCCTTTATACACTACATTTTTTTCATTAAGCTTTTTGTATCTTTCTTTTTAGGGTCTTTTATTGGGCTTTTCTGTCATGTATTTATTTTGTGATTGAGTCCTTATTCTCTTTACATGATTGAAACACTGCAATGTACTTTTTCCTGGTACTAATCACTATCATTGTATTCAATCCACATTCATATTGAGGTCATCATTTCTTGTTTTACTACACTTTTTAAAATAATCCATTTTCATTGTATTCAACTTGCTTTTATGCTTCTCCTAAGATGCCTAACTTGCACTCATATACATAACATGGTGGGCAGAAGCCAATTTTTTCATTTTTGCTTCTTTAGAAACATTTTTTTCTTGAGGCACAACATGTATTTCTGACTGTTTTTCAACCAGAATTTGATGTCTTAATAATCTCTCCATCTCTTTTCTCATCCTTAATAACCATCCTACAATCATTTATTTGCTCTAGCTTTCACCATTTGTATACTACTTGTAATATATTATTGTTTTCTTTGTTAAATGCAAGTATGACATGAGCAGGGATCTGAAAATTAATACAATTTTCAATATGGTGTCTCTGCAATACATTCCATTGTTCTAGCTTGTTCACTTTATCGCCCACTTTCACTAAACAACACACATACAATCAATACTTCTCAGGTTCAAACATTTGTCAGTGATCTACTTAAAGAGGAAAAATCTGGACACGTGCTTTGCCTAGAAAATGCACAGTATACCAATTTCCCAATGTGAGAGTAGGACCAGAAACAAACAGCCTGAAACTAGACTAGTCCATTACCATATCAAGGAAAGTCTTCCTATGCAGGCAGGGAAAAAGTTAAATCTTGACTCCATTATAATAAATATGGCTCACATTCACTGGTATGCTATTGCTGGCTCATACCAGTCTACAAGAGCCAATTGTCAAATTTTATGGAATTTTGCGAGCAGGTTGAGAGCAGAGCTGATGCAAACTACCATAACTGATGTGACAACCAGCTGTTTGACTATGTGCAGTGCAGTGTGGTGAAGTGGTAAGAATGGAGCTGGTAGAACCAGTTGTTAAACTTTTACAGTGCTATCTTACTATTGCTTGCATTTTATACGTGGAATGTTATTATAATGGTAACTTTTCTAGTTGTTGCAATAAATTAAATTATCAGAGACCAGCCCCCTTGAAACATGCCTGCTAAGCCTGTCAGATACAATTGCATTTCCTTAATTGTGCTCATTGTCACATTTCAAATCACTTTGACCAAAATTCTCCCAAACATACTTATTATATTAATCCAACTATAGATTTTGCATTTATTGTTACTAGCTTTCTCTTGTGAGGGAGAAATAACACCATTCATCCAGATGTCAGACACTGAAGGAGTTTCAAACAAACAACAGCCTAATTGTACCGTCACTCCATAAGCAAACATCATCCATATTTTAACATTTCCACAATTACTATTTACAGCTATACTTTCAGCCTTATTTTTCAACATTTTCACAGTGTTTATGATTTCCCTTTCATCAATATTTTCTTACGAAATAACACTTATAGCATTCATTTTAATTCCACTCTTTGACATATTGCTATGGTTTCCATGCAAATTCCAACATCCCCTCATTTTAGTTTCATCTCAAATAAATTAATCCTTTTTATTTTTAATACCATTTATTTTGCTGGAGGCTTGTTGTTTAGTCCTATTCATCCATTTCCCAAACAATTTTGTTTTTCATTTAAATTGCTCTGCTTTCTCTCTGCCTGTTGTAATCCTAACATTCCCTTGCATTTTGATTATATATTTGAAACCATCTCTCTCTATATATATATGTGTGTATTATAAAATATCTTTCATCTTCATGTTTGTAGGAATCCTTCTTTTATATGCAGCCACAGCTTCTTTCATCATTCCACCAACCATCCTTTTCCATATTTCATATTAGTGTAACTTGTGGAGTTCTGTCACTTTGCAATGTAAGTTTTCCAAATGGCTTTGATATCCTTTTAATTTAAAGAACCATTTTTTTTACCTGCCTGATTTGCTCAAGCAGGATGGGCATGATTTAGGTTCTGTTGGCTAAGGAGTGTCTACTGGCAGAAGACATGACTTTTCTGCTGTAATATCAGCCTTATGAAACATTCACCTTCTGGGGATCAGGATGGCCCTGAACTTGCTGGCCTATCATAAGGCCCTAAAGATCTGACTCAATGCCCAGGCTGGGACCACAAATGTGTGTGGATACCTATTTCTTGGTTGTATTGGTGATAATGGGATATACTATTTTCTAAGTTGCTGTGTATTTTAATTTTTATAATGCTTGTAATTGTTCATTTTGTTCAGTGCCCAGAGTTACTAGTTGAGATGGGCAGCCATATAAATTGAATGAATGAAAAGGGGAATGAAAAACTTATACCTATGGATTCTGTTGGGAGGTTAATCTATCTTCTAATATCTAGGATTCACACTTTCTTTTACACTTTCCTTCTCAAGTGTTTAACTTCTTCCTTCCTCTCCCCCATATTTTTCTCATGTTAACTCACTCTCCATTTATACTTGACATTACCAAAAATGATCGGAACCTTTCATCATCCTTGGAGCCTTTAAAAACTCAATTTTACATCATATATAATCAAAGCAATCATAGTTTTATATTTGTATGTTCTTTTGCCATCTCCACTTAAGAAGAGACATGTGTAAATTGCTTCTTCAAGAGAAATAGACCTACTGCTAAGTAATTACTCAAACCAATCACCATTATTTCTTTTGATGGATCTCCAAATAGGCCAAAAACTTTTTCTACAGACTCTCATCTCAGTCCCATCCTTCCATTCACACCATCTAACAGATATATACTCTCTCCCTCCAGAGATCACATTCATTTAAAATAATATTTTCCCCCTCAAATTTACCTCTCCTTCCTCCATTATCACTACTGATTGACACAAAGCATGCAACCATCATCAGCCTACAGATTCCTATACTTCTATCTTTCCACAAAAGCCATATGATAGCAGTTCATACTTTCTGAAACATATTGTAGCATTCTCTTTTATATTTAAATTTATATCTTCTGTTCCCTGCACAAGATCAGATAATCTTTACCCAAACCATCTTCCTTATCATAGTTTCACAGACTTGCACAACCTGTCTACTTTTATTTATATAGTTCATTAATTCATACTTTTTACAACTTAATTCTAAAACACAAATACAACAGTCATTAAAATATGGACATGTAGATACTGCATTCTACCACCCATTTTGGTATTTGGTTGATCAAGACCAGAGGTCTCCAAATTTGGCAACTTTAAGACTTGTGGACTTCAACTCCCAGAATTCCTCAGCCAGCATAGCTCAAGACATTCATATAATCCTTTTTAGTACAATGAAGAAGATGTGGCCTAGGTCTACCAACCTTAGGTATACTCATCACTTACCGCATTCCCTGATAATAGATCAGGATAATATCGGGCAGTTTTGACACATTTGGACCTACATGCCACAAATGTAACCAAATGGTAGTTTTAACCTAAGTAAATTCACATACTATTTCATGGAAGCTATGACATCTGATCATAACTGCCAACTAAGAGCATTAAATTCTAGAGGCCAGAAACAGAACAGAAAATTAATTTTGGAACAACAACAAACATGGGATTCAATATTTTTGCTACATTACAGCATTCTCTCTCATATAACGTGGTTGAACCTATTTGTTTACTATTTGCTGGAGATTAAGGGCTCACTCTTTCCAGTTTCCAAATAATCAGATACATTGCCCTTCTAAGATCTAACCAACTGAGCAGGGGGTTGAACTAGAAGACCTTTAAGATTCCTTTCAATTTTGTTATTCTGTATTAGGTTTGATTAGGTACATGCAGTGTATTGATGGACATACACTGAGAATGAGACATTGTTTTGAACATTTCTATAATATATAGTTTACATTCACTTTGACAGTGCATATTGTCCCAGAAGAGGGCACCTGATTTATATGTTTATAAATGTATCTCTTCTGACAGTAAATAGATGAATGTGTATTTACTATATTCTTTCATCTTTGTTACATTTTCAGGAAATGTGTCTTTTTTTCTTCTATTTTACAGTTCTCCTTTTCCATGGTTCCTCCTGCCTTAGAGTTGTTTCTCAGTTTGCTCATTCTTCTGGAAACAGGAGACCCAGTGTTGTATTCAAGGCTGGTGTATAAAAAGGCTTCATCCCAGCCATTCCCAAGGGAGGATCACGTGCCTTGATGACTGTCTGAATGACAATGCCTTTCTTTCAACACATTAAGCAAGCATAGTGCATTACTCACCCTGCAGGCAGCTGGTGGGTAGATTGCTTAAGGCTTGTATCTTGTTTCATTCCCCATGGCTTCTTGAAAGTCCATTTTCTGCTTGAGAAGATCCACTGTTCATTGGACGTGATCGCCAGTCTGCCATTGGGATGGAAGAAGATGCCACCAGAGGAACTGGGAGGAGAGGGAAAGATCTGAGAAATAGCAGGGAACCTATAGGTGTATGCAGTGAAAGGCTGAATGGAAACTGAGTGATGAAAAGAAATCTGACTAGATAAAAGAACATTGGTTGGCATGTAATTTATAGGTACCTTATACACTAGGGGTGTCAAACTCGATTTCATTGAGGGCCACATCAGGGTTGTGTTTGACCTTGAGGGGGTGGGGTGTGTGGCCAGATTGATATCACTTGTGTCAGGGGCACCTGTGGTGGCCCGAGTGTTCTGGCAGTGAAAATGGAGCTTGGGAGGGTCGCCCTCCTGAGCTCCATTTTCGTTGGCAGAGGCATGTGGGCCAGTCCTTCACTGTTTCCAGGATAGCCTCGCGAGCCAGATCCGGCCTGTGGGTCTTGAATTTGACACCCCTGTTAGACACCAACAGATGTTCTATTCTCTGTTCAGATTTCTTTTCATCGCTAAGTTTCCATTCAGACTTTCACTGCATATTTTATTAATATGGGTCCATGGCATATTTAGGATCAGGAAACACCATTTGAACTTAAGAAATGTGATATCCTAAGATACCTCAGCACTCTTGACTGCTTATTAGTGCTAATACTTGCCCCTCTTCCATGCTGTATGTATGGCATTCAGGCTATTGTGAGTAACTTAAAATAAGTGCTCCCCCCAGCTCTCTCAGGTAAGCATAGGATAGGTTCTCATCATTCAACATTATGGAAAGACCCCTTGTTACAAGTAGCCTTTGACTTATGATTGTAATGGGGTCTGTCCATTGGAGCCATAAGTTGTGACAGTCATAAAACAGGTCACCCACAAAATTGACTTGATTTTAGGACTATTTTTTTTGCAGCAGTTGTTAACATGGTGATTATAAAGAAAGCACAGTAATCATTAAGCAAACCAATAATTTGCTGGTTTTGCCAAAAACCAGAAGCAAATGCTAGTTTTTGGTAAAAGCACCATAAAATGTACCCACATGACTGTGGGACACTAAGAATGCCTGTCAAGGCTGGTTGACAAGTGCCCAAAGACCAGTCATAAGTTGAGGGCTTCCTGTACTGCCTTATGGTCCAGAAAAAATATTCAACCTCCCCCCCCGCCTCAAATGAATAAAATATGTAATTCACATAAAAGTTTGGTGAAAGAAATGTTCCTGAATACTGTTTTAAATACTGAGGCAATAGAGGCCAACACTAATTCTAAATCCTGAGAACTAGGCTCTCCATAGCTTGGGAGTGTTGCAGGAAAAAGTCTTTTCCCGTGTGGCAGTAGGATCATCCTCAAACACCCTCTCCTGCAGATTTTAATGATAACTTCATAAAACAAAAAAGTGGTCCATTCAAACAATAGATCCTAAGCCACGTTGGGCTTTAAAAAATGAGAATCAGGGCTTTAAACTTTGTTAGAAAAGTAATGGGCAACCAATATACCTCCTTCATTTCTTTTGGATCCCTGTATTTTATGACAATTAGCATCCTCATTACCTCATTTTATACCAGTTGTGACTTCTGGACAATTTTTAATGGTTGCCCCAAATAGAGTATGTTGTGCAAGTAATGAAAACCTTTCTTTGACTTTTTTGTCTTCTATTTTGGAGATGTTTTTCTTTTACTTTTGATATGTATGTAACTACTATAATTAGTCAAGGCAGGATTGACTAAGGGCATGGACTGTTAATAAATATCACAGATAGTCCGTACAGCAAGGCACATCTCCTTAAATTGTACCAGGAAAAGATTTTCATAGGCTGCTTTCTTAATGGGTGGAACAGGGGAACAAGTGGAGTTAATCTAATACTTTTGCAAATGGATAGCAAGGCATCTTTCTGTTGTAATTAACAAGTTATTGGAAGAATTCTTTGTCCAGGATTTTCTTTCTCACAGATACCAAACTGACATGTTTGTTTGTGTTGTTCAGATGCAGGAGATGGAAACATATCCTTTCCTGTTCCTGCAGCTGGAATTTGGAGGCAAGTTGTTCCCAGTTCAGAGGTAACATGGAATCTGAAGCCCAACATCCTTTGATAGGTATGTCCTCCATGAATTTGTCCATCTCAATTTAATGATATGTTTCCTTTCAGTGGTGGGATTGAAGTAGTTTTACTACCGGTTCTGTGGGTGTGGCTTGGTGGGCATGGCTTGGTGGGTGTGGCTATGTGTTCATGTGACTGGGTGGACCGAACCAGTAGAATGCTACCATTGCTTCCTTTGCTCTAAATCACCTTACACTTGGCTTCATTGTATAATCTCAGGCTGTACCATTTTCTCCACTATTTTCATGCTATGCACAATTTTATACATGTCAATCAAGTTCTATCTTAGTTGCTTTTTTTCTAAATTAAGTTTTCCCCCTTTTCTCATTGGGAAAGTCCCTGATGTAGTACTGTTCTGCGTATGTACCTTTTTTAAAGGGAACAAATAAAACAGGCAACTATTTTTAGAGAAGCAGACCAGGGTTAGCACCAAGTTATTTCTCTTTATAGTTTTATATAGGGCAGAAGGATTAGACTTGTTTCCTACTTGCAAAGGATGGTTCTATATCAAAAGGGATGTCACTGAACAGTCCTCTCTATTTGATAGTGTTCTTTATTTGAACAGCGAGTCCAAACCAATTTAAAAATAAATAACATAAGAGCGACAGGTAGAAACCTTGAAATTGCCTGTCAAGAATGAGCACCTGGACAACAGACTGATCGGACAAACAGCTTGCCTGACCAGCCATGCTTATTATGATGAAAGACATTATATTTATGTTTAAATTATTATGACTTCTTTACATTTGAGTTTGAAGACATAAATTGTCACCTGCATTTTTAATGCAAATCTTTTTTTGATTTTTTTTGCCCGGTATTTTGGAGATGTGTTTTTTTTTCTTTTTTCTTTTGGTGATATGTATGTAAATACTGTAAATTAACTTTCAGGAGTTGGCATGAGCAGTTTTCAAGATTTCCTTCCTTCCTTCCTTCCTTCCTTCCTTCCTTCCTTCCTTCCCTCCCTCCCTCCCTCCCTCCCTCCCCCTCTCCCTAATCTTAGTCAGTATAATTCACTTGTAGTCTAATGTTCATGCATTGCTGAAAGTGGTATTGATTTTGTTTAAAGAAAAAGTTAAATAACAATAATACTGATAACACAAACAGGTGGATTACCCAATGGAATTATTCACCAATTGTTTTCTTTAATATTTTTTGGAGAGGTGGGTGTTTAAAAGTCAGATAATGAGATGGAAGAAGGCAGAGATATTTTCTGCCAGTCATTATTTTCCTCCCCTGCTGGTGATGCTTAACCAATTACTGTATGCAGAGTAATTACATTAGCAATGATAGTACCAGCTGAAGGAAGGATCTCATTTTTCGAGCAGCAAAATGCTGAAGCTCTGAGAACTGTGAAAATAAGATATGCCTTCAGTAGGAGCACTGTCTCAAAAAGAAGAAAACACATTCAGAACTTCAGGAACACATGAGTAATAGTTATGTCTTCATGATGCAGTTTTTAAAAATAAAAAATGTTCCCAAGATCTGCTGACTTAATTTTTTAAAAGTTAGTGTGAAAATTAGCACCACATTAACGAGAGCTATTTTCATAAACAATAATTATTTGTCTAATAAATATAGGTTTCTTAGCTTTTTTCTATTTGGGTTTTTTTTTTTGCCTATTTATTTCAGATTCACCCCAGAATATACAATCGGTTCTGAGTGAAATTGTTGATTGTTTAATATCTGAAAACCCCAAATAGGTTTATCATATTATGTCAAGGGAATGCCAGTTGGTCTTTGATTTCCTAGACCAGGCCTGTCAAACTGGCAGCCCACGGGCCAGATACGTCATGTGCAGGCCAAGCCTACCCTGAGGTTATAGTTGACAATCAAGTGACCATAAGATACTACAATTGTCATAAATGTGAGCTGTTTGCCAACTACCCAAATTGCAGTCATATGACCATGGATGGCATAGTCGGATCATAAGTCATTTTTTCTGTCGTAACTTTGAACAGTTGTAGAATGAATGTTTGTAAGTAGAAGGCTACCTGTATTCAAAACCTGCTGACTTGTGCTGGCAGAGAGGAGGTAAGGGAATATTATTTTTAGTCTCCCCTTCAGCAAATCCCTTTCTGGAAAAGAAATCTTTTAAAATGTACAACTTCATCTCATTAGTTTCTATAGATGGGTCACAGATCAAATGTTGTCTTTTTTGTATGTGTATCTGAGGGTTACTTTCCTAACATACATTCTTTCTACAGTCTTTTATAGCGAAAGTAACAATAGCCATAAAGCATGGCTTTCCCAATCTTTGATTTACACTTGTGTCCTTTCTTCCCTTTATTACTTTTATATGCCCCCCTCTTCTAGGGAATTATGACACTATATGTAGTGCCCTTTATTTTAGTCTCATCCCAGTCTGTGAAAAATGTTAAACCAAGACAGATGATGGCTGGAACTGGACCATGCCAGCAAGCTCCAGAACTGGATAGGCTTTAGGAACTGGTGCTCCCCAACCCTGGCTTAATACTCAGAATTAGTGCCAAAGGGCTGTGTGAAACATCTGTCAGTGGTTCTTCAGATTGTGCAGGAGTTATGTATGAAGCACTTCTTTTTGGATTGTTGAAGTAACTAAATCATTTCCCAGGCTCCTTGGGACTCTGCTCCAGGCTTTCTCTCTGTGTGCAGGTGAATCCACAGATGCTTTGTTCTTGACTACAGTACTTTGCAAAGCAAAGGAGCTGTGCATGCACATAATTCTGCAGATAGTTGCAGGCAGTTTCTGAAGCATGAGCCTGGAAAAAGATGTTTTAACAATAAAAAGGTGTTTCATACAAATTCCTGCATGTGGGACCACTGCATTCATTTAGCAACTGCTTGACATTACAATGACACTGAAAAAAGTGACTTACGACCATAGCGACATCTCCAAAGTCATGTGAACAAATCTGGTGCTTGGCAACTAGCATTTATTTATAATGTTAGCTACCTTCTAGGGCCATGTGATCGCCATTTATGCCCTTCCCAGCCGCTTCCAAGCGAAGTCAGTGAGAGAAGCCAGATTGTTTAATGACTGGGTGATTCACTTAGGAAGGATTTACTTAACAGTGATGGCAAAAATGCTTGCAAAATTGGGTATGACTCACTGAACAATCATCTTGTTTAGAAATGGAAATTTGGCCCCAATTGTGGTCATGTTGAGGACTCTCTGTGTAAGAACAGATCTGTGGAATGGGTTGGACATTAAAATGATGGATATGTTTCTCTTTGATTGCTCCTAAACTGTTGAATGAAAAATGTATTTATGTTTCACCTGCAGGGGTGGGATTCTGCCAGTTCACACCTATTCTCTAGAACCAGTTGTTAACATTCTGAGCAGTTCGGAGAACCGGTTGTTAGAAGAAATTACTGGCCTAATCCTGTAAGGAAAGCAGGAAGGAAACATTCTGGTGTTTCTTACAGAAACTGCTTCTCCATTAACCCTTATTACATTCTTGGCAGGACTAGACTTCTTGTCTCGAGAACGTCTCTGGAGTTTTTTCCCCCTTCTTTGCTAGTACTTTGCTTGTGTGGAGTGACATTCAAAGTTACAATGGCACTGAAAAAAGTGATTTATGACCATTTTTCACACTTACAACTGTTGCAGTCACGAGAGGCCAGGCGGGGAGATGCGTGCCTCGATGTGAGTGATATTGAGTTTGTCACACCCAGCCAATAACATGACCAACAAGCCATGCCCACAGAACCAGTTGTTAAAAAAAATGGAATCCCACCCCTGTTCACCTGTATTGTGATTTTATTAAAATTGCATCCAACCTTTGTAACACACACCAGTGGACCCTTCCACAATTTGGAACGTTGGGTTGTGGTGGTCATTCCTGCATGTTCTGAGGCACTTCTTTTAAAGGATTTTCACAACTCAGTCATATTATGCTAACTCTGAGTGTTGAGAGTCATCTGTTGGCTCAGAGTTTATTGCCAAAACAATGAAAGTACTATTCCGCCACTGTGATACAAGTTCTACTCTTCTGTACAAAGTGCACAAACAAAAGGGACAGAGAGCTTGTATCACAATGGTATAATATTGCTTCCATCAGATGCCCTTCTTGATCCTTCTGTGAATGCTTCTACATTATTCTCATGAAATATTAAAAGATGCGCAAACTAAAAGGCACTTTAAGTTTGCCTAGAGAAATGTTACATTTCTTTTATGCTGGGGAGAGAATAAATTTGTCTTTATGTTAATGAAGTTTGGGAGGAAACAAGACAGGCTCTTCAAGTTTCTTCCTAAAGTTTCTTTTCTTATTAGATGATCATGCCATATATTCACTACTAGTAGTACTGTGAGGAGTACCGACACCCAGAATTATCTTGCAAAAATGGTAGCTAAGTTTGATCCATTTTTAGTTAGTGGCTGGAAGTGAGCAAATTTACTTGAATTCAGAAACATACGAGAGGCATCGATTTCAGCATGTGTGGTGGGGGTACTTGGAAGTATTTATAATGTATGAAGAATGTTGTGGAGTATGTATGATTCTGTAAAGCTAAACTTTGCCTTTGCAGACAAAGAGCCTCCAACTGGAGCTACCTGGGGTTCAGTAAGAACATATAAATAAAATGTAAAAAGGAAGTCAGCTTCATTTGAATAACATGAAGTATGGAACAATTGATGGCATTTTGGATGGTTAGATAAATTTTCTGCTACACCCTAACAGTAGTGGGAACAAAATAGATGCTTCTTTAGAGGTTTTATAGCTTTCTTTCTGACCAGTCATAATTCATTAAAACTAGATTAGATATGTAGCTGTGTTTATTTATAGAACTCCTGCTTTGGCCATCAACAGCTTTAATAAGCCTGGATTGGATACTACAGACAATTCAATAGCTAACAATAGTAATTGTAGTTATGGATTCCGGTTAAAATAATACCCTACTCTTGAATCTATCAGTTGTCATTTATTTATTATACTTTATTTCTATACTGCCAAATCTGCCCAAATTCTTCTCTAGATGGTTCTGCCACTTTGATAATAACTACTTGAACTCACAAGTTATGCTTACGTTTTTGTCTTTTTGTTGGAAAACCCAACCAGAATCAGCCAGTTCATATATCAGAACTGTTGCCAAACATTTCAGGTAGTAAGTACAGGTAGTCCTCAACTTATAATAGTTTATTTAGTGATCACTCAAAGTTACAACAGCACTGAAAAAAGTGACTTATGACAGTTTTTCACACTCATGACTGTTGTAGCATCCCTATGGTCATGTGACCAAAATTCAGATGTTTGGCAACTGACTCATATTTATGACAGTTGAAATGTCTCAGGTCCTGTGATCCCCAAGTCATCCTTGTGATGTCACTGACAATATTTGGTCTCCACAATTTTTGGTGTGGGTTGTATATGAGATACAGTGTGCCCGATAGCAGCACTCACACTTAATATTCCAGGTGAACTGAAATCCTGTACTATCAAGACTTAACTCTACTAGAAGCTTCACATTTACAGGAAGTCTCTCCACTACAGATAATCATATATTTCTTGTGGAGAATAATTCTGCAGTGATGCCTCCAGCATCAAACTCTTTTCTGCTGGAGAGAAGGCATTGTTTTTTGCATGTTAAATTCACAATTGGAATGCATAACCTGAATAATGTTAGATAATATTCCATAGAGTCCTAACATAAAGGATATCAACATATTGAATCTTTTCTACATCTCACTCCTAATTTAGTTGAAAAGGGACCATAGATCAGTGGTAAACACCTGTTTGTATTAAGAAAGTGCTACCTGTGGTAGATTTACCATGTCTGGAATGCAAAAATCTATACAACATTAGGTAGCAGCGAAGAGATACAAAAAGTCCGTGCCATCTCCAGTTTAAAGAGAGGCAAGCAAGAACAGTTCTCTGTGAGACCCTGAAGACCCATTGCTGAATTACAATCAGCCAAGTCCACAATTCTTGCAAAACCTATAAACATAGGGATCTGCAGCAAACTGAGATTTATTTAAGCATTTTAATTATTTAATTTACAAGTCAGTTTAGGTCATATGGATGTAAGATGATGTCATGAAGCGAGCTCCACCCTTACATATTTACATATGTCTTACTGGCAGACACAAGTACATGTTGTGTTTTTGTTTCAAGATACCATGTTTCATCATTGCCTGCCTCTTTGCAGATGCCCCTTTGCACTCTGCCTGTCGTTTTGCAGATGCCTACACACATAAACCGTGGAAATTTTGAGAAAATGCCAACCATTTCAAAATGTTGACTGTTGGGGGATGGGGAGTTAATGTTGAGGTGGCAGTTATGGAATCGTGCCTGATCTGAAAATGGCTGCTATCCAATATTTATGTAACCAACAGAAACAGCAGAACCTCTAAATGGTATAAATATGGAAGACTTTAGTTAAAGACTTTAGTTAAATTCAGTGTAAATTGCCTGACACAAAAAACAGCTGACGAGGGGAAAAAAAAATAAAAATTCTTGATAGTGCTAAAAAAGACAATATATTTGTTGGTTTTCTCAGACTTTTTGAGAACGAAGTCCCTTTTCGATCTGCTGCAAATCCCCTGAGGATTGGTAAGCAAAAAAAGAGGAAAGTTTTTTCAAAACAGAGTGGAATTTTTCAGTGGAAAATAGGCAGCTGGCTAAGATGATGGCAACTTGTTAGAAGAGGGCTATCAAATCACATGCTGGCCATGCCCACGCTCAGTTTAGCGAAGGGGGAAAAAAGTCCAATACGTTATGTGACACAGCCATGACACGAGTTTGACACCCCTATGCTAGAAAATCCTGTATTCTCACCTGCAAAAGATGTTCTTGTAGAAGATGCTGAAGTTTTCTTTATAATTATTGCCTGTTATCCCTTTCTTTTGAAGGCAGGCCTTAAAGATGCCTACTGAATATGTCAGTGATACTTACTTCTGGATAAATGGCCTATCTCTGAGTCCCCAAACTTTTTGGGTTAGAAGACATAATTTAACAACATGCTTAAGCACTATAAAAAAAATGGCAGCCAAGGAGAGGGGATGGGCAATCACAAAGCAGCTGTTTATCAGAAAGCTAGGTTTGGGGGTGGTTTTTTTTTATTTATAAAAAATGGGTTAGCTTTCTTTTTAGTCTCCACAAATGATTACTACCACTTCAACTTATCTTTCACTTTTTGGGGTTTGGTGAGAAGGAGGCTGAATGGGCACATTTCCAGAGAAAGTTGTGAGTTATAGCCTTCTATAATTTTTATTTTTTTAAAATGACTCTGAGGTCTGTGCGATACTCAGAGGTGTTTTGTGGAATGAAAATGATGGCTGAGGTTGGCACTTGCTTTGCAGCCTGTTCGCTTCCAATTTAATTAGAAATCTTTTAAAAAGTCAGGAAGGGCATGGAATCATTCTGATGCCAAGGGGTGCGCCTCTGGATATTATATCAAGGATCCAAAAATTTATTACTCGTTTAGTATAATTTTTGAAATATGAAATTACTGTAAGAAAATAAAAGGTATATGAAATGAAAATACCAAACTTAACAAAGAAATACATTAAACCAAAATGTAAAAGTTGTTTTAATCAGTTACTATAAAAAGTTATTTCTATAAAACATATGGCTGAACATTATATCATTAAGGTGTTCATTCCAATAATGAATAAACAATGCCCGATATTCTACAAACTTATTATCTAACTGGCATCCTTCCCAAAACCTTATATCAACAATAGGGGTATCATTTTGGCTATTTGCCAAATATTTCTCACACAGCCATTAATTTTATGAGCTGCTTCTTTTTGCTGGTTGATGCCAGAATTAATCTTGATTGCACGTTAAGGGTTAATAATAACTTTGAAATAATATGTCTCAACCTTTTGAGAGAATTACAGAAAAAAAAAGTGGGGGGAGGTTGGGAATGCAAATTTTTTTTTTGTAACCAGCACTGTAATATCTTTAATAAATCTGATAAGTCATTTTCAACTACATTGACTAGAAATGATTTGAGCTGTAGGTCCCCATATACAAGAGGAGACATCAGTTTGAGGAAAGCTGAATTAAATTATAGCTATTCTTTATATGGGAACAACCTCATATGGGGTTTAGTTTTGTAAAGAAAAAAACAACCTCTACCAATAACCTGAACTAATTAGAAACAACAGCAAAATGGTAGCATAAAGGGCAAGCTGGATAGACTCTTTTCTTTGTGTTCCCACAGTTGAAATCAAAAAATAACCCTTGATTGCCCCAAATCTATTTCAATATACATTCTGCAAAAATGATCAATTTTGTTTTCCATTTTTAATACAACTAATAAATATCTCCGGATTCAGTGGTGCTTTGTGTTAAGTATACAGAGCAGATAGTTCTGAGAGGTCTTTGTGATAAGTTTTGAACCAATGAAACATTTTTAGTTTTATTTTTAATTTCTTAATGGGGTTTAAGTTTTGGTCCAGTTCTGAGAAAGACTCTGACTGGCTTACATCTCCTTCCTTCAGTAAAAAAAAACCAAAACAAAACACAGTAATATGATAATAGGAAATAAATGTAAGAGGAAAACTATAGTCACTCAGGAACTCTAAAACAACAACAACACCCACCCAGATCCAGAATGGGGTTCCCAGATCCTAATGTATCCCTCTTTAAAAACCATATTTTAGGCTCCGTTTGAGAGGTAAAGTGAGAAAGCAAAATGAGTCTATGATCCTTACAGCTGGCCATTCCTATGAGAAGGGACTCAGAGTGAGTACCCTTATTCAATCTTATACTTAAATTTAACCAATAAAAGTGCTTTTCCATCATTTATATAAAGTGCATTTAAAAGCATTTATGGGCAAAGTTACTAGGCAGGAAAGAATAACTTCCATCAGATCAATGATTTGGCATTGGCTGTATCTTAACTACTCCCAACACTTCACTCCTCTGGACAGAGAGTTCTGACATTGTTCCTGGCATCTCAAACCTCCCCCTCCCCCTCCAAAATTTTTGAAGGATATAAAAACTAGCACAAACTAATATAAAGTAAGAAAAAGGAAAGAAAGAGACATCAAAGAAAAGTGCAGGAAAGTAAAAAAGTTTTTTAAAAAAACACCCCATGGTACTTATGGTTGTAATTTTTCTCTCTCTCTTCTATAACCTATTCTGTTTAATCATCCACACCATAAATCATAAATGTATTTTTTCCCATTTCACAGGAAAAAGTCTATCACAGCTTTCCAGTCAGCTATGAATGTAGATATTGTATTTTTTCTGATCAAAGAAGTCAATTTAGCCATCTCAGCAATTTCTATCATTTTTCCCAGCCAATCCTCCATTATGGATAATGTCAAAATATCTTTGGTGTAATCTTAATCTGCACACATCCCCTAAAAATCTGTGTTCATCACAATGAACATAAATGAACAATAAAAACAATGCAATTGAACTTGGGGAAAGTTGGATTTTTGCAACAACATGCAACTAAAAGGTTCTTCACACATCTGGATTCTGTCTGCTTCTTCACAAAGAAGGTACACCTCAACATTTGGGAACATTTCAGTTAAAGAGATGCCTTAAGCACTTGGAAGTTTCTATTCATTTTTCTGCTAAAAGCTCCCCAAACTTTCTCCTTCACTCAACAGAGCTCCAACATCAACCAAAGGATTCTGGTAGGCTGCTCAGAGTCTTTGGGTCTCCTTTCATCCCAATCATGCTTCTATATGTTGAAATCCCACCTGAAACGCAGAGCAATCCAAGCTGTTTGGCTTGAAGGAGAAGTTAGATTACTCCAAATTTATCTATAGAATATATAGTGGCAAATATATATTCACGACTAAAGACAGCCCAGGATTCTTTACTGCAGGGGTGTCAAACTCAAGGCCCAGGGGCCAGACCTGGCCCATGGGGTATTTAGATCTGGCTTGGGGGAACCACCCTGGAAACAGCAAAGGACTGGCCCGCAGTGCTTCTGCCAGTGAAAATGGGTTCCGTTTTCACTGGCAGAGGGTGGCAGAAGGCCCTGGAAGCTGAAAAGGGAGCTCAGGAGCCTGTTATTGCTTGCAGAGTGCTCGGGCCACCACAAGCACCCCCAACACAAGTGACATAGAGCTGGCTATGCTCACCTTGGGCATGCCTACCCCAGCCCCTGATGCAACCCTCAGTAAAATCGAGTTTGACATCCCTGCTTTACTGCATTTGAAAATAGCAAAATAGCTTAGGACCACAGGTCTAAGAATAGCATCTACAGTGTGTGTTTCTACTTGTGTAGGGGAAACCTTTGAGCTGTCGTTTTATAAGGATATCTTGCTCTGACAGTGTTATTCAATATCCATTACACATAAGAGTATTCCACATAATTAAATTGTACCACTCCAATGGGTTTACAGTTTCTTTATAGTTCTAACCAGGTGTCCTCTTATAAATACCAAACAGATGCCATTGGTGAATTATTTGGGCTTACATTAGGTTTATAAATTTTACGTGTCATCCATATAGCTAATACTAAGGAATTGTATCTATCAGCTCTACATAAGGGTTTGAGAAAGAATTTTTACAGCTTTTTTACAGTATCTTAGTCCTTTGCTTTTATCACCATCAAACATTTACTCACTGCTACTAACTGTGATAAAAAGTAACGAAATAAAAGATTTGATGTAGCTAAATCACCTGCCCCTTATTATACTTTCCAAATGTGCTAGTTTCATTTAGATTGTTTCCTTTTGAGCCCAGATGATTCTAATATCATATTACTGCCAGGTTTGTAGTTTAGAATTGCCATAAATATTGAAAGCAACATAAATAATTAAAGCATATTGGCAGAACGGATATCTTTATTGTGCAGGTTTTTAAAAAAATCTAGTAATAGTTTAAATTAACCAGTAAATGAAAGTTGTTCTAATTTTGGGTAATTACCTTATGGTCTACAAGCAACTCATTCAAAGAATCTGAAGTGCAGATAATCCTTAACTTATGACTGGTCACTTAATAACTATTCAAAGTTACAATGGATTAAAAAAAATTACAAACTATTAAAGTTACGAATGCTGTACCACCCTGTGGTCGCATGATCACATTTTGAATACTTGGCAACTAGCTTACATTTATGACCAGTTGCAGCATCTCAGTCATATGATTGTGTTTGTGATGGGTTTTTTTTGCCATTTTCCAGCTATGAATGCCCATCAATTATAAATTGCAATATACCTCTACTATATCTTTCACTATGTAATGAATATACCTGGGGCACAGTTGAAAACTTATTAGATTTAGTTAGTGTTGATGTAAGAAAACAGAAAACATTGACATCTCTACTTCGTTTTGTCTTACTAATGCATTATTTCTAAAAGAGGCCCATTTACTCCAGCTCAGTGAAGTTTATTGTAAATTGCCAAAACACAATTAAAAAATATTTCTGCTAGACTGTGCAGTTTTGTAAATGATAACTCAGAATTCAGCTACAGAGACTGTAGTGGAATTTGCTTCCAGTGATTGCTAGGGACCTTCTTCCTTCTGGGCAATCAAAAGATAAAAGCAATCAAAAAGTTCCAGTTTTGCCAAGGAGAAGAAGGAGAAAGAAGAGAGGAAGAAGACAATAATGAAAAAAAAGAGACAAAATTAATATCTATTTAGTACATTATGAACAGGACAATCCAGTGCATATATATTTAGAAATGCTGTGGAGAACTCAGTGTGATACACAAATTCATGGATTTGTTATGGTTCAGCATCTCAGTCTTGCAATATTATCCAGATAATAACATCAATTTTAATTTTTAGAAAATGATTGATAAGAACATTGTATGTTTATTTGTTTGCCTTTCTTTAGAACAATTTTCAAGTGTTTTTAAATCAGATTATCATAACTGATGCCCCTCCAAACCTATATCAAAAATAATCCAACACAAACAAGTGTTTTCTTTTTTAGGTTGTGCAATGAATTCAAAAGAGATGTTCTGCAACATTAGGGCAAGTAAAACACATTCCTTCCCATAATTCATTGCAAAGCTGGAGAGCTTTAAACAGGCTCTCCAGCTTTGTATACAGTGGCAGATTAAGGCTCACTGGTGCCCTGAGCACTGACAAATCTTGGTGCCCCCCCTCCTTTGTACAAACGAGGCCATATTCTCAACTTTGTAGTGCCCCCTTTGGGCCTGGTGTCCTAAGCACATGCTTAGTCTGCTTAATGGTTAATACACTACTGTCTGTATATATATATGTGATGATATTTGTTCATCGTGTTTGAAGAGGACCTTGACATGGGCTGTGCGCTGTCCACAGTGTATCCACAGATGGCTGGTAAGACCTATATGTTGGGCAGACATGTGTGAGCACCAGTGCTGCAGCGTTTACAGCTCTGGCTTTGCGGAATGTTTGCTTCTTTTGTGCTGTAGTAGTTCTTTTGTCTTCAAATGTCTGGCAGTCTTGGCAGCTTTGGTGGATCAACGTGTGCCATGTCGATTGGTCTTATACCAGGGTTTCTTAGGAGGTGGTGTTGATGTCCAGGGACTTGAAGGAGGCTTTCAACTGTATATATGTATGTATACAGTTGTATGCTTATGTCAACCCATGAAGCTTCCCTGACCTGCTCCCGAGTTGCCATGTACTATATGCATGAACAGTAACTTCCCTTTGCAGGTGGTCTCACCTAAGGAAAAAAAGAATTTCATAACAATTTATAACAATTGAAATAAATAACATTTTTAAAAATCCCTACATTATGAAATAATATTGTTAAGGTATTCCCCATTAGAATGAGTGCACTCAGGGAAACATAGTGAGAGTGGTGAGGAATAACACACAACCAGCATACAGATACACTGAATAGTAAAATGTAGATTTTACTTCCAGTAAACGGGTAAACAAAGTCCAACAAACAGTCCAAATCATACACGGTTAAAGCAGGTAGTACACTGCTTTAACCGTGTATGATTTGGACTGTTTGTTGGACTTAGTTTACCCATTTACTGGAAGTAATACAATCAGTCCAGTATCATAAACAAAGTTCAATAAATGGAGTTTGCTAACAGTCTGCAAGACTCACAGCAATCCAAGCAGAACAACGATCAGGCAAAAGGCAATAGGGAAATGCAAGAAGAGAACAAAGCAGGTTTCTGGCTCCATCTTATGGCTGTTGGAGGAACCTCAGCCAATCACAATTACAGCATTTTCTTAAAGATACAACAGTATTAAATGACTATCCTGGTTTATATATTGCGAACCCAACTGTTAGGTGACTATCATTCCTAACAAATATATTTAGAAGCATACCAGTGAACAAATATTGATACACCCTACGCTGTTTCAGAGAGCATCATATGTACATACATGTATACATACATACATACTGTATGTAGATAATAGACCTTTTTTAAAAAATTTTTTGCAGAGAAATCCTAGTAGCAGCTGAAGTTTATGTTTTCAGAATATGACAAACAGCCATATGTTTATTTCTCAGGAACCAGTGTTGCAATTACATTTTGAAATGTCTAAAAAAAGACACACATCTGGTTAAGTCTGCCATTACAAACTTATTTACTTGAGAATGTTTCCTATGAGTCAGTGGGTTTTACTCCTGTATTATGTGGTTTATGGGCTACATGTAGCACCAAAATTAGATCCATGATTCCCCAACACTTCAAGATCATATACAATTTAACTGTAAAATGGCTGGATTTTGGCAGCAAGTTTAAAAACAAAAAACTACAAAACAAATCGGGGCTGGGTAATGAGGGGGAAATCCCAAGATCAATTCTTAAAATGCCCTCAGTACTCTACAGACCCTAAAGTTTTCCCCAATTATTGACAGTTCATGGTTTTAGGTATGGGAACAGTTTGCCTCAAGGTGTTTTAGAGTCCTATTCCAACTCTTAAAAATCTTGTCCTGAAAAAGAAAAGTCAAAACCACCCAATACAGGGTGGACTGTTTTCTTTTTGCAGATATGTGAACAAATCACTAGTATCCCTTCCCATTTTAAAGTTTTAAACTGAAAAATGTCATCATTCATTTTTATGTGGCAGAGGAAGTGGGCCAAGAGAAGAAAGCTGCTTCTGTGGCTATTAGCACATTTCTCTGCTCTCCAGGCAGTTTGGATGTCAGCTCCCATAATGCTCCAGCCATCTGCAATATTGATTCCTATTGCAGGTCAAGAAGAATGTACAATGGGAGCTAGATGAACTCTTTAAGCATACATTTTAGAAGAAAATGGAGGCTGCCCCTGGAAAGGTTCAGAAAACACTTCATCAAACACTTGCTTCCACTTTTCAAAAAGAGTTCTTTCCCTCATAAGAGAAAAAGAACATTTTCCCCTCTACTACATTCTACCTCCAGGTGGTATTCAGCAGGTTCTGACCAATTCTAGAGAATCGGTAGTGGAAATTTTGAGTAGTTCAGAGAACCCGACAAATACCACTTCTGACTGGAGATTTTACAGTCTCCTTCTCCTGCCTCTCCCACCAAGCCACGCCCACAGAATGGGTAGTAAAAATTTTTTTGAATCCTACCACTGCTCTGGGTGCTTTTGAATTTCTTTTAGTATTGTTCGCGCAGGGGTGTCAAACTCAAGGCCCCGGGGCCGGATCCAGCCCTTGGGGGACTTAGATCTGGCCTGTGAGGCCGTCCTAGAAACAGTGAAGGGCTGGCCTGCGGTGCTTCTGCCAAAGAAAACAGGCTCCCAAACTCCTTTTTCAGCTGCCACAGCCTCTTGCAAACCCCTGCCAGTGAAAATGGAGCTCAAGAGTCCACCCGCGAGCGCTCAGGCCACCACAGGCACCCCCAACATAAGTGCCATTGAGCAGGCCATGCCCACCCTGGCCTTCCGAGGTCAAACACAGCCCTGATGTGGCCCTCAATAAAATCAGGTTTGACATGGCTGTATTAGCCTATTTTATTGTTGCATAATGGCATTTCTTTTGCTTACAATTTTTTTAACCACATGCCACCTCATCTTAAACAACAAAACCAGGAATATTTCTGTAATAGTAATTTCCCTTGGGATTTAATTCAAGTGTGAAAACTGGGTGGCTGCAGATGGGTGCACAGTGAAAGAGAGGACAATCATACAACGTTTACTTTCTAACTTGGATAAGGCCAGGATCCCACATTAATTTTGGAAAGCTTAACAAAATAAAATAAATTAAAAGGATTTGAAATGATTGTAACTATGAAACATTTATTTATTTTTATCTGTTGCGTCATCTTATTTGTTGCCCTATTTTTTTTGAATGGTGGTAAACTCCTGATCATACCAGAAGTCATCCATGATCTCCCAAGTAGTTTCACTGTGGGCTATATCGAATTAGCAGGGTTTTTTTTTAGTGACCTGTCTCACTCTCACCTGGAGAATCTGCAGCAAATCCACAATCACTGGCTAATGAAGCAGGGGAAATGGTGCAGGAAGAAGAAGGTGATATAAGAAGATAGTTGAATCCATGCTGAAGTGAATGAGAGCTTGTTAAATGAAGGATTATGGTGGTGCAGCAGTGTTAAAAATTTGTTGCTCAGAATCCAATCATCCTTACTTGAAGTTTTTCATCCACTGCAGTGATATAATATTTTCTCTGTTCGGTTGGGATGTGTCATATTTTATATCTGGGAGTAATGCAGTTCCTTCTGAGATGAACTCCTTCACTGTTGCTGTTGACTGCTGGAGCCAGTCTCACTACTGTCTGCAGCACGGAATCTTCCTATCTGTTACAGTATGTGCAACCAGATCATCTTTGAATGCAAGTCTTACTGAAATGCCACTGGGATTTTCTCGGTAAGGATTTGTGAAAGAGGGTCAAGAGGACAAGAGTAGGTAGGAGGGCAGTCATTCACATCATCTCCTTAGTAATTGTGACAGTGATTGAATCAATCATACATTATTTAGACAAGGTTTTCCTGACAATTGCTTCCCCAGACACTTCTCTTGAAGCAATAGGTGAGGGATTGCAAAAGGCAATTAAGTAGCTAATAAAACTCCTGCCAGTCAGGGCATGGGGGGAGAAACTGTCCTTCCCTGTAGAACACAAATGCACACATTAAGAAATTGCTATCCTCACTCTGCGACTCAAAGGATCCTATCTAACTTTTGAGAATGTAAGTGTCTAACATTTGAGAATGCAAGAAGTGCATACTTGTTTGCTCCTGCATGGGGGTTTTCTATCTGAATTATCAAAATCATCAGCCAGCATCCATGAATAAGTCTAAGGTCACTTTTTATGACATGCTATTTTCCCATATGGAGGAAGATATGTGTACATATACTCCCCACTTCTCTCTCTGTCTCTGTCTCTCTCTGTCTCCCTCCCCCCCCCCATGTATGCACACATGCAAGAGAGGACTTTTACCTTCACTACGTGCAGCCTAAGGTGGAACATCCCTGGATCATTTGCCTCAACTCCAGGTGATTCTGCTAGTTGTATAGTTGAGCTTTGAGACTTGCCTTTCTCCATAAAGCAAATGCTCAAATGCCTCTAGAAATGAAATATAGTTAAAACCTCTCTCTCTCTCTCTCTCTCTCCCCCCGTGTGTGTGTACACAAAGGCAACAGAGTCAATAAGTAAGAAGAGTCCCTTTAGTATCTCCAATTTTGCTCCCAATGTTCAGGTTACCTTCAGCTGGAGAAAAAACTCTCCCAAGAACAGTCTTTAAGTGGAGGAAATTAAGTCAGAAAACAAAGTACATACAAACTAAATAAAAATCCACACAAACCATACTGCAGGAATTAAATTGACAGGGCAGGAGAAGGAATTGCAGACTTGAAAGGCCAGCAAAACACACAGCTGGGAAGATGCCAGGAACACAGAGAAGCCATGATACCAGATAAATTCATGATTTACTCCCAAATTCATGATTTACTTCCTGCATGCAGCTTCTCTTTTTAAACAGTGTTCCCAGCTGCACCTAATGAAGGGAATCAGGACCCTTTCCTCCCCTGTAGGCCACGCAATTCAAGTTGCTCCCTTCTCCGTCCCTCCCTATGTGTCCTAGGATGAAGGGGAGGGGGGGGGGCTGGGTCTTCCTCCGATTCCCCTCTCCCTTGCTCTACCTCTCCCCTGCTCTGCCCAGGAGGACTTTGTCCTTCCCCAGTTTCTTCCACAACCAACAGAGTCACACCCCCACTCCAAATAAATACAAATAAATTTGTATATCAGTGATTGCAGGACTTCTGTAGATTCCATATGCTAAATACAATAAAAACAAACTGCAGCAATTTAAAGAAGAAATTGAATACAATCTGTCCAGGTTTTCTTTCCCCAGGTATGTCCTAAGATGGCTTGTTATTTACAAAACATTGGCAAAGTTAAGCAGGTGATAGATGAAAATAAATAAAGCCAGAGAGGAATAACATCAGTGCTACTTTGGGTAAAGATCATGTAGAAGAAAAAGAAACAGCAGTATCAGAAAAAAAATGTATGGTTAGAATAGTGTTGGTTTCATTTCTGCGGTTTATTGCGTGTTGACTTTATCGTCCTTTAAAACTGAACCCTTATTGCAAAACCTGAAACTGAAGCCAAACATTCAAGGTTGTACAGACCCAAGAGGCTGGCAGGGCGTATTCTGGCAGAGGCTCTTATTAAATCTGCACAGGGTTAAAGAACCAGAGGCATCCATTGAGGCATTTTGCAGCAATGTGGTTTTAGAGCATCTGGTGCTGGATGGGACATTGGGGAGCGCACACTTCTGCTACGCAGCCCCTTTGCCCTCTGTAGCAAGAATTCTCTTTGCCTTTTTTCTCCTCTTTCTCTAAGTTCTGATCACTTTGCTTACCTTATTTTCCCAGACACTTTCTGGTGTCCAGATAACTTGGTGACATATGTTCAGAACCTCTGCTTATTGATGGGCCAAATCCATAATGCCAGCACTCTTTCAAATTCCTGTTCAGTAAGAACTAGGAAGAAAGTAAATGCAGTGTATTAAGGCAGGCAGTGTATAAGCAGAGAGCTGTTTTTGGATTACTCTCTTTAAGAAGATTCAGTGGGACGTACTCCAATGCCAGTCTCGGACCAGGCAAAACAAACAATCAAAAACATACAAATAAATTGGGTTCCAAGCAGATGAGACGTCTACTTTTTGTGTTTTATCTTTTGGATTCATTAATATTGTATTTTATGGTTGATAGTTTTAGGTTATTTTCTTTTCTTGTGTGACATCTTTTGAACAGATGTCCAGAAGATATAGGCAGTTTCATAAATGCATAAAGTAACCAAGAAGAGTTTTGAACACCATTGTGAATCTCTAGTTTTCCCTGTGGTAGTGCAAAATATGACTTTATTGTACCTGCCTTTGTAGAATAGAAAGGAAGGAACTATGGTTCTCTTTCTTTATCAAACAGGGATTCCTTCTAGGTTGCTCTGGTTTGTCAATAACAATATCTGGAATGGCAAAACATAAAACTCTTGTATGACTCTAAGTCCCATTGTGGTCTGAATGCAATTTATTGATGTTATATTTTCACATGTTCTTTGATTATAAGAGATTAGGACTTGGAACATATTTTCTCAGATTCTGATTCCAAGTTACTGTATTCACCAGGAGTATTGGGTTAGTTTTTGATGGCAGGCTATTCTGAAAAATAATATCTAAGATCTTGGAAACATTCACAGCTAAAACAAGATTTGAATCCTAATCTCTCCCAAAGCTAGTTAAATTACTACCCAAGCCAATACCCTTTGGCTGTTCTACCATAGGCATCAAATTACTTTTGCTTCCTAAATTATGAATTCATTGGCTTTTAAAGTATGGGGGTTTACAACTTTGACATTTTATTCCAATGAGGATTCTAATGGCTGCCATCTCTTTAATGTGCCTCAAATCTCATATTCTGTTTGTAGAAAACTGATTTTTTTTTTCTGAAAAAGTGCTCTGATAATAACCAATGTACAGTTATTTTTCCCTCTGAGGACATGAATTAGGTAACAGGACATTGATCAAAATGAAACCTGCCTTCAATAAAATGAGGAAGGAATTAATGCTTTGAAGTGCTTGGTAGACACTTTTTGAAAAAAATCGATGCATGAATGAATTGGGAAGAAATTCTGTAATCCTTATAGTCATTATCATTATGATCATCAACAAAACATGCTCCATGTATTGTCTCTGGATGGGGTGGCATTGGCCCTGAAGGAGCAGGTCATGGTACAGTTGGACTCCTCCTGGACTCTTGACTTCTGGTAGGTCAGATGGAAGCTGTGGTTAGAGGGCCTTTGCCCAGCTGCAGCCTTAATTGGGGTGAGAGGACTTGGCTATGTTAGCTCACACATAGACAGATTACTGTAATATGCTGAACATGAAACATCTTTTAAAGAACACCTAAAACAGGGTTGTCAAACTCGTGGCCCGCAGGCTGGATGCGTCATGTCCATGGCCAATTTAGCGAAGGAGGAAAAAGTCTTGATATGTCATGTGATATCTCCATGATGACATGAGTTTGACACCCCTGATTTAGACAGAAACTCAGATATTATTTTACTATTCTTTGATCTGGGTTTGTTCTTCCTTGCCACTGTGATGATGCGAATTTGACACCCCTGACTTAGAAACTTCAACTGATGCAAAATGATGTCACATGAGTGCTCATAGTTGCTTGTTGATGAGCTCGTGTTATGACTATTTTGTGGACTCTGCATTGACTTGCAATTAAATTACTTCTGAGTGCAATTTAAATTATTGGTTTTCTTATAAAACCATTTAGGGTTTGATATTGACACATCAGGTCCACATCTTTCTACTAGAATTGGTCTGCCGCTTCAGTCATTTGAGAGAAGCAGCTTGTGATTCCACATTTGGGGGAGGTTAGGAGGGCTGAAGTCTGGAGGCATTTTTGTTATTGATCTGGCTCTCTGGAATGGCCTCCCATGAGATACATAGCTGACGTTTCAAATAACAGACTCAAGGCAATCAAAATTCTGAGGTCTGGAGTTTCCTCAAAGTATGAATTTATTAGGAATGTCATATTGGCACATCTGGAGAAAACCTGACTCTGAAGGACTGGAGCTTTTCCCCACCCAAATCAAAACTCCAAAGTTCTTTCCCTCAGGTCACACATCTGTCACATGGTCCAACCAGGATGTAGCCACCTGTTGTGGTTTGCCAGCAGCCTATGCAGATGGCAGCAGAATCAGAGAGTGGGGAAAAACAGGGACTGGGAGTCTGGGGAGGATTCAGACGAGGATCCTGTGTCCAATACAGAGATGGGGCCAGGACCATCTGGGAGTTATGGGCTGACTCCGGAGCCTCCAGAATCTGGCAGCAGCGAGGCAGAGGAACAAGGGAGTGTTCCCAGTGAGTGTGTGCGCAGAGCTTCCAGAAGGCAAGAGCAGCTAAGACAAAAGGGGCGACTTAGGAGTAAGGTTTGGAGGAGATTGCCCCTCCCATAAGGTATAAAGGAAGTGCAAAGATAGGAAAACCTTTGCAGGAAGCATCATCGTTCACTCTGATTGGTTTGGATTCTGAAAGCTCCATGATGAATTTGTTCTCTGTTTGGTTTTGGAAAGACTAATTGGGACTTTAGTTGCTGGCAGCACTACAGGTAAGATAAAGTACATTCTTATCAGATGTCTCTTGAAGAACTTTGGCAGATGTCCCTGGGACTAATTACAACCAGTTAAGACTTATTCCGGGCTGTGAATGATGATAATTCATAGCCATTGAACTAAAATAATTGGATTTTATGTGTGTTGTTTTGTTGGTTTCTCAGGAAGCCTCGGTCAGACCACCACCATCCTGGCTGGCTTTGGTCCATGTATCTCCAACATCTGGTAGAGTGGCTCCCACAGGAAAGAATGTTATTTTGGCTGCACATCCCCCAGCTATCTCTATCTTTCCCCTCATGTTCCCACAGCTTCAACTGGCCTTGCGGTGGCAGCCCTGAAGATGTTCCCAAAATGACTTCAGGGCTGACAGGTAGCCTCAATTCTGGTTGGCTACTAGAAGCTCTTTAAACCTAAGTTTCTCTCAGGGCTGGGTTTGGAGATAAATGCTTGATGGACTGTCAATTTTATTTTATATAAACTTTATTATGGTTGTTATTTTATGCTGTGAGTCTTCAAAAATCTATATATGATACTGACAGTGATATAAATAAACAACAAAGAGATTATTTTTCTTTCCCTCTTCAGCCAAAGGCCTTTTGGGTGTATTGGTCCTGCATCTACAAGAATTCCCATTTGCCATGATCTCCAACGCTGCTAAAATGGGAGACTTAATCATTAATTTATAGTCTGCAAGAAGAGGCCATTCTGCACAGTGATTGTCTCTTTGGAATGTCAGTTTCCTTTGGCTTTTGAATTTTGAAAACACTACCATGATTATTAAAAAAGAAAGACCAAAAAAGAAGGCGGAATTCGTAACCTGATAATTGGGGATTATTGTATAAAGAAAGCAATTGTGCTTAAGCTAAACCCTACAAATTGCTAAGAGATCTCCAAACCATGGAGACATCAGCACTAAATTGGTTATTAAGGTGTTTGTTAAAAAGGATTTGTATAATTGCAAATTGTAAACATAATGCAATTCAGAAACACAACATTGCAATGAAAGAGGAGAGCATCATTTTTGAATTCTGTAATTGCAGGGTTAACAATGAGTGTTCTATCTAATTATAAGAAAAACCTGAAAAAATATACAGCATCTATTTATTAGCTATAGATAACATCTTCCATTTAGAATCTCAAAGTGGAAAAGTGCTCCTACCTCCTATTTTTTTTTAATCACAAACAATTATATTGGATAGGTTGGGTTAAGCCTGGCTTACATGAATCCTCAGTCAAAGGTATACCAGCATCCAAGTCCTCCTTTCAGCATTATAATGAAATGCTCAGTGGTGGGATTCAAATTTTTTTACTACCAGTTCTGTGGGCTTGGCTTGGTGGGTGTGGCATGCTTGGTGAGTGTGGCTTGGTAGGTGTGGCAGGGGAAGGATACTGTAAATTCCCTCCCCAGCCCACTAGTTTGCTTTCCAGCTCCATTCTCTTGTGCAGGGCAACACAAGAAGACCCAGCCGATCATCTGGGACTCGTGAGAATAGATGGGGGCGGGGTCAGTCAGAGGTGGAATTTGCCGGTTCTCTGAACTATTCAAAATTTCCGCTACCGGTTCTCCAGAACTGATCACAACCTGCTAAATGCCACCTCTGCTATGCTACACTGACTGTTAGGGCATAACAGTGACAAAATCCAAAGAATGTATTTGCCCCCTCCTCCCACAAAGGTATGGGCATTAAATATTGCTGTAAATATTATGTAGAACATCCTAGTATTCAGTGAAGATAAAATCAGACAAGCTCTAAATAACAATATCTTAAAATGAGGTGAGATGTCTTAAATTTAGAAAAAATTGATGTCAGATAGGAAAATTTTAAATTTTAAATCTGAAATCTTGTTTCTATATATTTTCTGGTCTTTCATTAGGCACAGAAACTGACTATGATGTAAAATAATTGCTGAAATCTCCTGTACTTGAAAGATCTACGGTCATATGAGATCTTGTGAAATAAACATCAAATTTGAAAGGTGCATACTGAATCCTCAAGAATTGAGATAACATTTCAGTGATCTTACTGGCAAGAAAGACTCTTGATTCACAACCAGGAGCTTCGAACAGTGTCATGCAGTCAAAATCAACCAATGTAGGTAAAGATCATGGCTGGAAGCCAGTTTCTTGTACAGTTAGCTGCAAGTATCTTGGTTAGCTGCAAGTATCTTGCAATACTTGTACATGTTCATAACTGCCTGGCATATTTAGGCCAGTACAAAGTGCTGTTATTAAACTTTAACATCTAAATGGCCTGGAGCCAAGCTCTCTGAAGCAATGCTGCTTCTGAAGAATACCCACTTCCGCCCTTCTCAGATGTTTCCTGGGATGCTTCATTTATCAACAGACAGGACTTTTGCAGAGATCATCTCTTGGTTGTAGAATTCCCTTTCCAAGGAGACCTGCAGAGCAGCTGCATTTTGTTCCTTTTAGACAGAGGATCATGCATGTACAGTACTCTGTACAAGTACATAGTATATGTATTTGTGTGTGTTAATGTTACAATATTTTCATGATTTCTGCAGGTTTTGTTGCCTGTACGTTAGTTATTTTAATTATATGTTTCCATCTGCTTTATTTTGTCTGATTTGCTTGTTCAGATGTTTTAACCACAGAGTGAAGAATGTTGATTGGCAATGTGCAAATAAATAAAATAAATCTTTAAAATTCAAGGCATGTGCTGTGTAAGCAAATTTAAAATTGAGAATCAGGTTGTCAAATTATTAATATATTGTACTGTTCCACCATGGGAAGGCAATGTTCTTCTTTCTCACCAGTCTTCTGTAAAGTGAAAAATACACAAGAAAAAGCACTTGGGCCAGATTCTCCTTGGATGTTACGAAAGGTTGGAATAAAGACATCAAAATTTTGCCTGAGTTCCAATGATGTAAAAATAATTATAGTATTATGGTATGAGCAGAAATAAAAGAAAATCTTGCTCATTGCTTACATACAATGTAAGCCAGTTTGGTTCTGGTCAATACTTAATGCAGAAAAAAGTAAATTTATTATTGTTATTGTTGTTAATGTAATTAGATATCCAAAACATTTGCATTATTTTTAATAATTGTCACTTTACAAAGAATGAGAAGACAACTTCTACCTCTAAGAGGCTACAATACACATTAAGAGGCTCATATTTTTAATTTCTGTTTTGATATTATTTTGACTACATGCTGCAATTTATTGAACAATAATTTTTTAAAACCTCCTGAAGGATTTTGTTATTGGACAGTATAAAAATATTATGAAGAAGTAAATCAATACGCAACAGAGGAAACTAGAGAATTACCAGGTGCAGGTAACAACAGAAATTAATATAGAAAAGTTATGCTACTATTGGAGTTAAGACAAAATTGGGCTTAGTTCTAATTGAGTAATCTACAACGTGATTCTCTAGATATTGAACCTGCCATCTGTAGACATTGGATATTCTGACTAATACTTATAATAGCTGGGCACTGATATTATTTGGAAACCATTGCAGAGCATGAAATAATATAATTTTTATAATGTATAATTTTCATAAAGATTTCATAGAAAAGATGGATTTTGAGGAGCAAACGAATCTAAGGAGGTGGCTTTTCAATAGTGTTAAAGAAGTCCATGAGATTTTTGGCCCCCTTGGAAAGTTGAACTGAATCAACAAAAGTGCATCAGGAATTAACAGCGCATAAGGATCTGTATATGGAAAATTTAAAAATGACGTATAAGTTATGAAAAGATTGTTTTTCCTAGGTATCTATTGATTTGCAGCTTTAAGAAAAGAAACTCAGTTCAAGGAAGTGAAGCATATCCTACTTTTTTACACATTACATTTCTATACTGGCAGCTTTATTTCTTCAGGTCACTACACTCATATATACATATTTCCTTTCCTTTCCTATAATCTGGGTGGGTTTGAAGAGACAAGGAGAAAATGCTTATCCCAGGTTTTCTTACATGTCCTACATGGTTGCAAATCAATTGTGGCAGAAGCAGTTCAAGTTTGTTGCATTTGAGAGAACGTGCACAATCTTCAGCTTTAAGACCGGTGGGGGAACATGGCCCCCTTTACTCTTGGGCTAATACCCAAAAAAAGAGTCCTTAGCTTGTTGCTCCTGCCAATATCCAGTAGATGGGGATAGCATATAATGGACTTCATGGAAGTTTTTATTGGGGCACATAGTGCTATTACTTTCCTACTGACAAGTGGATCTACAAATAGATATAGTGTAGATTGTTCTTCTCCAGGATTCCCATTTAATTGTTCTTGCTCTCTATTTTTCAATTCTTCTGCATCAAAAGACATTCAACATTCAGTGACCCATGAAAATATTTAATCTTTAGTAAGCTGCTTTGTATGGAGGTTTGCCTGCTTAGTTTCTCCCCTAAAGTTTGTCTCTAGTTCCACAAAGCATGCTGATACTTGCATTTTTAAAAATAGTCTCTTTTAACATATTTAGTCATCATAAAAAAGAGCTATGGCAAATTAGATCAGGGGTTGATACAGCCCAGCATCCTCTTTTCTGAGTAAATGCCCAAGAGAGCTCATAATCAGCATAACACTTTCTTCTATGAAGAACTACAGTAGATATACAAACACTTATGGGATTACTCTAGGAGAAGTACCCAAATACAATTACTCCTGCCTTTATTGTGATGCTAAAAAACACTTCAGGACAAAATATAGATTACTGTGGGACTACATTTTTGAAGAGACCCTATATTTGATTTAGGGAAGATAAATTTTCTTTCTGAATAGCAAGAAGTGAAAGGTTAGAAAAGGATAAAGTCAGGGTGGGCTTCAAACATTTTAACAACCGGTTCTCTGCCCAGTTGCTGGGTGGGCATGGCCATGGTGGGCATGGCCTAGCTGGCATCCTGCACCACCCTGGGAGTGAAAACAGGCTGTGGGGGAGGCATTTTTGCCCTCCATGGGCTCCAAAGTCTTTTCTTGAGCCTCCAGAAGGGTGAAAATGGCCTTCCCAGGCTCTGGAGGCTCTCTGGGCACAAGGAGGTGGGATCTGTGACCAAGCAACCCCCAGACTGTGACCTGATTGGACCATGTGATGGATTGCATGGGCAGGGGAAAGAGAATTCTACTTTTAACTAGGGGGGAAACCTGAGGGGGGGTTTAGAGTCAGGTTTCCCCAGATGTGCCAATATGATATGCCTAATAAATCGATACTTTGAGGAATGTGCTTCCCTTGGAGTTTTGATTCCATTGGGTGTATTACTTGGAAGCCTGACACATGGCAGTAATAAGAAACAACACTATGGTTTGCTTGGCATAGATATAATGTATTGTGTGAAGAAAGCCCTTGGGTTAAACATTTAATAAACATTGTTTATAATTACTGGAATGTCAAAATCTTGTTACTTTTTCACCATAGATACTATGAACTCACTAATATTGCTGGACCCAACCCCCTAGGCATGGAAATTGAAAGTACTCAAACCAGAAGGTGAGGGGACTTAGTACCAGCCAGGAGACAGATCTGAGGAAGGAATCCAAGTAGGAATGGGGCACGTGGTCTATTGGGCAGATATTCAACTGATTCCCACAGTCTATGATCTAACCTACAGGCATTAACTCAATAGCAAAGTTCATAATAATGCATCAACAGACAAAAATTGGAACAGGCTACTACAGTTGAGCCACTTTTGCTTGCAAGTAAAATCTCCATCCTAACTTGAAATCAGTATGATGATTGGAATGCATATGGAGTCATGAAGAAATTGCAATACATTTTAGTTCATTGCCTGGGGTTCAGCATTTCTCCCTGAACTTGGCTGCAATAAGATATTGGTGATTTCTGCTCTCTGTGGAGAAAATTTATTGTGCATATGCAAGTGAAGACTGAACTGAACAAAAAGAAGAAAATCGTACCAAATTAACATGATCAAGTTAGCTTTTAATTAAACTTGCAATTTTATAGGAAAATTTTATTTCATCCTTTCATATTATGCTAAAAGAAAGACATGTAATAGAGAACATGCTTGAATTCTGAACAGGAATATTGCAGGTAATGAAAATAATTCATATTATGTACAAATCTGTCTTTGAAAAGTTTACTTTCCTACAGAAAATTGCTTCTGTTTCCTGACTCCTCTATACTTGCCTTTCCATTTATTTCAGTCTTATTTTTGAACTGAAGTTGAAATTGATGGCTTTTGCCATCTTCTCCTCTCCCTTTTCATGACTATGAAGATTCTCAATCCTTTCAGGAGTTGGTCATGTTTGTCCTAAAGGTGTTTTTTCCAAAAGGTAATTGGACTTCGTTTTTCCTTGAAGATATTTTGCTTCTCATCCAAGAAGTGGCTTCTTTCTGACTAAATGGTGGAGAGTGGAAGGATTTATATTCCTTGCAGTCACTTGGCTGTTAGCACGTTTTGTAAGTCATTGAGGCCATTGGAGGTTTTATCTGTGCCCTCAGGGTCACCTGAAATGTATAAATGGGTATGGAACCTTCTTGGAACTGCTGAAAGGATCTGGATGAGACTATCGATTCTTATGATGTGACTTCACTCTTCACCTGCATTCCAACAACTGAAGCAGTCACAGTAGTGAAGAAGCAACTTCTGCAAGACAACACATTAGGTGACAGAACGAACCTCAGCCCAGACCACAGATGTGCCTTACTGGACCTCTGCCTGAACACTACCTATTTTAAACACAATGAAGATTTCTACAGACAAAAACAGGGCTGCTCCATGGGTTCACCTAGGTCCCCCATTGTGATCAATCTCTACCTGAAAGAGGTAGAAACCAAAGCCCTAAACTCCTGTATAGGAATTCCACTCACTCATTGGTATAGGTATATAGATGATACTTGGGTCAAGAATAAAACACAGAAATTGGAAGCCTTCACCAAACACGTCAACCCTGTGGACAGGTACATTAAGTTCACCTAGGAAGATGTTAAGGAAAATAGTCTGGCCTTCCTGGACAGTGCAATACACATTAAGGAAGACAAAATGCTTAACACTGAAGTTTACACCCCACACACACATTTTGATTCTCAACACCCACTGGAGCACAAAATGGGAGTGATCAGAACCCTACATCACTGGGCTGAAAGTTCGCATACCAGCGAAGATGGAAAAGAAAAAGAATTAAAACACTTCAAGGAAGCCCTCAGAACTGGTTGCCTTTTGAAAAAAGCATCTTTGGGACTCCTTCCTTGTAGTTCTTGCAATCAGTTTACAACCTCTCTGATTGCCTAGACTTTTTGATCCGAAAAGACCTCAAGGAAGGGATTTCCTTGTGATGTTAGGATATCAAAGAAAGTTGTAGAGGTTACAGATTGCTGAAGACATGATCATATAATGAAAAACAAAACAATAATGCATACTCTGTCCACTTTATATCATGAGAATTTCAGCATTTTTCCCCTCATAAAATAGCAAAATGAAAGGTCCTTAGTCCCCCCAAAAGGTCACTTAGTCCAACTTGTACTCTGTATAGGATCTCTTAATTTTCTTCTCCTTGAGATGAAAGAAGCAATATATTTCCCCCCAAACTGAAGGTCAAGAGGTGGGGGGAAAAGGCCAGGAATATGCTTAGCACAACATTAGTAGATATCAGTTCTCTTGACTTTTCTTGAGTATTTCTGATTTGTTAAACAAACCATTATCCGCATTCCCTACCTTCCCTACCCCATCCTCCAATAAGGTCTGTAAATTTGCATTCTTGAAAATTGAGGGGGTATATGTGGAAATAAACAGCACATGGAAGGTGGCCTCATTTTCTCCACCCTTCAGATGGATAGTTTGTGCAGTTGAGTCAAAGGACTCTCTAAGATATTCATACCCATTGTAGCCTTTTCCCTGGTGTGAAAAGAGATACTACATGGGCTCGAATAAAATATATTATTCATGTTAGAACATGTTAGGCTTAGAATCCTAGTAGGAATGTAAAATGTAGAGAGTCAAATTATACTGAGGTCATCCCATGTGGTTATCACATGGTATGTAACATACTGTATATGTACATATTCCTATGTAATAATTCTGCAACTATAACCCTCTTTGAATTCTGTATTTTGCATTCTTTATGAAACAAATTACTCTGAGGTTGTCTTTTTATTAGCTGAACACATTAATGACAGATGGCCTGAGACATGAATTTAATAATTTGAAGCAAGAATGCATGAGTTTTTCTTCATAATTTCTGAATATAATTTGTTTACTTAGCCCTGCCCAATAATTCATCATGACAGTGACATTACTGGGATGGATGGATAACAAACGGAGGAAGAAGAAAGCATATTTGGTGTTAATTTTTGTCAGAGTACAAACTACATAGGAATTTACATTATAACTTTTGCCAGTGGTGGGATTCAAATATTTTTACTACCGGTTCTGTGGGCATGGCTTGGTGGGTGTGGCAAGGGAAGGATACTGTAAAATCTCCAGTCAGAGATGGTATTTGCCAGGTCTCCAAACTACTCAAAATTTCTGCTACTGGTTCTCCAGAACTGGTTAGAACCTACTGAATACCACCTCTGAACTATTCATTTATTATGGGTTCAAGTTCTGTTACTTCTCAGAATTATATATATGTGGATCATTTTTTAATGAGAAAATGTTCACATATGTTTAATACAATTATTAAAAATCATGCTAATATCAGTTCCTTAACACTTCTGCTGCTGCTACTGTAATCTCTAAATTTGAGAGGGTTGGCTTGGACATTTTTTCTCATCAGCAATGAAAAATGTGGGAATTTCCTGGCCTTTGAAAATGGCTTTCTGATCCACTTCTGATGAATATGCCAAAATTCATTTGCTTGCCTCAGCTTTGGCTTCTTTTTGTGTGAAAATGCATATGCAATCTTCAGATGAACTTTCTGCAGGTCAGTTGGCTAAAATTCAGATTTGGCTGTGAGTTTAGCTTGACTTAAAGCATTATATTTTTTGCTAGGTATTTTGGCTTCTGTAATGCTAGGTTATTCCTATGTTTTGCCCCTATTGAAGATTATGTCCCATTGATTCTTCTGATTTGACTTTTTACTTTTTCTATTCTTTTAGGAGTAATTTGATTTAGCTTTAGGGACAAGAATCAATGCCCACATATATTTGTGGTAAAGGCTTATTTCCTGAGCATACCTTGGTTAAACTCAGGATCATTTTTGATATGAAATTTCTTCCAGTGTCTTTCCAGTTTTTAATTGGCATTTCAATTCAAACTTCTAGCTCCATTTGGGCTTTATCAATATGTATGTTAGACTATATTCTATGGACTTAAATGTATATTTTATATTTAATTCCATATCTCTTTTTTCATTCATTATTTCTGTAATTTTCATTTTTAGAATATCTGTACTTTCCACTTTCCTCTTACTTTTAAGATACTAGCAATTACTTGTCTGGCAAGAAAAAATTCCAGTGTCCATATCCATTATTATTTTTAAATGGATTAGCTTTTTTATGGTCAATATCATGGCCATATGTAACTGGGGAATCAGTAGAGCTCTAACACTATTTATTGTTCTATTTATTGTTTATTAAATGCACAATTAGAGGATGTATTTTGGGCAGGATATAGTTGGTTATTTGAGGGGGATATAAGGTCCCTTTGAGAGTTAATTGATTTCCCTTGGTCCAATCCATGTTTTTTTATGCTTTTTATCTGTGACTATTTGTAACAAGGAAAAGTAAAATCATAGAGCTGGAAAGGATCCTATGCTCAAGGCATGAGGCCTTATACCATCACATCAAGTGGTTGTCCAGTCTATTACTAAAAACTTCCAGAGATGGATTATACTATCTAGAACAGGAGTGTCAAACTCAAGGCCCGAGGGCAGGATCCCCATGGGGTGCTTAGATCTGGCCTACAGGGCTGCCTTGGAAACAGCGTAAGACTGGCCTGTGGTACCTCTGTGAAAAGGAAGCTCAGGAGGGCTACATACGATCCTCCCAAACTCCATTTTTGCTGGCAGAGAGTTGCAGGAGGCTGTTGCAGCCAAAAATGGAGCTTGGGAGCCTATTTTCTCTGGCAGAGTGCTTGGGCCACCACAGGTGCCCCCACCATGAATGACATCGAGCTGGTCACACCCACCCTGGTCCCCGAGGTCAAACACAACCCTAATGTGGCCCTCAATGAACACCCCTGGCCTAGAAGATCTTCATATAAGTTGTTCTATACTATTAATCAGCATAGTTTTAATAAAATGTACTAAGTAGTCTCTCTCTCTCTCTCTGTGTGTGCATGTGTGTTGATAAGCCAGGAGCTATAGTATTTGCTTCTATTCCCAAAACTGGGATGTTTGGCCAAGATGAGCAGTTAGTAAGGAGACTCTTAAAATTCTTCCTATGTCTAATGTGAGAAATACAGTAAGTATAGCATGGAGAATGGGTAAAGCTCTACAGTTTGTTTTGCAAACGTGGCCTGATTCTCTTGTTCCTTTGGACAAGGTTACTTGCTCTCTTGCCTATGCATTGCCTGATTTATGAGGTATTTCTCTTGCTCTGGAAAATGATTGCACATGCTGGAGCTGTGGTTATTGACATTGCCTCTCTCAGCAATGGCTGTGCATCCCACAGCAGGGAGGGAGCGGCTGTGCTCAATAAAGCACGTATGCCTCGTGCTGTATTGACACCCATCAACTTAGCTTAGTTATTACCGTGGCTCCCATGAGGAATGCCATAACTGCCATTTGTCAAGATGGATTGCCTAGTCCTTCAGCAGAGTCAGAAAGATGGAATATATAAGATTCAGAAGGGAGATTCAGATTCTGTTGGAAAAGACCTATTACCTTTTCGGTCTTGACAGCTAGACAACAGGACTATTGTCTAGAAACTCCTAATAGAAGCTAACTAGTTCAAATGTTTCTTTCCTTATAACTAAATAAGTGCAAAGGCTCCACGCTGAATCCATGACAATTTTCTCATAATTCACTTATCTTTGTCACAGCAGAAAGGTTATCTCTGGCTGTTATTCTGAAGATTGAATTGAAGGGTGAAAAGCCAGGAAGGTTGCAGGCTGTTAGCAAAGATAATTGTTTATCAGATGATATGGTATCACACAACTCTTGGTCATTTGATAATTAAGGAAATTATTCCAAGACTCTTGCATGAGATGTTCACCATACATTTCTTCTCCTTAGTTATAAATTCAGAAATAGCCTGAGATCTAGTAATTGAAAAAACCGGAAGAAATTTTCTGTGTAGTTATTCACAACAGCCATAATCTGTAACAGATATTTCCTGCAAACATTATACTGTAGAAATATAGATTTAAACATTAAAATTTGAATGTTTTTGAGCCAGCATAATCTATAGCAATTAAATGGCGATAATAGTGCTACAAATGAAACACCCTGCTGACTTTTGCATATGAAGCTGCTGTTAACAGGACACAAACAGCCAGACCATTAGGCAACTTTAGAGAAAGGTTGTGACACAGTTTGCAAAATCTGTAGTAGTTGATATGGACAATTCATCACCAAAAATGTGGAGGAGACCTCCAGGTTTGTGAAGCTGTGAGTGTAGAGTTGGAGCTTCCCCTCCATTTGTCTCAATATTCAGTTTAGTGCAAGATTGAGTCTGTTTTTAGAAACAGCAGCAGATTTGAGTGCTGAAGTGATTTTCTGAAGGGATGCAGAAGCAAACCACTCGCCATCTGGTCTATTGTCCTGGAGTAGCAGCTGGGAGAAGAAGAAACTGAGGAAGTGAGAGCACATGAGAAGAAAAGGAGGGGAAAGAGAGAAAGGTAGAAGAACATATGAAGAGCAAAAGGGGTAGTTATGGAAAAGATTCAGAAGCTAATAGAAGATCAAAGAATAATAAAGGATGGATTAAATCCAGGTTTGATCATATGTAGATCCACTGAAATTCTTCAGACTTAAATTAATTCTGAATAACTAAAGTTTTGTTGGGTGTACTGTACAGCTTTATTTCATCCAATATGAAATTCAGGTAGAAAAAGACAAGAGACAAACTAAAATGACTGAATGTAATTGAGAGAGTCAACAGAGATATAAAAACAATGTGTGTCTTATCAGGGGTGGTATTCAGCAGGTTCTGACCAGTTCTGGAGAACCAGTAGCGGAAACGTTGAGTAGTTCAGAGAACTGGCAAATACTATGTCTAACTGGAGATTTTACAGTATCCTTCCCCTGCCACGCCCACCAAGCCACGCCCATAGAACCAGTAGTAAAAAAAAATTGAATCCCACCACTGTGTCCTCTGTTAGAGTTCATTTATATTCTGGTAGAGTTCATGTATATTCTGGTATATTCTGGTACAGGCCAGAATGATTCCAAACAACACAAGACATAAAAGTTCAAAGGAAGAGAAAAGCCTAGATTAAAGGGATTGTATCATCAGGCAGGTCCCCCCCCCCAAAAAAACTGGTGCTCTCCAGATTTGTACAAATAAAATTTACATCATGGCTAAACTGACTTTTGGATGTCACAATATAATCCAACACATCTGAAAACTGTGAGCTTGGAGAATACTGCTGAGGTTTTTTTGCTTCTCAAGAGAAAATCTGTTGATGAAGTAGAAATTGTATTTAGGAAGCAGAGAACCTCAATATGACTGAGATCAAGGCTTCCAATTTATATTTTAACCCACACACTTCCATTTGTAGATGGAATACAGTTTAAGCATAGCAAAGGAAAGCAAGGCCCTTAACGTCATCAATATACTAGAACACTGTTGGTGAACCTTTTCGGCACTGAGTGCCAAAATGGGATGCGTGCGCACAGGGGAGCACTGGAATCCGAAAGAGTAGCTCTCAGCATGTGTGCGCTGGAGCACCAGAAAGCAGAAGAGCAGTTCTTTGTGTGTACGGGAGCACCAGAAACCAGAAGAGCTGGTCTTTGTGCACATGGGAGTGCTGGAAACTGGAAGAGTTTCTGGTTTCCAGCATGCGCATATGCGCCAGCTACCTGATCTTTCAGTTTCTGGTGCATGAAGACCAGCTGACCGGTGTGCTTATGCATGCCAAAAACTGGAAGCTCAGCTTCCCGGCATGCACTTGCGCCCCAGGGAGCTACTCTTCCACTATCCGGCACTCCCACGTGCATGAAGACCACCATGCGGAAGAGCAATGGGCGATGGCTGGCATGCCAGAGATGGCTCTGCATGCCACTTCTGGCATGCATGCCATAGGTTTGCCATCATGGTACTAGAATATTTTTATTTCAGACAATATCTGTTTTGAGAATTGATTTAAACAGTGGCAAAAAGACATGTGTTGATGTATATGTCGGGGAAAAATAAGGATTATGTATAAAATTCTTCAAGATGCAAAGGACACAGGAAAACTAATATTACCTGAGGGGTCCTTGGTGCTCTATGAGCTTGCTTGTTTTCTTGCATGTTTCATTACCCAAACTAGGTAACATCATTTCCTGATTTAAAATGGGATTTTGCTGCCTGCTGTTTGGTTTGAATAGAAGAAATGGCTGTTGTTAAGAAATAGGACATTTTTAGATTTAGAAGATCATGGTTGAGGTTTGGGTGATATGAGGACCCAGATTGTTGGGGGCAATATGCTGACTCTGTAAACAGCTTAGAGAGAGCTGTACAGCACTGCGAAACGGTATAAAAGTCTAAGTGCTATTGCTATCCTTATTACTACTGGCGACTTAAGGTGGGATGGCTACCAGTAGCACCATGCAACCGCTGAGTCACTAGCCGCCGATCCGCAGCCAGAGAGAGAGCGATCGGCCGGCATTAAGAGCAACGCTGATCCGCAGCCAGAGCGGTCAGCACACAAAAAGAGCAAACGCTGATCCGCCGACAGAGAAAGCGGTCAGCAAGCGAAGAGAAGCGAACACTGATCCGCAGCCAGAGAAAGCGGTCAGGTTTGAAAGTTAGAAGCGTCTGTAGCCGCTTGTTAGCCCAGCTACAGGGAAAGTGAAGCGCTGCGAGCCGCAGCCGCTCTGTATCAGGCGCGAAATTCAAACGGTTGTCATTTGAATTTCAAACCTAAGAGAGACACAGCACAGCGCTGTAGCGAAGTCACTAACGCCCACACTGGCGCGAATCTAGACACCACCAACGGCTAACAGCCAACGTGGTTAACCCAGAGAGAGAGGATAGCGAAAAGCCTCTCCAGAGCTGAAATCACTTGCATACCACGAGCACTAAAACCTTGCCCGTTGTCCCAGAGAGATTTTTCCACAGGTAGCTCAGCCGGTCCCAGCACCATGAGTTCCAATCCAGTATTCCCGGCATTCAAACCAGACGAAGAGAAGTGGGAATCGTGATAAGAACCGCTTCAATCATTACATCGATGCGGTCGGCCTGGCGGATGCGGAGAGCATCGGAAAAATCCTATTTCCTAATCTATCGTGGAGCCACCGTTTACGATACTGCCGCAGCGCCGTAGCTCCAAGGAGTTGAAAACGCCCGTGGTCCGAGTTGCTTGAGATCCTCACTAACCACTATGCTCCCAGGCCCTCACAGATCGCCCGGAGGTTCACTTTCCGTATGAGGAAGCAATCGAGTAAAGAGACCATCAATCAACATATGGCGCGCTCTCAGAACAGCAGCACTGCATTGCGGGTTTGGAACCTACCTGGAGGACATGCTCCTCGATCAATTAGTCTGCGGGGTCAAGGACCTCCACCTACAGAGGCGCCTTCTCGCAAAAAGACCTCAACCTCGCACAAGCGGTCGAGGAGGCCTTGGCAGCCGAGCTGGCAACGAACTCAGCCACCGAAATACAGGGCCCAAGTGCCAAGCTGACATCACTCCCAGTCCACTCCGAGGAGGTGGTAGCAGAGGAAACCCTCAGCGATGAAAACGACGTCCACCACCTCGCCAACGACAGACGGCCACAGGTAGGGGCCAAACAAGAAAACACCGGTCCACCCAAGCACATCACCCTGTGCCTAGCCTGTGGGGATCGCATCAAAGGGCCACCTGCAAGTTTAAAGGAGCCACTTGCAACAACTGCCATAAAAGGGGGCACATCGCAGAGTCTGCCAAGCCCCCAAAGCGCAGCACAAAGACACCCTCCTCGCACTCGGGACCGCTGAGGCAAGTATTAAACTGTCGCACGCACCGCCTTGCCAAGCGCACTTGCCACACTGTTAGTAAAATTTCTCTCTCCGTTTCCCTAGAAGGTAAACCATGCCACATGGAGGTTGACACAGGGTCAGCGCTCTCAATAATTTCGTGGAACACCCTCAAGAGACTCCACCCCAGCCTATCTACTAGCCGGCTTCAAAGATGCCAGTTTGGCCTGAAGGACTACCAGGGGAAGACCATTCCTGTGATCGGCAGAGGCAAGTTCCTTGTCAGTTTTAGAACTTTTAAAGGTCACCTACCTCTAGTGGTAGTTAACGGCAATCTACCCACCTTATTGGGGCTCGATTGGTTTCCCCACCTCGGCCTAGGGCTAACAGGAGTCCATGCTGTCTCAACCTTAGACACTGACTCCTTATTCGCTGACTACGCAGATGTGTTCAGCGAGGAGCTGGGGTGTTATAATGGAACCCCCATCTCATTCTCAGTTGACACCCAGGCAGTCCCAATCAGACTAAAACCGCGTAGAGTCCCATTCACTATTCGGCCAAAACTAGACGCTGAATTGGATAAACTATTAAAACAAGGGTCATTGAGCCAACAGATTTCGCCAAGTGGGAGACGCCCATTGTCACACCCCTCAAAAGACGGTAGCCTGAGAATTTGCTCGGACTACAAGACAACAATCAATAAATATTTACAAGTTAGCGCTTACCCTGTGCCCGTCATTCAGCATTTATTGCACACATTCGAGCCAGGCAGTATTTTTGCTAAATTGGACATGTCTCAAGCATATCAGCAGTTCCCTGTTGATAACCAAACAGCGGAACTCCAGACCATCGTCACTCACAGGGGTGCCTTCCGATGCAAGCGTCTCCAATTTGGCGTTAGTGTTGCCCCAGGTATTTTCAATCCCTCATGGAGCGGATTTTACAGGGCCTCCTGGTGTAGTACCCTACTTGACGACATCTTAGTCTCGGCCAGGGACAGACCCCAACTCTTCCAGAGAGTGCGAGCAGTGTTAGAGCGGTTCAGACAGCATGGCCTCAAGTTGAAAAAAGAAAAATGTGCCATTGCCACTAGACAGGTGGACTTTCTGGGTTATAAAATTGACGCCTCTGGCATTCACCCCTGGAGTCCAAGGTTAGGGCAATCCATGAGGCCCCACTCCAACCTCCAAAACTGAGCTACAAGCTTTCTTGGGGCTGCTGAACTTTTACGCATCCTTCTTGCCCCATAAAGCCTCAGTAGCCGAACCCCTACACAGATTACTGGATAAAAAGTCACCTTGGCACTGGGGGCACAAAGAAGACCAGGCGTTTAACGCCGTCAAATCACTACTCACGTCGGAGGCGGTGCTTATCAATTCACCCTAACCTTCCTTTAGTACTGGTAGCAGACGCATCCCTTTTGGAATTGGGGCGGTCCTTAGTCACAGACTTCCCAATGGCGCCGAGGCTCCCATCGCTTTTTCTCAAGGACGCTCTCTGCCACGGAGCGCAATTACAGCCAGATCGACAAGGAAGCCCTAGCAGCTGTTGCAGCCGTGAAAAAATTTCACGAATTCTTTTTGGCCATTTTTTCGAACTGGTTACGGACCACAAGCCCCTCCTGGGCATACTGGCCGGGACAAACAGACCCTCAGGTCCTTTCCCCTAGGATGACAAGATGGACACTCTTCCTAGCAGCCTACTCCTACAAACTTATACACCGCCCGGGCAAAACACTGTCCCACGCCGGCGCTCTCAGTCGCTGCCCTTACCCACTCCGGCTGAAGACCCAGCTCCTGTCAACGCTATTTTGAGATCACCCAGTTGGACCTGCCCATCACTGCCCTTGACATTGCTGCTAAAACCAAGGCAGACCAAACGCTCGCCCAGGTGCTCGACTGGGTGAGGAGGGGGTGGCCGGGTGGCAACGTTGAAAACAAATTCCACACCTTTAAGACTCGCATGCAGGAGCTGTCCAGTTTGCAGGGTTGTCTACTATGGGGCACTCGGTGGTCATCCCGACCTCGCTGCACTGAGTCCTGGAGGCGTTGCACGAGGGACACCCTGGCATCGTGAGAATGAAGGCATTAGCACGCAGCTACGTGTGGTGGCCAGGTCTCGGCGAGGACATTGTCAATTGGGTAAGTTCCTGCAACATCTGTCAGGAATCCCGTCCTGCTCCCCCATTGCCACCCCTACCAGATGGGAGAGCGCCAGCGCCCTTGGTCTAGAATTCATATCGATCTGGCCGGCCCCTTGCATGGGAAGATGTTCCTGGTGTCGTGGACGCCTATTCCAAATGGATTGACGTAGCACAGCTATCCACGACCACCACACTAGCAATCACCAACGTGTTAACGCGCCTGTTCGTAACGCACGGACTACCCGACTCCATTGTCTCCGACAATGGCCCACTGGTCGCATCGATCGAGTTCAGCCGTTTCGCTGCCAACCTGGGTATCCGCCACATTTTCACAGCCCCATTTCATCCTGCCAGTAATGGGTTGGCTGAAAGAGCCGTCAGGACCACTAAAGAAGCCCTCGCCAGGTTCAGCAGGGATGACTGGCACCACAAACTCTCGCGGTTCCTGATGAGCCAGCACTCAACCCCTTGTTCAGTCACCAATAAGTCCCCAGTGGAGCTCCTGATGGGCCGGGCGCCTGAGGACTGTATTGGACAGACTTCACCCACAATACTGCCCTGACTCTCCCTTGCTTCCTCATCGGGGTTAGACATTTTATGTTACAGGAGCCAGTATTCGCGAGGAACTTCGCTGGGGACCCACTATGGATTCCAGGCGAAGTCATAGCCATCACCGGGCCGAGGTCATATAGGGTCAGGCTGGAGGATGGCGCGTCTGGAGGAGGCACATAGACCAACTGCGGAGGTGCCTCAGCACCCTTGCCAGCAGGGATCCAGAGTCACCAGACGAAGGGAACCCTCCTCATCCGCCTCACAGCCACATCGTGCCCAACGACCAGTTCGCACCTACAGTCGTTCCCGTCAGCCCGAACTCGGACAACAGCGCCCAGAGGGTTGACCAGCCCGATCCAGTCCACGGAGCTCGTCCCCAGTAACCAGCCCCCTGCGAGTCCGGGATGCCCGAGCCGGAGCGCGTTGGTGACACTCTGCCGGCTCTACCGTCACAGACTGACCCTGAACGGACAGACAATGTTCCCGAGCTGCGCCGTTCCGGGCGCCAACACAAGCCCCTGTCTACCTCAAGGACTATGCATGTTCGCATCTGGGGGAAGGGTGTTATGTCCTGAGGACTCTAGGAGTACTCACTCAGGTCCAGTCCCCTTGCGTGGGCGACCTTTCCCTTTCACCCATTGGTTGGTTCTTCCCAGCAGCCAGCTATAAAAGCGGGCTGCGGGGTCCAACCAGTTGCTGATTGCTGCGAGCCAGTTCCAGGCGTGGCAAGCACGGTCAGCCCTTTATTGTTATAATAAAGTACTTGTTGCATTCATGCTCTGGTTCAGCCTCTCATTGCCCAAACTTAACAGTATGATAAATTTAAATTAAATGTACTAATAAAGGAGAATATTTGTAGCTCTGGGTTGACATGAGGGGTCTTGGTGCTCTCTGAGCTTGCTTGTTTTCTTGCAGATGTTTCATTACCCAAACTAGGTAACGTCAAGGCCTAGCAATTCAGAACATTTAGGCTACACTGGTCAAACAATCCCTATTGATGCCTGAATGGCCAATAGAGAAGAGGGAGAGGATATAATGAAGCAGTAGTAGTATACTCCTTGTACCATAGGCTCCTTGTCCGTAGGCTGTTAGGCACATTTAGAGAAGGTGGGTGATTAAAAGATACATTTGGGTTACTGCTAGTCTGGGTTCAACGTATTAGACCAGGAGAGTCAAACTCAAGGACTGTGGGCTGAGGTGCTTAGATCTGGCCCATGGGGCCACCCCAGAAACAGTGAAGGACCAGCCTGCGATGCCTTTACCAGTGAAAACAGAGTTCAGGTGGCTGTGATGGCCTCTTGCAATCCTCTACCACTGAAAATAGAGTTCAGGAGGACCCTCCCGAGCTCCGATTTCCCTGGCAGAGGGTTACAGGAGGCCATCACAGCCACCAGAGCTCCGTTTTTGCTGGCAGAGTGCTCGGGCCACCACAGGCACCCTGAGTGATGTTGAGCTGATCATGCCCACTCTGACCACCCCTACCCAGCCCCCAAGGTCAAACACAACCCTGATGCGCCAATGAAATCAAGTTTGACACCCCTGTACTAGACAAATGGGGTTAGAGAGCAAAAGAAGTGGCCCCAGAGAATTTACTGCAGGAGCTTTCTAGACTGGTTTCACATCCAAGAAGAGAATGATTGTTGCAGCATTTGCCTACACTCAGTGGAGTCTTTAAGAAGATCCTCTGCCCTTTCACATCTGCAAAGAAAAGACTTGATAAGTCAGTACAACCATGCATTCTCACCCCTCTTTAATATATAGTATATGTGATGCATTCCACACATTAAAATTCACATGGGTTCAGTTATATTATCTCATCCATCAGCTTGACCCTCTATTGATGCCTCCTGGTCTGTGCACTATACTGACTATACTGTTCCCGCCACCCACCTTGTTTACTGCTGACTCCAAGTTTAAAAACTCTTGGTCCTTTTTGAAGCTTCAGAGTCCTGTGCAATTCAGAATCTACAGAAAATATAGAAAAATCATCCTCTGAATCTGAACAGTTAGATAATGGAGGAGCCCAATCCACAGAATGCACTAGAAGCGATTTCCCTTTTACTGGGATGATCTAGGGCAAGGGTGTCAATCTCAACTTCATTGAGGGCTGCCTCAGGGTTGTGGTTGACCTTGGGGGGGGTCATGGCCAACTGAGTGGGTGTGGGCAGCTGGGTAGGCATGGCCAGCTTGACACCACTCCTCAAATTGCTGGCATGTTTCCTCTTCACATTGGACAGACTGGGCCGAAGCCACGCAGACCTGATCCTTCCTCTTTGCACTGGGTAAACCAGGATGGCCTCATGGGGCTGGATCAGACCATATCACGGGTCAAATGTGGCCCACAGGCCTTGAGTTTGACACTCCTGATCTAGGGATTTATTTATTTATTTATTTATTGAATTTATATGGCTGTCCAACTCGAACAGCACCACTCTAAGTATCCTACAAGAAATAAAATAAAAGCAACAATAAATCCCAGTGGGAAATTACTCTTCTTGATTACCACATTTGGGGGAATAGCCATATTTTTAAGGGCTTTCTGAAAATTGGCAGGGACAGAGAGTTAATTCCATTCCACTCATCAACATTTGAATCCATAGCAGTGACTTGTTGGTCTCCTGATTTGGGGATACGTTATCTACCAATCTCATGGAAATCTGTGTCATTTTTTAAAATCCTAAATACATTTTTTAAAATACATTTGAAGGAAAATGTTGCTTTCATTTTGATGGAAGGCAGTTATATAACTGTATGCTAAATTTTAACAAATGCTAAAGAAAAGAGCCTCTATAACCTCATGTGTCTAAAAAGTCTAATTTCTTTCATTTCCCACTGTGGACTTTTTTCAGAGGATGTGTGAATGTTAGCTGGATTTCATTTCTTCAAGCACTTGTCTCACTGTAGGTCCGCTGAGAACAAAATACAGATATTTACTTCCAGCAGGGTACATTGTTCAAGTCCAAGTGAAAAGCTTAAGTGAAAAGTTCAACCAGATCAGATCTTTGCAAGCATTTTGTTAATTAATCTCAGTTTTGCAAATCTTTCCCAAATGAAGAAGTACACACACACATATGCTCTCCTTATTTTTTATAGTTATTGAGTTCTGAAATGTCACCTTTTGAGCTCTATTTCTCCACATTGGAACTTTAAGATGTAAGGACTGCAACTGCTGAAATTCCCCAGCCAGACTGCTAAAGCATCCTGTTTCTTAAGAATGGGAGGAGAGTACAGTGCAGAAAATCAATAGTCACTAGAGTGAAATTAATGTCTGAATCTGGGGCGATAGCCTGCCAATGCATGATCTTCTTGCAAAAAAAATTGACATAAGATATTGGTTACTAAACCATGAAAGCCAGATGGAAAACATTGTTTCCTATCCTCCTTCCACTTCTCTCTTGAGGATCAGCTAGCATTGAAAATTTGGATGCCAGAAATGGAACACCAGGCTTTGCAGATGAGTAAACAATAGGAATTTTGCTCAAGAGGCAGGCAGGCTTTAAACACAAGATAAAGGTAGCCAAATTCCTCTGGCTCTTAATTCAGGTTTTTTTTTAGAATTTGAGAAATATCTTTTCGATGGCCTTCTGCCCTACTTACCCCTTGGATGGAAATGGCTGCCAATGCAACTGAGCCTATTTAGTAGCCAGTTATCCACCAGAGGCGAATCAAAGAAAGCAGCTCTTAGAAAAACTCCTCTAGATTAGAAGGTCATGATACGAAGCTACAGATTTGCTTCTGGATCAATGGCAATGTTCCCCACAATTCATAAGGTATTCCCACAAAACAATTACTCTACATATGTATAAGGATAATCTAAACCTACTCATTTAGACAGAGCAGCTCCCAAACAGTTGACATACAGATCAAATTTTGGGTTCAAGATTCTAGAGCTGAAATGTTAATCACAGGACAGACCTTACAGCAGGGGTCTCCAAATTTGGCAACTTTAAGACTTGCGGACTTCAATTCCTAGAATTCTCCAACCAGCCATCTTAAAGTTGCCAAGTTTGGAGACTTCTGCCTTACAGTATTTTTGCATTCTCAAATGCTGTATTATGGAACAGCCTCACCCAGGAAATTAGACTTCTCTTGACCTTTCAGGATCATGTTAAAGTGCAGTTCTTCTGGAAGGCATTTAACACATTTAACAGTGCCTCTGGTATTATATATTATTGTACTACATATGGCTTCATTTTAGTAGATTTGTTTTTGATTTTGTAGATATCTTATGATTGTTTTGTGCATATACCACGGGGAGTCATATGATTGCATCGGCATAAGAATCAAATCAAATAAATAAAGTGTAAAGTGTAGAGCACTTGCATGAGGTTTTTTTTTTTTTGTTTCTGTTATAATCTATTAATTTACATGTATACTCAAAGAGAAGAATAAAAGTGGGAAAAGAAAGCAAAAAGGTTTACAAGCAACTTAAAAATATGTTATAATAAAAAACTGGTTTGAATCTTCATATTAAAATGTCTTACATCAGTTTGAAAGGGTAAGTATAGTAAGTTAAGTCAATGGTAAAATTAAATTAATTTTACCAATAATCAACTATGGCCAATATACTCAAATTATTAGTTAGAAACAAAAAATAAAATAGATGCAATAATTTCTGCCTAATCTGGAAAGTTGGATGAGTTTAACAAATCATAAAAACAAATATCTTACCATGGAGAAAGCTCAAACTTTGTGGGGGTGTCATAAACCATCTATAAACTTATAATCCAAACACCATTTACCCTGGGTCTTTTACTGGACCACATACATTTCGCTATTTATCTCTATCAGTTATTTAATGACTTATCTTCAATTCTTACTGGGAATGTTTGAAACAAAACATCTACCTTGCAAAACATTCATTTTTACTGCCAATTTTACCTTGAAATAGTTGCCACACTATTCTGATCAAGTCAGTTAACCTGTTGATGACGTTTACATACTTAATGCTGCCAACTGCAGCATTAAGATGTTCCACTCATAGTTCAAAGGCAAGTTTGTGTGATGATAATTTATTTTCATATCCAGGCCATTGCAGAGATGGCTTAAAACAGTCAGGTGAGGCAGGCAGTTTTTGGATGTAAATTGAGCCTTCTTTGCTGAGTCAACTTTGATCCGGTGGGGATCAAACTCCTGGCAGTGAGCTGAATTAGCCTGCAGTATTACATTCTAACCACTGTGCCACCATGGCTCCACCATGGCTCCTAAGGAAAGTGATTGGTGATAATGTTTCTCACTGATTGGATGAGTGGGAATACACAGCTTGGGAATTCCCTTAAGATAACCTGTATCTGAAAGGTGACACAACTCACTATTGAAGCAGAAAAGGGCTTGGCATTTGGGATAGATCAAAGGATATCAGCATACTTCTTTGTCTGCTCAGGAAGCACATGTTAATGCAGTCATCTGGAAGAGCCCTACACATCAGTCAACAGGGCAAGGCTGAAAGAATTTCAACTGGAATTATGGATGGATTTACTTCTTGCTATTTTTGCTCTATGGGCATTTTAAAACTGATTTTTAAATATTTTTATGCACTAAACATTTTAGTTTTGAGTTATTTTTTTAATGCACAAATAATAGGCAAATAAATTAGTTGGAATATTTTGTGTTCAGGGCTTCTGGGTTATTTCTTAATTTTGCTTCCCATGGAGAACATTCAAGAAAGAGGAGAGTAACTCAGAGAGTACATCAGGGCTGTCAAACTCCCGGCTCTTGGGTTGGATGTGTCATGCACTGGCCATGCCCACACTTGGTTTAGTGAAGGGAAAAAAAGTCCCGATACATCATGTGACAAAGGTGCAACTTTCCTGTAAGAAGCAAGGCCTATTTGAAATGGGACCAGTCTGGTTCTTACAATTAGTTAGGAAAAGAATCTGATTTTGTTATCTTTCTCTCTTTTTAGTCATATTTTCTTTTGTATTCTGTTTCTTAAAGTATGACCTATGACTGTCTAATCTTGTATTGCCTGTGTAAAATTAAAGATTTGTCTCTGTAATTGTGTGTATACATGTGTGTGTGTACATTTAATGAGGTGTTGATTGCATTGTTTCCCTTTGCTGCGATGTTACATTTTATATTCACACATGGAAAAATTGTTTAATCCATTTTGATATTATTACAAAGCTATATCATTGTTATTGTTAAACAAGAAAGGATTAATTAAAGCAACTCCCACTCCAAAAGCGAACAGAGCATATCTTGGCACTCCATTTTAGTTGAACGTATCTTTAACACACAGTTTTGCAATACAGCATTTATGGTATTGTAATATATTTAATTTATCAGGTGGTATGCGAAATACTGAACAGTGTAGGGTTTTTTCCCCTAATCGTGACAGAAAATTGTTTTAACTCAGTCACCAGTTTAGAAAATCCAACGATAGTTTAATGAATCACCTCTATGTTTATATACACATACATATGTAAATATATTTAAGAATGAATGAACGTTATTCTCATCCTTATGTGAACTTATTAAAGATAGTAAGTTACTGATATGAGAATCTCATATGAAATCGAGGTTCACTGTGTTCTGGGTGAGGTTCTACACTTCCTTGAAAGAAAGCTTTCCTAGGGTTCTCTTCAGTCTCCTGAATGTCTCAGAGGTTTCCAATGCTATCCACTATCCTACCTTTCTAGACTGACTGATATATTAGGAATTGAGGGCACTGCTCTGCAATTGCTACTCTTCCTTCTTCCCCAAAGGGTGAGGTTAATTTAGTGAATATCACTCCACAAAGGCAGGGCAGATTTGTAGGGTCCCTCAAGGTTTCAGTTTGTCCCTGAAGCCTTTTAAGTAGTAGAGATCATCAGGAGATTTGGAATTAAATGTTATGTTATCAAAATTCTGTTAACAACTCAGATCCATTTTTTTGTGTGCTGCCAATATCATCAGACAATGTCGTGACACTCCTGAATGCTCATCTATATGCTAGGGAGAGAAAATAAACTAAAACTGAATCCAGAGAAGATGGAAGAACAGTTTTTTTTCCAAACGTCATCACTCTGCTAAACAAATAATTCCCTCAACCCTGTCCAACTATTTATTAAGTCTGCATTACTATTACTATCAATCCTCTCATCGTTCCTATCACCCATCCCCACCCTCTTGTGACTGTATGCCTGTAACTTTGTTGCTTGAATCTTTGCAATTTATATTGACTTTCTTAGCATGATTTGATTGCTTATTTGTACCCTATGACTATCATTAAGTGTTGAACCTTAACGAATGTATTTTTTTCTTTTTATGTACATTGAGAGCATATGCACCAAGACAAATTCCTTGTGTATCTAATCACACTTGGCCAAAAAAGCATTCATTCATTCATTCATTCAAATATTGGAGACAATCATAATTCTAGGACTGCAATTGATTCACCTGTTCGAGGTGTCCCCGAAAGAACAGAAATCCTGACTGTGAGTGATTATTCATCCAGTTTCTTTTTCTAATTCTTCAGTTGGAGTCCATGACCACAAATACTTTTTGTGTTGAAGGAGATAACAAGGAGATAACTTTTTTAAAAATTTGGCTGGAGAATCTCTCCATGATCTGTTACTAGCTGTGTCCTTCTGCATAAGAATAACTATCTGAAGGCAATGAGATTATCATAGATTTATTAATCTTGGATTTATCACAACTCCCATTGAAAGCTGAAGTTCTATAGTTGAGACTTCCTGAATTCCAGTGTTTTGCTTGCCCACCAAACATTACAAGAATCAAGCTTAATTCTTTTTTTAATCATAATAAACTAAGCCTATGAAGTTTGGTGAGCCACATGCTCTGGATTTCATGTTTATAGCCAAGTAATAGTGGATAACTGTGGATAGCTACAAGACAGCTGGAAGTTCATGTACCTCCAATACTCCTCTTAAATGGCACCTTAGATTATAAATGTCAGTTTTAGTATCTGTAGAATGAATCTGTGATGCAATCTATTGAACACTGTTTTGGATTCTAGTTTTTAAAAGGCCATGCCCATTCAGTCAGACAGAATGAAATTGCTTATTTTTTGAAAATTTTATTGATTTTTAAAAACAAACATAAACAAACAAAACATAAAACCTCTTTTTAGAAAGCAGCTTGATCCCGGGTTACATCTCTTCGTGCAGACACAAATTCAAGTTCATGCTCATTTTTATATTCCATTCCATATCTTGTTACCATTCTACATTTTCTATGTAGCTTCTCCCCTCTTTCAACTTTCTTAATTTTATTTTATTTATTTCATCTCAATTCAAATCAACATACTTATATTCTTTGTCTGTCCTGTTTCAACTGTCTATTATCTTTTCTCATTAAACAAAATTTCTCCTGTAATCACTGATTGGAGTATGATGCCTTTATATCTTTCCCTTAAAATTATAACACTTAATATAATACATAACTTCCGTTCAGATTCTGCTTGGTACATTCTAAAACTACACACTGTATTTTTTAAAAAAGAAAAAAATATAAATATATAATATAATTAAAACAACAATCCATACCAATTCAATTCTATCATTAATATTATTATACATTTAAATCTTAAACATTTTACACATTACTTTTCAAATAAGTACCATACTTCTATGGGAACACTTATAAACTTTCCATAGTTACTTCCCTCCACTTCACTTATATTTTATAAAACACTGAGTAGTTAAAATGTTCCCATTCCTTCCTAGTTCAATTCTCTCATTTATTTCATTTCATTTATTTTGTTCACAAAAGTTTCACTAAATTACACTGACTATTTTATTCCACTTTTTAATCATAGGTTGTTTCCAATTTTCTAACATTATTTCTATTACAAATATAACAATACAATCTTATGTACCTTTACAGAATCCCTTTTTCAGTTGAATTTTTCACCCATTATCTCTGAATACATCCTGTTTCTTTACATCTTGCTCCAGACCTTTGTAACTTCTCTTCCCTTCCTTCTTCCCTTTCTTCTTCTCTCTCCCCTTTCTACCCCCCTGTCTCTCCACCTCCATTTCCCTCTTCTGTATTCCCCTTTTCTGTTGCTTTCCAACATTATATCCACTTTTCACATTATTTTTCCCTTTTTTGCTGTTTTTTAAAAATCTTAAATTCTCCATTCTCTTTCTCCCCTTTTCTTCCCCACATAGAGTTACTTGTTCATTAAAAATGGCTTCTTCTTTGTCCCAATCTTCTTGTTGCGCAGTCTTTTCTTGTTGTTTCTTGTAGACACCAATCGCCATTTCTAAGAATTGAAAAATGGAGCCAAAGGAGCCCTTCCCTTCTTGTTCCTCTTCTTTATATTTTTTAAATTAGATTTTCAGTTCATCCAGAAGTGATGCCATTGTAGAGATTTTTTTAAACAACCACCCAATTGTTTTTAGTCATTCAAATATAATTTCCAAAAATCCCAGTCACCAAACAATCCAAATACAAACAAGCTGTTTCTTTTAACACTTTCTTCTTTTTTCACTTTCTCTTCCCGGGGTTACTATTTAGTTGCAAAGTTCCAGTTAAAACGTATCTTTTAGAAGTCTTGTTAAGATTTAACTTTAGATTCTTTTGAATTCCAGGCAGACTCCTCCTTCCAAATCCTCCCCTTATTCTTTTCCTCTCCCTTCCCACTTATAGCAAAAAAAGGATTTTTTAGTGTTCAGAAATCTTTATTGTCCCTTTGGCATTTAATTATATTTCCAGTTTAATTACCTATTGGTGCCAAAGCGGATTTTTCCGATTTTTTATTCAGCTCTTCTCGTTGTCAGCATGAGGAAGGAGAGTGAAGAAAAAAAAACTTTCCCTTTTCACTTTCATTCGCTGCTTCTGACTCTTCTTTGGGAGCGATGTTATCTTCTATAAAATTTAAATTCCAGGGTACCTTAGTTGTTGCTTTTTGTCCCGGTCAGCCAAAACTTTCACTTCTCAACTTCCCCCTGCACTTTCTTTTCTGGTTGAGTGCTTCTTTGAGGCGGCCAGAATGAAATTACTTTTGACATTTGCTCTGATGAGTAGGGGTTCCACCTTAGTTATGAGGCATGTGTGTGTCCTGTCTTTTTTCTTTATATAGGAACCTCTCCAGCTGTCTGTAGCCTCCTCATTTCGCACATGTCTGCTGTACTCTGTGGATCACGTGTAGCCTAATATTATCTGGCACATTGTAAAGCTAACTTCCATCTGTTTTTAGCAAATATTTTCTATGCTATTCATTGCATAGACCAATAAACAAGATACAAAATTTCAGATGCAGTTGAAAATCTCAGATGTTCCATATTTGATGTGAGTTTGACCTACACTTGTTAAACTTAAATAAATCCAGCTTTGATTTCTGACTTTTTTTGTCCCTTTATTTTGCAGCTGGAGGTAAGCAAGCAAGAAAGGTCACTTTCCCTTTTCAAGTTAGTGGCTTGTCAATTTCATTTCCTGATTCACCTGAACCAGCAGAAAATTGCTTTGTTAAGGCTGTACTAAGGTTGCTAGGAAATATTTCCCTTGGCTAAACAACACTTTTCACTGAAAAATTGCCTTTTATTTATTCATTTTAAGCCTCGAAAACATTTTTTCTGATTTTGTCTTAATACCATTTTAGACTGAAATAATTCTGAAATTTTTTAAAAGCCCTTTAGTGAATATTAGTAGATGTCTTATTTCTTCAGTTTAGTTTTCTAATGGGTTATTGAATGTTCTGGATGATTAATACTTCTTATGTTGGAAAATTTCCAATTTTTTGAATTATATAAATTAGAAAATCAAGGAACACTTTATGTAATAATGTAGAGAAACTGCATACTTATACTATGTTCTACAAGGCCGAATAAGCCATAAAACGAGAGGTTCCAGAATTAATCAACATATTTAATAGCTTGAATTCGAGTTGCTACTTTCTTTTTTTGCTTGCAGGATGTTCTAAAATACTTAATTCTTGCAATATTTCTATAATTTATGATGGTTATATTATGTTAACATTATTATTTATTTAGTTGCTTATTTATTGGACTATTGACTAGATTCCAGGTAGCTTTTAATGATAAAAGTATAAGAAGTATAAAATATTTACATCTAAGAAAATCAAAATACAACAAATCAAGTCCAGCTATAATCACTGCTGTCTATTACTGGGGACTATCTAGACCAGTGGTCCACAATCTTTCCAGCTTGGTGGACCGGCACGGGGGAAAGGGATAGTTCCATACAAGTGGCAGAGGTGTGCATGCACGTAGCTCCATTTGCACTTATGCAAATGGAGCTTTACACGGGAGCACACTTGTCACCCACATGAGTGAAGCGTTGTGCGTGAGTGCAATCACTTGCTGCTTACATGCCCACCCCTTGTATGGCCTGGTTCTGAATTAGCTGAAGCCTGATAGTGGGCTGTGGTCCAGAGGCTGGGGACCTCTGCTCCAAACTGAAGGTTCTATGATAGAGGATAATTTTCATCCCTTTTCTGAATGACAAACATGTGGAGGTAATCTCATTTCCACTACATAATCTATATTATAATATATCTAACCATCTGTTGCAGTTTATTGGGATATTAATTTGTATAATTAATTTGTATGTACAGTTATTGAGTATGCAGCTTCTTTATAAAGGTTAATATAAGGCTTATATGAGAAATTTTGGTCCTTGAAAATAATCTTGAATTAATTACCAGTTGGTGACATAAGGGAATTATTATTTTAGGAATCAAAGAAAGGAACACTTTTAGGGGATTGGCAACACAAATATTGGATATTAATTCTTGTACAAACACAATTGTATAAAATACAATAAAAAAGAAACAAAAGAAGAAAACTGGTGGAAAGATGCTTGAAATGCATATGAACTTTCAAGTTTTTTTTACTTTACAGCTCTTTTTTTTGAATCACATCTAATATGAATAAGAAAGAGAGCAAAGAAAACAAATGAATCTAGACTTTTCATTCAAAGTTATGATACCATTAAATTTTATAACACAGTTTTACTGAAACCAATAATGATTATCAAAAAATTAATTGATAATGACCATCTAAAACCTGTCGGTTAATGAGCCTAAACCATAGCTATCTTCTTCTCTTAGGTTTTTGAATTTTATGGGCTAGAAAAATCTATCAACATAGTGATAATATTGTTCACTTTTATTCCATCTCCATTTCACAGATATAAACACAGATATCCTAAATGTCAAATTATACTATACTTTGTTGTGAGGAGCGGGATCATTATCCAGCCTCAACAGGCCTAATATGGAAAAAATTACATTTAAAAAACCCCTATCAAATCCACCTTTCAGTTTTAGCACTAATTAGATTCTTTGCTCTCACAACTGTTCTGGTAAAACTATTCCTTAACGTATTGTTAAAAATAGAATAATTGTTAGAACCCTTCTGCTTACAAACATAAATTTGCTGATATCCATTTGCCCTTATCCTCAATTTGTTTCTTTCTTTCAGTTATAAATTTAAAACATTTGCAGATTGTTTTCTATAAGTTTGGCATGCTAGATTGATCCGTCATGTTTATGTACCATTTCTCTTTGTTTTTAATAATCTCACTACTGTTTCATATAGCTTTATTGATGACTTGGATTGGCTCTTTGAAGGTTCTTAGCTGTTTTCCTTGGGGTTTGCTTTGCTTTTACTTTGCCATTTTCTTCTAATATTGTTTACCATTTTAGGCAGTCAGGTGCAGGGAGGAGATAAATGAGTTGGTAATAAATACATAAACAATAATTTTAAGCAATTCAGAATAATTAATACAATTTAATTTAAACCAGGAAAAGAAAGGAAAAGCAGCCACAGATAATTGTAAATGCTCACTAAAAATATGCCTGTAGGAAATTTTAACATAGTTGGTAAGTAGCATTTAAAATGAAGCTGGTTTTCTACTGTCATAAGCAAAAATTTAAAAGACATTAGGACTACCTGATATCCTTCTGCTTAGTGCTTCTTGATTTTCATGCTGATATTGCAATCTGGATGTCCTCCAGACATAACCATTATAACTGAGAATTCTGGGAATTGAAATCTAGGTATCTCAAAAGGTTAGGAAATGCTACTTTAGAGCAGTGTTTCTCAACCCAGGCAACTTTTTTTTTTAAAAAAAATAAACTTTATTGAATTTACAATTAAAGGCATATCGACAATACATACACAAAAAAGAAAAAAAGAACACCCGGCCTAACGAACTGGAAAAGGAAGAAAGGAAGGGGTGTAAAAGAAAGAAGAGATAAAGAAAAAGGATAAGAAATGGAAAGGGTACATCTAAAAGCAAACAATATCCTTTTTGACAGTCTGTAAGATCCATTCCTCCTAAATTAATTCGAGTACGCTCATCTCATCAACTATGCCCTTTATCTTTTAGGCAGTTTATCTCTGGCTTAACCAATTATACCAAGAATTCCAATTATTGTAAAATGTTGAGGACTCTTTGTTTTTTAGGGCTATCGTTAATTTATCCATTTCTGCACATTCACATATTTTCTGGATAACCATTTGTTCTGTAGGTGTATATGATAATTTCCAGCACTGAGCAAACGCTAATCTGGCCGCAGTTAAAATATGGATTGTTACATATTTCATCTTTTTGGATAGATGTTTGTCAGAGATCCCTAATAGGAAGAACTCTGGTTTATATTCTATTTGTTCTTTGGTTATCTCCTCCAACCATTTTCTAATTTTTTGCCAATATTTCTGAGTTTCGTTGCAAGACCATCACATGTGAAAAAAAGGTTCCTTCTATGCTTTTACATTTCCAGCATTTTGCACTCGTGATAGGGTTCATTTTCGCCAACCTCGAAGGGGGCAAGTGCCATCTGTAAAACATTTTATATGTATTTTCTTTATACGCTGCCGATTTTGTAATCTTAATATTTCTGGTCCAAATCCTTTCCCATTCTGATAATGTAATACTTCTTCCAACATTCCTGCTCCAGGCTAGCATATTCCCTTTGACTATCTCTTGCTCTAATTCTACTTCCAGTAAATATTTATAAAATTTAGATATGTTCTTTTTTTTGGTCCTAATAAAATTTTATCTAAGTACTGCGGTTTGCTATAAATTCCAAAATCTTTAGTGTCTTGTTTGTATCTGCTATGAATTTGAATATATAACCACTGATCTATTTTAAATCCCTGTTCCTGTAATTCTTGTCAAGTTTTTAATTTTCCTAGCAGATCTAATAAATCTTTATATTTGATCATTTTTGTTATGTCCAAATTATTGGGATGTACCATTGCCTCCATTGTTGATAGCGAGATCGGAATTTTTAGATAGTGTTTTTTGCATATTTTTTTCCAATTAATTAATAATGAGTCCCTAATAATGTGTCTATGAAAATAAGACTGCTTAGCTTTCCCCACTTCCCATAAGAAAGCATGCCACCCTTAGGCAACTTTTAAGATGTGTGGACTTCAACTTTCAGAATTCCCCAGTCAGAAGCCAGCATGGCTAGCTGGGGAATTCTGGGAGTTGTCCCCACTGCTTTAAATTATCAGGATAAGAAAAACTTCAAAACTACTGCTGTCAGATCTGAGTGGCAAAAATCCAGATGATCATTAGATGCAGCAATAAAAATATAGACAATTCTATTCTTTTTTGCCATTTATCTGTCTTCTGGATTTCTGTAACTCAGATCTGGTGGTTATTGTTCAGTTGCTTCAGGTTGTTAATGACCTGACAGATATAATTTAATTAGATTGTCAGCAGATGCTTCTATGAGTTTTTGTAAACTAATGATTGCATTATCAGCCTCTTTTTCAAATGCCCTTAGGTTTTCATTGACTTCGCCTTTACATTATGTATCCAAAATATTTAAATATTATTTTGACCTATACAGAGCAACCTGGTTTTATTTTATCTAGGACTGAATAATTTGCTCTTTTCGCAGTCCAAATTCATTCATACAATTTTTATACAACATCACATTTCAAAGACATGCATTTCATTCATCTTTCTGACAGTCTAGTTTTTACAACATTACGTATACATTACGATTTGAATACATGTGGTCTTGAGAACATGTACCTCTACTGTCATATATCTTCAATATTTTGTCTAATCTATCAAAGTTTTCTTCTAAGGGTTAGCCAGTTCATTTCCAGTGTGTAGCAATATCTGCAAGGAGCACATTAACTTTGGAAGTCAATATGGACAATAACTACTGTACCTCATATGTAGTGATTTCAGATTAAAATAAATTGCCCCCATTTCAGCAGAAACTACACAGAGATATCCACTGCTTTCTCAATGAAATAAATAGGTCTCAATATGCCTTAATTAGGACTAGTTGGGACATGTTTTATTGTCCTTCATTTCTCAGATTAGTGCAGGTTGTATAAAAGTAGGTAAGAGGACAAGGTCAACTTGGAAGGAAAGTAGAATATTGTTGCCCAATATTAATACTGTTATGTCACTTCTTCACATAGAGTTGTAGTTCCCATGGTGCTTTGTGAATGTAGTTTGTTAAGCAGAGGGCTGGGCCAACAGACCACTCTCGCTGTTGGATCATTAGACTGAAAAGCCAGGATGACAATATTTCACTGAAACTGAATAAAACTATTAAATCCTCTGGTGTGAAATAGATCATTTTAGTTTATAATGTTCTCCACTGAAATCCTAAAGTTCAGATCTTAAGTGTATCTCTGTTGCATGCACTCTTATCAAGACTGTGAATCCTGTCTGCTTCTCTAGCTTTTATTCACACATCAATCACAGATTTAGAAAACACTTCCAGATAGTAATGGTTTACCTAATGATTGTCCAGGTATGGACTTCAATGTATAAGGATTATCAAATCCTTTTTTTCTGTCTTGTTGTTCTTACATAAAACTGATAGAAACATCAAAGTCCATGAAGTAATTTATTCTAGATGTAGGAGTATGAAGAGTTGATAGTCAGTCAACCTCATAAAGATGAGATTTGATTAGATGTTGGAAGCTAGTGTATGTTGTTATACAGAAAGCCAGAGACAAAGCACATGTCGGAATTCTTCACTGGCACTTGCTGGCAAATGGTCAACACCTTTTATTTTTTCAGAAGTCTAGGTTGCTTTCCAGAAATCCTTCTGTTCTAGACTCTGATTTGTTCTGGTTCTTCTTTGCTTGCTCTGAGTTGTCCTTTGGGACAAGCCATTCAATTTTGGGTCAGGAGGTTGGTTCAGAAAAGTTTACTGACAGTGACATCTTCCCCAAACAGGAACACTCTTTGTTATCCCTTTTTATTATGATCTGTTTATTTTTTCTGAGCCCCTAATGATAACTCTTTGTTTCCTCCTGCGGAGGAGGTATCAAGGTTTTTGATACAAGCAGGAAAAGTTCTGCAAGAAAGAAGGACCAATACATCTGATCCTTCCAGCAAGTGAAATATTGTACCTTTTGCAAAAGACTGAGTACAGTATGCAATATCAGAAAAGAAAAAACATTTTGGCCTGGGATTGATATTATTGCTATTGTTGCTATCAATAAATGTACTCTAAAATAGTTTCAGTATCAAGCTTAACTAAAACTTTGCTTCCACCCTTGTATCATTATGTCTGGCAATGATTCTTAAACTGGGGATAATTACTCTAAAGGGGGTAATTTAAGCATATCCAGGGGGATAATGGAGCGATTTCTAATTGCTTGTTTGTGAATTGAAGATCTAGTTTGGAATTGTCGCTACCAAGACATTTGTGTAAAACATGTCGGTTATTTGTTTGTTTTTGTGGGGTTAATGACAATATTTGAGAGTGGGAAAGGAGTAATTGGGTCAAACAGTTCAAGAACCACTCATGTATGGATTTTTTATTGAGTGCGGACACTTTTCAATTTCTCAAATCTGATCTGTTGAAAAACAGGGAAAATAGAACACATACTGCTGAGATACTAGCAATAATATATACTATTAGTGTAGAATTTATTAAATCTGGTCATACCTGCCAATTCCAGATGAAATAAAGATCTGTATTTACAATCATATGGAAATTCCACCAGCTAAAACATTGGAAGGCAATATGATTTATAAATGACGTAACATGAAGCCACTTTCCCAGGTTTCTTTACTTAAAAGCAAGAGAAAGATCAAAATTCTATGTAGAATATTCTATGTAGAATATATATATATATATATATATATATATATATATATATATATATATATTTTCTTAAGTTTTCGCGGGGACTTACATGTATGGTATTCAGCTTTGTTCGGGTATTTTCTCACGTCATTATAGTTGTGCTTTTAAGGTTGTAGCAATATTTCAGCAGAATCTCATCTGCCACCATCAGGCTTCTGTATTGTGCTCATCTGTGAGTCAGACTTCCACAGCCGTTTTAGTTTTAAATTTGGGGCTAGCCTACTGCTGTGCCAGAATGGTTTTTTCTTCATCCTGATTGGTTGGAAGCTTGGTCTGTGTTTATTCGTCTTGGAGTTTGCTGTGTTCTGCTTGATTGGTGTTTCTAATATCTCCTGTCTGTTTTGTGGCTTTTTTTGTCTTGATTGGCTGGCAACATTGTGTTCCTGTATTGGAGGCTTTTAGTGCAGCTTGGCTCCAAGTAAATGGACGGCTATCATTTACTAGGAAGTTAGGTTTCACCTGGGTACCTGGTTGGGTTGTGTTTGAGCTGGAGGTATCAGGGGGATCTGTTTGTGCCCAGGTGTTTGCCTGGCTTGTGGTGTGGAGATTTTTTTGTTTGTGAGTGCAGGCTTCCAAATAATTGACAGTCTGGTGGAATCATCTCTTCTATTCATGCTTTCAGGTCTTGTTTCAATCTCTATGGCTTCTCTGATGATTCTGTGGCTGGAGTTTTCTATAGTGGCTGGGGTTTTGGTACCATTGAAGTTGATGCTATGACCTGTGGCTTTCATGCGTTAGACTAGTGAGGAAGTGTGTTCCAGCTTTTTTACTGCATTTTTGTGTTCATCCAGGTGGGTACTTATTCTTCTATTGGTCTGTCCAATGTATGTGGCTGGGCATGATGCACAGGGACCTTCATATATGCCTTGGTTTTCCAGGTCAGTTTTATCTTTGGGGTTTCTTAGGATGGCTGCTATTTTTCTATCTGTTTTGAAGGCAGTCTTGATGTGATGCCTGTGTAGAATCTTACTGATTTTGTCTGTAGTACCTCTTATGTAGGGCAGGACAGCTGTTCCATAGGTTTGTTCATCTTCTAGGTCTCCATTATGTCTCAGTGTGTTTTTGTGGATCAAGCTGGTGATTTTGCTTTTGTGGAAGCCGTTGGCTGTCAGTACTTTAGTCAGGGTGCATAGTTCAGTATTTATGTGTGTCTTGTCTGCCAGGCGTTTGGTTCTGGAGATTAGTGTTTTGGCCACGGAGTTTATCTGTGCTGGGTTGTGGTGGGATTGAGTGTTGAGGTAGTGGTTGGTGTGGGTTTTCTTCTGGTCTATGGTGTGTCCTAGTATGCCATCTGTTTTTTTGTAGATTAGTACATCTAGGAATGGTAGTTGTTTGTTTGTTTCCATTTCCATGGTGAACTTGATTTTGGGGTGTGTGCTATTTAGGTGTGTTAGGAAATTGTTTAGGTTTTCTTTTCCATGGGGCCAAATCACAAATGTGTCATTGATGTATCTTAACCATAGTTTGGGTTTGTGGGTGGCATTAGCCAGAGCTCTGGATTCGAATTCTTCCATGAACAGGTTTGCAATGACGGGTGACAGTGGTGATCCCATAGGGTCTCCTTCAATTTGCTTGTATCTTTGTCCTTTGTATATGGAATATGTGTTGGTTCTGCTAGTTTCATGAGGTGTTTAGCTGGTTGGTATTTATTTTTGATGATTTCAAGAGTTTCTTTTATCGGGACTTGAGTGAATAGTGAAACCATGTCAAAACTTACAAGCAGATCTTCTTGTTCCCCGTGTAGATCTGTGATCATTTCCAAGAAGTGGTATGAGTTTTGTACATGTGAAGCTGCTGTTTCAGCATGGGGCTGTAGCTGCTTTGCTAAGTGTTTAGCTAGGTTTTGTAGTGGTGCTCCTCTGGAGCTGACTATGGGTCTGAGAGGTATACCTTCTTTGTGTATTTTTGGGAGGCCGTATAGTTTGGGCATCTGGAAGGTTTTTCTCTTGGGATGATTGTCTGTTGGATCTCTTTGCTCATGTGGCTGGTTATAATTTTCTTCTTGGTTATTTTTTCCAGATATGTGGTCGGGTCCATGTTTATGGGTTTGTATGTGGAGTCTTGGAGTAGGTCTGTCAATTTTGTTTCATAGTCTTTTCTATCCATTACTACTGTGGCATTACCTTTATCTGCTGGAAGTATGATTATGCTGCTGTCATTTTTTAGGGCTTGCAGGGCTTTCAGTTCCTCTTTGTTCAAGTTGCTTTTGGGTGGTTTGCTTGTGCATAGGATGTTAGTAACTTGGTGTCTTATTCTATCAGCTTCATCTATATTTAGTTTAGTTAGGCTGGATTCTACTGCACATATGATGGATTCTGTGGGAATTTTTTTGGGTGCTATAGCATAATTGAATCCTTTGGTTAGGACATCTGTTTCTGTGGAAATATCCTGGATCTTGTGCTGTAATCTCCTGGGTCGTTTGTTTTGTAGTGATCTTTTTTCCATTAGCCTCCGGTGGATATCTCCAAAACAAAACTCACAAGGCATCACACAGCCCATTATACCAACATCAACTCCATCAACCAATCAAGAGGCAGCAACACAGCCAACCAGCCCAGCATACCAGCCCCCCCCCCCACCAGTATTTATAGAGAGACAGCAGCTCCAATCACACACTACTTGTACTGGCACAAAGCTGAAAGCACCAGCCTGAGGATGGCGAGTGGGACCTCGCCGAAACGTTGCCAAGATACTCTTAATCTTACATGGGAAAAGATCTGAACATACCTAGACTACATATATATACATATGTAGCCAAATGTACAAAAAAAAAAAAAAAAGGAAGAAACTTTCTTGTAATAACTTCAGTCTGTCCTTTAAGTTCATATCCAAAAGAACTCCTAGGTACTGCCATTTATCACATATAAAAATATTATTCCCAGACCACTGGCTTCCCTTATTAGCAATGCATCACCTCTATTCAGGTTTCTGCATTCAAATCTTCTTGGCCCTCCATCCAAGCACTTGTTCAGGAAATAGAAGGAAATTCCTGAATGCCTTGCCTAAGAAATATGAATGTCATTGGCTGGAATTGATAGTATTTTATTCTAGTGAACGGTTAATACCGTTCAGCACTTCATACAGCTCTGAAATAGTCTTGCTAACTACAATGAGCCACACTCAGAAAGTTGACACACTGACTCCAGTGTCTTCCTGGCCCCATGCCTATTATACTAAATAGAGAGCAACTGCTGAATGAACCAACTGTATTGCCAGCTGTGGCCAGGTATTGTAAATAATTCATTAGAATATGATGCTTAACAAAATTGGATTGTCTGAAATCAGCATAGATGCATTTCCTCTCTTGTCATTTCACTAAATTCCATAAATTCTGTTACAGTGATGGCTATCTTCAAATATTTAATAAATGTAAACTTGGTAATCTTAAATAATTTTCCTTATATATTTTTATTGCAGATATTTTCCAAAGTTCGTGGTAAAAAGTCAGTATTCTTTTCCTGGGTTATATATGGGTAGAGTCAGTGGTGGGATTCAGATTGTTTTTACTACCGGTTCTTTGGGCATGACTTGGCAAAAGTGGCAGGGGAAGGATACTGTACAATCTCCAGTCAGACGTGGTATTTTCGGTTCTCTAAACTACTTAAAATTTCCTTTACCGGTGCTCCAGAACTGGTCAGACCCTGCTGAATACCACCTCTGGGTAGAGTCCTCCAATTGGATCTCTGCCCAAGTGGGTTGAATTACAACTACTGTCATTTATGCCAGCAACCAGAATGAATGCCTGTTGTGCATGGTGGCACTTGTAACCCAACTTATTTGTCAATTACAAATTGATAAAATGCTTCTTCTTAAATTTTGGAGATGAAAGGAGATGGTAAAGAGGAAGTGATAAGAAGACATCTAAGGGCTGTTGGTATCAATAATGTGTGATCAGAGAAAGCTGAGGCAGATATATTCATAGGTTCATCACTAATTGCAAGTCTATCTTGCCAGCTCTCCTCAGTACCTTTGACATTTACACACCAAATTAGGCAAATACCTTACAAGCATGGATGGAGGAGTTACTCTGATACCTTGGCAAAAATGCTGCTGATGAACCAAGTATAAACATTTCTCTGTGCAGGTGAAGAGACAAGATAGAACATCTCCAAACTAGAGTCACTGTCATATTCTAGACTATCCCATACTAAATTTCCCTAGCAGGGAACCTGATCCATGTCCTCTACATTTCTTTGAAAAAGTGGACAAATGCTTAACCGTGTTAGAGTAGGCAATAATATTTAAATATTTTCATTTTCAACCTAGATTCTGGACAGTGGTGGGATTCAATTTTTTAAACTACCTGTTCTATGGGCCTGGCTCGGTGGGTATGGCCAGGGAAGGATACTGTAAAATCTCCAGTCAGAGGTGGTATTTGCCAGTTCTCCAAACTACTCAAAATTTCTGCTACGGGTTCTCCAGAACTGGTCAGAACCTGCTGAATACCACCTCTGATTCAGGACAAATCACCTGTACTTTTTTGGTTACCCTTAACCAATGTAGGTGTCCTCTCATATAAACTGTATGGTTCTCAGGGCAGCTTTTTAAAATAGCAAATTAAAAGATCTGCTATATTTGGTACTGATATAATCCTGACCTTCATGATATTTAGGGAGGTTTGAAAATGGGACATTTGTATATTATTTCTCCAGAGAGAAAGAGAATTAAAACTATATCCTCTTTTATCTTAAAATTAGCCATTTTATTTTATTTTATTTACATTTGAAAGGGGGTTGTGGCATCAATACATATTGCGGGCTAAGATTTGCTTACTGTTGCAAATCCCCATAAGCCTGCTATGCAAAACAGCTATAGGAGCAACGGTTGCAGTATTAAAGACAATGCCAGAACTGCTTATTCTTGAATACTTAGATGGAAATGTTACCAAAAAAAAGAAAGTGTTGGGCGAGAACTTTTAATAGGATACTGAGTCAGTTAGCAGGGGAGCCTTTTAAGAAACCTACAGGCATAGAGTAGATACCGCTGCTCATCAGATTCCTTGGAGAAAATCACTAGTGCTTCACTGGAAAGAAAAGCCAAACTCTTGCATTTCCCACACAGATATACAAGTTCACACGTAGAGAGATATTACACATCCTTTCTTGTCAGAGAAAGTAAACATGAATCCTGTGAGGAAAATGAGCAGCATTTTTCTTTTCCACAATCCTAATCTGACACCAGATTAGGAATCAAATAATTGTGTGTTGGGGGGTTTATGGAATACAGGTAGTCCTCAACTTACAACAATTCATTTAGTGACCATTCAAAGTTACAACAGCACTGAAAAAAGGGATTTATCATCATTTTCTCACTTATGATCTTTGCAGTATCCTCATGGTCATGTGATTTACATTCGGATGCTTGACAACTGACTCATATTTATGACGGTTGCAGTGTCCCGGAGTCATGTGATCCTGTTTTGCGAACTTCTGGCACGCAAAGTCAATGGGGAAGCCAGATTCACTTAACAACTAGGTTACTAATTTCAGAACTGTGATTAACAAATGTGGTGAGAATAGTTGTAAAATGGGGCAAAACCCGCTTAACAAGTTCTCATTTGGGCTTCACAATGCTTAATTGTGGTCATAAGTCAATGACTACCTGTATAATACCTGCTCCTTTAATTATGTGTCTGCTGTGCTGCAGTTTTGTTGTTTTGTTGTTTTTTCCTCCTGGAGATGATATCCTGGACTAGAACAGCTCTAGACAGCATTCAGGGCAATAGAATGCCTTGATCCATGTTTACAGTTTTTGAACATTTGTATATTGTTAAGAAACTAACTTTCGTTTCTTTTTATATATTATTAAACTTATTAGAATGTAAAGAAGAAATAAAAGTGAAAATAGTGGGGAAATGGGAAAGGTGAGAAGGGACAAGGGGAAATAGAGAAGTATAAGATGAAGGGGGAAGGAGGAAAAAAAATACTAACCTCCAATTCCTTTCGGCACAGTAGAATTAGTGTAATAATATTATTACCGTCAACTTTTTTATTTTGCATACTTAGTATATACTAGCCATTTCTATAACAACAACAAAAATCTGTCTAATTTGTAAATCTCAAAGTCAAAGTTCCATTTTTTTTCTATCTGAAGCATAAAATTCAGAAGCAGCTTCCAGATAAAAACAAAATTAGATGTACAGGTAGTCCTTGACTTATCACAATTCATTTAGTGACTGTTCAAAGTTACCACGGCACTGAAAGAAATGACTTAAATACTTACTGTCAACTCTGAAGCGAACCTGGCTGAAGCCATGTTTTGCTGCCTCATAGTTGCCACAAATTATAAGACGAGGAAGGGATGGGGAAGCAGATAGACTGGCTAAGTCAAAACAAAAAGTTTTCTTGGGGGAACCAAGGTCATCCTAACGGGTGGCAGTTGAAGGAAAAAAGAAGTGATCAAGCAGTCTGCCAGCTACTTACATTGGACAATGTGACCTATGAGGAGGGAACCATTTGTTCTTTTAATTAGGGAAAAATGGTGGGAACTTTTAAAATTGGTTTTTACTGACTGTGCCAATAAGATGTATTCAATAAATATGTTATTTGAGGAATCTACCTGCCTCGGAAGTCTGCTTTTGATAGATATGTTACTCAGAATGCTGATACTTACAACCATTACAGCATTCCATGGTCACATGTTCAAAATTCAGATGCTTGGCAACTGACTCATATTTATGCCTGTTTCAGTGTCCTGGAGTCATGTGATGATCTTTTGCAGACTTCTGACAAGCAAAATCAATGGGGAAATCAGATTCATTTAACAACCATGTTACTAATTTAACAACTGCAGTGATTCACTAACAAATGTGGCAAAAACAGTTGTAAAATGGGGCAAAATTCACTTAACAACTCTCTCACTTAGCAACATACATTCTGGGCTCAGTTGTGGTTATAAGTTGAGGACTACCTACTTTCTACTCTCTGATTAAAGCAGTTAATTTGGCCATTTCCACTAGTTCCATCAGTTTCTTCAACCATTTTTCTGTGGTGGGAATTAATTTATCTTTCTATTTTTGTGCATAAAGCATTCTTGCTGCTGTCAACATGTATAGAAAAAAATCCATTTTTTTGGAAGTTCTTTATCTATTAAACCTAGAAGAAAAGTCTCTGGTTTAATTAGCATATTTATGAATCTTCTCTATTAAAATATGAATTTTACATCAGTGTTTCTTTGCTTTGTTACAAGTCCACCAAAGATGGCAGAAGATTAACTTTAATTTCAATGGAAATTATGTGCTGTAAAGAGTTCATATTAATTTAATAGACATTAACATTCTTTTAGCCTACCTTTTTCTGTAGAGGTAGATTTCCTATCAATATATTCTCTTCCATATATTTAATCTCTGCCTTCTCCATCTTTGAAACATTTATCTTTTTCTTCTATTTTTGAAATTAATTTCTTTTACAAAACAAAATTGTTTTTCCCCTCTCTTGGCTTACTGTGCTATTCTGGTTTCACTAGATCTTCCTCCAAAGTCATACATCATCTTCATTGTTATCCCACCTTTTCCCTCTCACACAATAAGTAAACCTGTCTTGACAGGAAACCTACATTTAGCTATAAATTAATAACGAGCAGCAATAGTCTATTTTATTATTGTTGTTTTACATGCACAATTATAATCTGTCCCATTTTTAATAAGAGTGTCCAAAACAAGTCAGATTTATGTGCACAATGGATTGTTCAAAATATTATGATATGCTGTGATCCAGATGTTTTATATTACATAGAATGACTATAAGATTTAGCAATTTCAGTTCTACGAGCCTTAATGTGCCCATCAGAAATCTGGTTAGCTTTTCCATACCTCAGAAGAGTTAAGCCAATAAAAATCATTGCAACATCAGAACAAATTCCACCATTAAGCAGACATTGCCAAACACGGACACAAGGATATTTGCACATATCTGATGACCCTGTTTTAGCCAACCGCAAAATGTTTCAGTACGATCGCGAAACAATGACTGTTGGTATCCTCCGTCCCAGGACACGCCAGCTAAGTATGATAAACAAACTTGCAAACTATCACATACTTTGTTCTTTGTTCTTTGTTTATGATTTCTTCCATATAAGGTAAAATTCTGCTACCTCCTTTGTGCTCCCCCACCCGCTTGAAAGAAAATAATAAAAGAGGTTTGTGCAAAGCACTCGGGGCTGCTGCCGGGACCATTCCACCTGCCCCGGGTGCTATGTGCTCCCTCCTTTGAAACAATCGGATGTCTGGTGTCTGTTACTGGTATTCACCCTTGCGAGGGTCCCGCTAAACTTCTTCCCTGCGGGGAATTCCATAGGCAGCGAAAGAACGCCAACGGAACAACGGACCGGTCACTTGGCGCGACAACTGGGGGCTCGTCCGGGATCCGTCTGCCTTTCGCTGTCTCAAGGTGTGGTCTCTGTCTAGAGGTGCACCTCCTTCACTCCCGTTCTTGCGCACCTGGCAAAGGCATCGTACAATCATAAGTAATGGGCTCCTCACTTTCCAAAGTTTCGTCAGGTCATAGGGACGAACTTTATACTATAGTGAAGACGGCTAATTCTTTACAAAAAATTAATGGCACCACTATATATCCTCTTTCAAAAAAATCATTGATTAACCTATTGGCATATATAGAGGAACATTGTCCATCTTATCCTGAGAAGGGAACGCTCCGACACTCTTCATGGCAGAGATTGGGGAAGTACCTACACGATATTCCCTGAGCCCCACCCGAAATATTAACATCTTGGCGGGCTGTCATGGCAGCATTAAACACACTCTATCCTCCGAAAGAGAATGCTGCACCTCTTACCTCTGATATTCCCCCTCTCTCTTCTTCTTCTTCTTCTACCAACCCTGCTAAATCTGGAGATCCTCCTGTGGCACAGGTGGAAACTCCCTCTCTTCCACCACCTTACACCAATCCTGCGGAATCTTCTAATCCTCCCCCTTCTGCCCCTACTCCTTCTTCCTCCCCACTAATTCCTCGAGGAGGTCTTATTAGCAATCTCCTTTCCTCCCCTCTACCGTTGGATGATTCTGAAACTCTTTCTGCCTTCCCTCTTGCCCTTCCCCCGGGAGGTGGCGGCAACCCTGTACATACTAACATTGAATTTAAGGTCTTGAAAAACATAAAAGATGCTAATTATGGTCTGCACTCACCTTACACTAGAGGCATACTTGATTCCTTGGTTTCTGGTAATACTGTCATGTTGCTCTATGATTGGAAGATGTTGTTTTCTATGCTCATGACCCCAGCACAATATGTTGTGTGGCAGTCTGAATATGAAAAATGTGTTGATGCAGAAATACGGCGAGGTTTGCCGGCAGCAGTCACGGAAGGCCATCTTAAAGGGACAGGACAATTTGCCACTTTAGCTCAACAACAGAATTGTCCCCGCCGTGCTTTCTCCATCATTCATATGTGTGCAATGAATGCCTTGAAACGAGTGGATGATACAGACTCACAATCCACCCAAGCCTTTTTAAAAGTAATGCAGAATTCTGATGAATCCTATGCCTCTTTCATCAGTCGCTTACAAACTGCATTGGATCGTCAGATTGATAACGCTACTGCTAAACAGGAATTACTCATGAAATTGGCTTTTTCTAATGCTAACCATGACTGTCAAAAATTTTGCAACCTGTCGCTAACAAACCAGGGGTCACTTTGGCTGAGTTTCTCCAGCTTTGTAGAATTGTTGGCACAACCACCCATAAAATGGACGTGCTCGCAGCGGCTATTTCTTCTTCTTTCCCTACTTCTGCTTCTTCTCCCGACGCTTTCGCTTTAACTCATAATGGCAACTGTTTCAACTGTGGCAAGCCTGGACATTTTAAAAAACAGTGTCGGATGCCGGGAGGAGGAGGGGCACCCCGCGGCCAAGCTAGGGGCCCTCCGCCTCCTGATTCTAAAGCAAAACCAAAAACTATCTGTCCTCGCTGTCGTAAAGGCTTTCACTGGGCTTCGCAGTGTCATAGTAACCCCCCTTCTGCTCAGCCTTCGGGAAACTAACTATGGGGCTTTCCGCTAGCCCCGCTACCAAGGCTGACCTCCCCACTACCACTTTCCCGGTAGTGTTATCTGAAGACCTTGTGTATGATGACCCTGGTGCTGTTGTAATGCTTCTTTTAACTGCAACTCTTTTAACACCCTTGCCTCCCTCGTTGCCTATTCTGCTCATTCCCAATTCCACTCTTACCATAGAAGGTATCGTCGCTGCTCCTTACCTATATGACTCCTCTGCTCTCAATAACTTGGCTCTCGCTGCAATAGGGGATCGTTGTTTTTCCTTAAAAAAGGGGACCGTGGTCGCTATGCTTATCTTAATGCCACCTACTGATCCGCCTTTCCTGTTTGCATTACAGCAACCTGTGCACGCTTCTAAACCTACCCTGTCTGTTACCTTGAATGGTCACACTTTTGATGGCCTGATTGACACCGGTGCTGACGTTTCTGTCATCTGCTCTGCTGAGTGGCCCCCTACTTGGTCTCTTACCGAGGCTGCCTCAGTGCAAGGCGTAGGCGGAGCTCAAGCCACTAAGGTCAGCTCTAATTGGCTCTCTGCTTCTACTCCACATTCAACTATAACAGCATACCTTAAGCCTTATGTTCTTCCCCTGCACTGCAATCTGTGGGGACGTGATTTGCTTTCTCAGTTTCATGCCTATATCCAGCTACCCTAACACCTCTGTGTAAAATCTTTGCTTTCTTTCAATATGTCTATTGCACCATTAGCTCTCACATTGAAAACATCTTTGCCTGTATGGACTGATCAATGGCCTCTTACCAAAGAAAAGTTAGAAGCATTGCACCTTCTTGTTCAGCAACAGCTTACGGAGGGGCATATTGAGCCATCTACAAGTCCTTACAACACTCCTGTTTTTGTCATCAAAAAGAAATCAGGCAAATGACGCCTCCTGCAGGATCTCAGGACTGTCAATGTTATCTTGCAGCCCATGGGACCTCTGCAGTGTGGCTTGCCTAATCCTAACTTAATTCCTGTCGGATATGATCTTGTCATTATAGATTTGAAGGACTGTTTTTTCTCCATACCTTTAGCACAAAAGGACAGGATCATTTTTGCCTTTACAGTACCCGAGCTCAACAACTCAAAGCCTACGGCTCGGTACCAGTGGAAGGTCCTTCCGCAAGGCATGTTAAATTCACCAACTATGTGTCAATTTTTTGTTAACGAGGCGTTACAGCCTTATAGGTCTCAGTTTCCCACTTTTCTTGTTTATCATTATATGGATGACATCTTGATTGCTGCAGATGGGCCAAAAGGAACAGTTCAGAAAACCTTTTCAGTCCTTTTGACCACATTAGCAAAAGCAGGGTTACACATAGCACCTGAAAAAATCCAGTCTCATTACCCAATGCAGTATTTAGGTCACAAGGTATTAGCCTCCACGGCTTCTCCATCTATTCCCTCGCTTACACTTCCTCAACCAACCACCTTGGTTCAGCTGCAACAATGCCTAGGGGTCATCAATTGGGCTAGACCTTATCTTGCATTGACCACACATATGCTGTCACCCCTGTTTCAGGCATTAGTAGGATTAAAACATCCAGCAGACAAAATTTATCTTTCAGAACAACACTTACACGCTTTGCACCAGGTAAATACAGCCCTGGCCACTAGATGGGTGGACCATGCCCTCACTGATAGACCACCTTCCCTTGCCATTCTCTCTACCCAACAGCTATTAACTGCTATAGTGATCCAAATTTCGGATGAAAAACGCCTCCATATTTTGGAATGGTTACACCTACCACACACTCCCAAGACATCTATAACCACTAGAACAGCTCAGATGGCTTCCCTTATAGAGAAGGGGCGAAAACGAACCAAAGCTTTGATGGGAATGGATGTTTTTACACTATATATCCCTTTTAAGATTGCTCAATGGGAACCTCTCCTGCAAACCTCCATGGTATTGCAGGATGCATTGGAAGATTGGTGTGGTCATGTGTCATGCCATCTTCCCCCTGATACTCGGCTGCAAGTTTTGCGAACAGTCCCTTTTGTTCTGAAGTCACCTTTTGTTCAGCAGCCCTTGAAAGAAGCCCTTACCATGTTCACTGATGGCTCTAAGACTATTGGGGCCTGTGTGTGGTACATAGATGCTCAATGGAACAAACACTTAACTGCCCCGCAGAGATCAGCACAACAGGCTGAGTTGGCTGCTTTCTCATTGGCCTTGTCTCTTTTTCCACAGCAACCTTTAAATGTCATATCTGATAGTATGTATGTCACTCAAATGGCTGTTTGCATGTTTGATGCCTATATTTCCCCTGTTACCCCTCCCCCTCTCATGACACTCTTTTTACAGCTCCAAGCTCTACTGAAGGAAAGAAATAAGCCCTTATTTGTGGCTCACATTAGAAGTCATCAACACTTGCCCAGATTTTTATCAGAAGGCAATCATATGGCCGATGAGGCCTGCAAAATCATGACCTCCTCCCCTTTTTCTCAACCACTTTCGGCTGGGGAGAGTCATGACTATTTCCATCAAAATAAGAAGGCCCTGGTACAGCAATTCGGAATTACATACCAGGAAGCCACAGCAATAATCCAACAATGTCCCACATGTAGTCTCCAGGCTAGAGGTATCCCTGAGGGTGTTAATCCCAGGGGTATCCAAGCTTGTGACACATGGCAAATGGACGTCACTCATTATCCTCCCTTTGCTCCCTGGAAATACATTCATGTGTCCGTAGACACTTATTCAGGGTTTATTATGGCAACATTGCAAAGAGGAGAGGCAACTAAAAATGTTATTAATCACTGTATTTGAACATTCGTAACGTTGGGATGTCCAAAAATTCTCAAAACAGATAATGGTCCTGCTTATGTCAGCTCTCCCTTTGCTGAGTTTTGTCATAAGTGGGCCATCATTCATAAATTCGGTATACCATTTAATAGCCAGGGTCAGGCTATTGTGGAAAGGGCAAACCAAACTCTGAAAAACGCCCTTGATCGGCAAACGGGAAAAAAGGGTTTAGGCCCCCTGAACCTCCCAGCGTTACAAAACATCTTGAACATTACACTCTATGCTCTTAACTTTCTTAACCTCACTGGCTCTCCCTCTTCTACGGCTGCTTCTCGCCATTTTACCAAGCCAGTGCCCCCCTCCTCTCGCCCTCTTGTCTATTTCAGACAACTTCCGGATCCTGCGTGGAAAGGCCCTGCGCAGCTCATCACTTGGGGAAAAGGATACGCTGCAGTACAACTTCCTGACAAAGTGCTTTGGGTTCCTGCTCGTTGTGTCTGCCCTTACCATGGGCCACCCAGTGGCCACGACTCCTCTATCTCTCACCCTCTTGCTGACAATGATATTTCCAGTCTTTTCACTCTTTAATGCATCTCCGGGGGTTATCCTAGCCCCTCTTCACAGCACAGTAACCTTTGCTTATGAAGACAATTATCTTCCTGCCTGCAATTATGCCTTTCAGCATAATGGCCGCCCTCTTCTGCCTGCTTCAGAAATCACTCTCTCATATTATTATTTCCCTTGCTTCATTTCTCTGACTATACAGGTAACCCATGAACAATTGGCTCCTATTCTTGTTTAGGCTTTTCTTCTAATCATACTTACCTTAATCATACTGTTCTCTTATTGTCTACCCCCTCTTCTGCTTTTCCTCCCCTATCCCCACCGTTTCTATCCTGGCTACAGCTGCTTGACTCCAACGTCTCTCCTCTTTCGGAACGCATGGAGAGACACTTTCACTGCTGCATTCCACCCTGCGACTCCGCTGCCTGCCTTTGGAGATCCACTCTTCCATCTTATTGGCCAGGCTGTTATAAGCCACCCTCGGACCGCAGACGCCGCCTCATCCTCGATGGCACTTCTCATAAAACAACCACACTCATCCGGATGCATCGCCTCAGATACCCTGCGGTTCCGGGTCTCAGCTCCATTTCCAATGCCATGGAATGTGTCCAACGCTCTCCGGTAAAAAAGAAGGGAACTATTTGGAGGTGGTTTCGAAATGATACTCTGTTGACAGATGATACCCAATATTCCATCACTTATCATTTTCGTGCTACAACCCTAGCCCTTCACCATGTGCGATTGGCTGACTATGGACAGTACCAGTGTGAAATTACAAAAATGGTCAATGGATTTGCCACTTCCTCCCGATTGACTCTCACTTTGTATCAACAGCACGCTCCACACATCACTCATCGTGTCCGTCGACTCCCTCGAGCAGTCTCCACGAATGAACATCAGCCACATACCTATACCTGGACTATCCTGGACTTTCAAGGACAAGTTCTTAATAGCACCACCAACCACACTCGGTGGCCATGGTTTCCCCCATTATCCATGGACTTTGCTGAAATGGGTACTGGGGTCGAGAAATTTGCTGACAAAAAACTGCAAGCTGATAAATGGGACAAACAGGGCTCTTGCTCTCCAGCTCCTGCTGAAAACTTTCCTTTGTACTTTTGTCTTGCTCACAGCACCGGCGAATCCCGCTCTGCTTGTGGTGGCCCAGTCGAGAGGTATTGTAAAAAATGGAGCTGTGTGTCCACTGGCCACATTCGGTGGTCACCCCCTACCAAAGGAGATTATGTCCACATTACCCGCACTCGTGGGCAGCTTCACTGCTCTTCGTGGCCATGTTGTGGCCAGAGACTGAACCCGCTCACCATTACCTTTACCGAAAAAGGGAAGACATTAACTCAACAACAATGGATGTCAGGGTTTATATGGGGGGGACGCCAATGGGATGGTCATAGGGATGAAGGTAACATTTTCACTATTCGTTTAACAATGTCTTTGCCCACGTATGACATAGGTCCAAATCAAAATTTGAAGTCTGCCTTTTTACAAAAATCTGACACTCAGGCCAATCCATTAATTCAATTGGTTAATTCTTCTTTTGCATTGTTAAAAGCCACCCTTAATGACTCCTCCAAAACAGACCAATGCTGGCTCTGCCTATCTGACCTGCCACCCTTTTATGATGCAGTAGCCTCAAATGAACCCATTCGCAATTCCACCTCAGATAACGAATGCCGATGGAATACTTCTTCCATCACGGTTACTGACATAGTAGGTCAGGGATGCTGTTTGGGAAATATCCCTGCTAATTATTCCAAGTATTGTCATAATGTTTCATCAGGTTATCATTGCCAAGTCTATTTGGCCAAAGAACGGCTAGCCATCACATCCTTTACCGGGCATGGTAAATATGGCCCATTATATACCTCTTCTGGAGACAACATAACTGCTCGCCTCAGGGGTCAGTATTTCATTCTGGGTAACAATTCTGTTTGGGCATGCTCCATGGGAGCCACAGCTTGTGTTCATGGGGACGTTCTCATTGCTCAAAAATCCTTTTGCATACAAGTAAAATTGCTCCCCAAGATAACTTATTACCCAGGGCCGGAACTTGTTAATGTGTTAGAACCCCCAAAATTTCCACTTCATCAAAAAAGAGAAATTGTCACAGCTCTCACATTGTCTGTGTTGCTGGGCCTTGGTGCTGCCGGCGCAGCAACTGGGGTCACAGCTCTGGCTGTTGGTCATCAACAAGTAACAGCACTCAGCTTACAAATAGATGAGGATCTTCAACGTATTGAGACCTCGATCTCTGCACTCCAGGCCTCGCTCACTTCTCTGGCTGAGGTCGCTCTGCAGAATAGAAGAGGTCTTGATCTGCTATTTTTAAACAAAGGGGGATTATGTGTAACCTTAAAAGAAGAATGCTGTTTTTATGCTGATCACTCAGGTATTGTTAAAGATTCAATGGCTGAATTACGCAAACGATTGAAGGACAGAGAAAATGAGCGACAGCAAAATCAAGCATGGTATCAAGGCATGTTCAATTTTTCTCCATGGTTAACTACCTTGTTGTCTGCTGTAGCCGGTCCTCTGATATTGCTATGCCTTGCCTGTTTAATAGGTCCATGTGTTATGGGACGATTGCTAAAATTCTTAAAGGGTCGCTTACAAACACTTGATAGTGAAATCAATAATACTCAAAAAACGGTCAGTTTTCTCACATCTGTTATTGTATCCAAAGATTCCGTTAAACAGCCTCTGCTGGAGTGGTCTTCTGACCAAGAGTCAGAGAATGAAATAGATACAAATGCCTCCTATGCTCCCAAAGGAGCCTTATTGGCTATGAGTGATGAAGAATCAGAAGGTGAGTGTTCCTCCTCGTACGAACTGGTGCAACAGGGTCTCAGCAAACCGAAGGGTTTGTTGCCGCCCTTTGAATCCATTTCAGAGGAAAAAGGACTTTACCTGGAGACGGCATCACAAAAATAATAAAAAAGGAGGAATTGTAGCTATTCCACCATTAAGCAGACATTGCCAAACACGGACACAAGGATATTTGCACATATCTGATGACCCTGTTTTAGCCAACCGCAAAATGTTTCAGTACGATCGCGAAACAATGACTGTTGGTATCCTCCGTCCCAGGACACGCCAGCTAAGTATGATAAGCAAACTTGCAAACTATCACATACTTTGTTCTTTGTTCTTTGTTTATGATTTCTTCCATATAAGGTAAAATTCTGCTACCTCCTTTGTGCTCCCCCACCCGCTTGAAAGAAAGTAATAAAAGAGGTTTGTGCAAAGCACTCGGGGCTGCTGCCAGGACCATTCCACCTGCCCCGGGCGCGATGTGCTCCCTCCTTTGAAACAATCGGATGTCTGGTGTCTGTTATTGGTATTCACCCTTGCGAGGGTCCCGCTAAACTTCTTCCCTGCGGGGAATTCCATAGGCAGCAAAAGAACGCCGACGGAACAACGGACCGGTCGCTTGGCGCGACAGAATAGAGTAGAGTAGAGTAGAACAGAACAGAACAGAACAGTAATTAGGGAGAAAACTCTATAACATTTCAGAAAATTGGTTGTCCAATCTCTTCTTAAAAACTTCCAGTGTTGGAGCACCCACAATTTCTGTAGGCAAATTGTTCGACTGATTAATTTTTCTGTCAGGAAATTTATCTTTAGTTCTTATACCATGAGCTGAACCAATATAAGAAGAAATGAAACCAAGAATGTCATGCACAATTAAAGGGGTGGTTAACAAGCTACCCTGACAATGTATTTCCTCTTATTATACTTAGGATGCATTTGCAATAATTATTTGGAGTAAATACTAGCCTGATTCCTAAACCGTAAAGTGATTTATTTGGTATTAGCCTAATGTGTTACACAGTCTCAGCTGATTGTGAATTTCTGATTGGTTTTGACTTAATATTGGTTTTGACTTAATCCAGTCTTAAAGAATGAGCCATGACGAACTTAGCTCATGAATAATTGCATGAAAAATCCTGCTGATAATTGATAATTTAAAAAAAATATAAAATTGGGACTATGATATATGAAAACAGTTTAGTGTTAATAACATATTTTTATTTTGTTTTCATTTTTATGCTACTCTACAATATTGTTAAGGTTCAATTTTGGGATAGCAAAGCTAAAATTAAAGGTTGAAAAGTTCACTGAAATCTTATGATGAATTGTGAAAATAAAAGACCCAGAAATTCCCCCTTGACTTATAGTTCCAAACCAATTCTGATATACTGATTTATATATACATATATATAAAACTGTGGTAGATGTCCACATTTCTTTAAAAATACTGGGGAAATTCATTTCGTGGTTATTTTAACTAGTATATTCTACCAGAATAAAATGACTAATTAGTTCAAAGATACCAGTGAATTTAATAGTTCACAAGAATTTCATGCAAGACTTTCCCAGCTCTGACTGGAAGACCGAGGAACAATCTCAGTTAAATGATCAAGAGCATTCTCCAGGATTTGATCCTATGGTGTGGTAGAAGAAAAGACACAAGATAATGACGTAGCCTTTATTGTGAAACCTGGTGATCTTGTCCTGGAAATTCTAATCACAGAGGGTCTTCTTCTTGGTACTAATGATGAAAATAGAATGATAACGGCCCTAATAAAGTGAGGAAAATCCTCTTTTCCTAGAAAAAGTTGTACCACAAAAATCTCACCCCCACTCCTATCATCATCCTATCATCATATTCTCTGGTGCTGAAGCACAGCAAAATAGGTATTTAATGAGTAGTTTTTAACTTTGTAAGTGATTGAATAGGGCTCTCTCAAGAAGCTCTGATAGCCTTTATCAGTCATTATTACCTTTTACAGCAATTTCAGCTTTTGGAGTATATGACAAACACAGTAACGGCATGATGCATTACATTTCCTCCAAGCAATTTATTTCAATTAGTTTATTTTTTTAAGAATATAGTTGCTTTTGATTTCTACTTCCTCTAGCAGCTTAATATCTTGATTTTTTAAAAAATTATGAAAGCATGAATGATTGAAGATGGTTCTTAGACCTATAATTTTGCCTTCTCAAGAAACATGGACTGACATAATCCATAATAAACGGTTTTACTATTTATTATAGATGGTGCCCCCAAAACATGAATGACCCTTAAAATTTATGAATTGGTAGATTGCAATCAAAATAAGTTACAGAGTTCATGTATGATTGAAAATCAATGTAGGATTGATGAGCTTAAATGGACTCTGGAGGATGGTAGAGGACAGAAAGGCCTGGGGGAACGTTGTCCATGGGGTCACGATGGGTCAGACACGACTTCAGAACTAACAACGATTGAAAAAAAATAGTGCAGAGGATCGCTTGTTGGACAAGTCTACTCAGAATTCAAAAAATTGAAATAGAAATAGAATAGAATACTTTATTGGCCAAGTGTGATTGGATACACAAGGAATTTGTTTGGTGTAAATACTCTCAGTATACATAAAGAAAAGGTACATTCGTTAAGAATCAAGAATCATAACGTACAACACTTAATGATAGTCATAGGGTACAATCAACAATCAAATCATACTAGGAAACAGTCAAGTGGGAGGAGATGGGTGATAAGGAGGGATGAGAAGATTAACACTAATAGTAGTGTACACTTTGTAAATAGTTGAACAGTGTTGAGGGAATTATTTGTTTAGCAGAGTGATGGCTTTTGGGAAAAAACTGTTCTTGTGTCTAGTTGTTCTGGTGTGCAGTGCTCTATAGCATCGTTCTGAGGGAAGGAGTTGAAACAGTTTATGTCTGGGATGTGAGGGGTCTGTAAATATTTTCACAGTCCTCTTTTTGCCTCATGCAGTATACAGGTCCTCAATTGAAGGCAGGTGGGTAGTAATTGTTTTTTCAGCAGTCCTAATTATCCTCTGGGCAGCATTGTACTGGGCCCTAATAAGTATTGCTTTAGTTTAGGCTGCCCATTTCTAAAGATTGTGTATTAATGCATGAACATGTGAAGTTTAAAATATTGTAATCAATCAAGCTAAAATGGTAAGAAAGACTCTATGTGTGCTGGGCTTCCTTGAGTCTTCTGTTCTTGCTTTAGATCCTGAAACTCAAATCTGTAACTTTCCTAGAATGATTTTTAGTCTAAAACTCCAGATAGGCTTTTGAAATTTAAACTGGAAAATACTGAAAGGTAACAATGAACATAGTAGATGGTATTTAAATTTATTTTATTTTTGTACTTTTGCAGTTTGGCTAATTTATAATCTATAAAAGTCTCTGCATAATTGTGCCTTGATTAAAATTGTATAATTAGGCACTCTGGATTTCTTTCCCCTTTCCCCAAGATTATTTCTGTCTAATTGCTTTAATCTGTGTTTTCACGCACCCACTAGAAAATCAAAGCATGCTCCCAGAGGAGAGGAATATGAGTGAATAAAGCTGACAACTCATTAATCGTGGAGAAGAGAAAACTGCATCTAAATCACAAATATGATAACGAGAGGGAAATAAAAATAATGAAAAATACATATGAGAAGTCTCAAAACAGCAAAGTTTTTAATATCAGAGATATACTGGAAAGCAAGCAATTCTTATTAGGTCTTGGTAAAGAATTAGACTTGCTGAATGGGTGGAATCAGAGCCCCAAAAGGACAGCCTAGGACTCCAGCAAACTGGCTATTCCTGGAGATGAGCTACAGCAGAAGATTCCATATCTCTCTGAAGAAAGGGACTAAACCTGAGTATTAACAACTTTGTGTGTCAAATTTTGATTTGAAAAAGTACCATAGGTTATATTTACATCCTTAAGAGTGAAATCCTGTAATAGGCTTTCTTAACCCCCTCCCCTCCCTTATGTCATATTACATTTACTAAAATACCCACCTCACTTGATTCTCCATATAACTGAGAATACTAGGAATTTTAACCTGACCTGGTTGAACCTTTAAAATACATTGTGAAATTTGACTTCCGGATTAAGCCCTCCTCGCTGACAGACTGGGACCATGACTGCCCACAGTTTCGGTCCATGCTCTTTAATTGGAGAGCTCCAATCATCGTGATTAGGGGCTGAAGCTGCCTCGGAGGGCGCTGGAGTAAGGGGAAGCTGCCAGCCAGGTCAAGGGGAGCTGCATTCCCCACCTGGGCTTGGCAATTTCCCCCCCCAAAGACGACCAAGCAGTGGTCTAAAATGGCCACCCTGAAGAGGAGGACTTAGCTGGATTAAGATTTGTGCAAGAGTGAAGAAAGAGGTGGACAACATAAGAATTGGGACAATTTGGCGCAACAACTACATAAAAGGTACCCTGGGATTGATGTTATAAGAATCTTTAAAAAAGAAAAAGAAAGCAGTGGAATTATAAAGGGAAGGGAAAAAAAAGAGAGAAAATAATTTTGACAGCTGAATGGGGCTTCAAACCAGGAAAAGAAGAAGCCGGAACAAGATACTTGAATAAATTGAATTAAAATACACTGGCAACAAACAGGCATAAATTAAAGCTGGACTTAAGAGTATTAAAAAGAGGGGGGAAAAATACAAATTGGAGACTTGATTGTTTTGGAATATTGAGGCCCAGAAAGCCCTGAACAATAAAACAGGGGGGAAGGTGAGGACTTTGTATAACGGAGAGTGCCAGTTTGTAGACAAAAATTTAAACTGAAAAATAAAAAGTTCCTGTTTCTCTATGAATCTGACTTGATACAATGAAAAGGAAATATTGAAACAATAAAACAAGTTCCCTAGAAGGTGAAAGTTGAACTAGAATAAAAGAAAAAGTAAGAAAAGATGGATTGTGACTGGTAATTGGTGACTTTGGTATAAACCCAGTGTTGGAATAATTGTGAATCTAAAAAGCCTGAAGAAGAAAAAAAATAAAAAGAGAAGTTGATTTGTGGATTTTAAAGACTATAAGATATAAAAGTGTGCAACACTGATATCTCTGGGGGAACTAAAAATGGAATTTAAAAATATGAAAGAACTACTTCATGCAAGAGGTGAATCACTTGGCTCTGTGTTAAAAGCTATAGAAATGGCGATTGAAGAACATGAAGAAGAAACCTCAGAGAAGGAGGAGTTACTTCAAGAAGAAGCCATCTTAAATAGACAATCAACCCAAAGAACACCACAAGGAAGAGTGAAAAAAAGGGGGGTTAAAAATAGGAGATTCAAGAAAGTAACTAAAAAGGACAATACCTGTAAAAATAGGAAAAATAGAAAAAAACAGCAGAAAAGTAAAAGGGGAAAGGAAGATACAAAGAGGGAGAGGGACACAAATCAGGGGGAGAAAAAAAATGGAAAAATAAAAGGGAAGAGAGGTAATGAGGAACAGGAACAGGAAAGAAAGAAATATGGGAATTGTAAAATAATGGAAAAATTGTTTATTTAAAATGCATAGGGATAATGGTTAATGAATTAAGAAAGAGGATTCTGCACTGATATGAGGGGTAATAAGAATGTATTTGCAATTACAAATTATCTAGAAAATAGGGGAATATAGACCATTGAGAGGAGGGAGGAGCACTGATATTTTTAGTAGATAAATGTACGTTTTTATTTTTATTGTTACAAGAAAGGTCAATGTTTATTATATATATTGAAATAATTGAAATGAATTGTGAGGATGTTTAAAAATGAGACTAATATCAGTGACAAGGACTAGTTAAATGGATTAATTGTTTTTTTCATCTATCTTTTTTGGTATTATAAATAAAAGTGGAAGTAAAGGGGGGTAATATACTGCAGAATCTGACTGAAAAGTACAATGTTATGTAGTTCTTTTTTAAGGGAATGATTATTATTATAACTAATTAAAATAAATGTTTATTGGGAATTAAGATGAGGTAATTAAGGTATAGCTAAACCACGGAGGTGACACTCCCAAATTAGTAAAAGTGGAGGGGAAATTTATGTTCTCTCTTGTGTGTAAAAGCTTGTACTAATCTAGAATCTATGGAAAGAATATGGGATGAAATTGCAAATCTGACAGATAAAAGAATTAAAGGTAATGTATAAAGAATTGGGAATTATTAGTGATTTAAATGAGAAAAGAGTATTTTGGAAAAGGTCATGCTTAAAAGAAACATTAATGTTTAAGAAATATATTTGAAATAAATTGAAATGAACTGAGAAGATGTTTAGAATAAAAGTAATATCAGTGAACAGGATTAATTTATTTGTTCCTTTTCTTACGGGTGAAACTCAAAAAATTAGAATATCATGCAAAAGTTCATTTATTTCAGTAATGCAACTTAAAAGGTGAAACTAATACATGAGATAAACTCATTACATGCAAAGCAAGATAGTTCAAGCCATGATTTTTCATAATTGAGATGATTATGGCTTATAGTTCATGAAAACCCCAAATCCACAATCTCAGAAAATTAGAATATTACATGCAATCAATAAAACAAGGATTGTACATAGAACAATATCAGACCTCTGAAAAGTATAAGAATGCATATGTACTCAGTACTTGCAGCAATTACTGTCTCAATGTGGCGTGGCATGGAAGCTATCAGCCTTTGGCACTGCTGAGGTGTTATGGAAAACCAGGATGCTTCAACAGCAGCCTTCAGCTCTTCTGCATTGTTCGGTCTCATGTCTCTCATCTTTCTCTTGGCAATGCCCCATAGATTCTCTATGGGGTTCAGGTCAGGCAAGTTTGCTGGCCAATCAAGCACAGTAATCCCACGGTCATTGAACCAGGTTTTGGTGCTTTTGGCAGTGTGGGCAGGTGCCAAGTCCTGCTGGAAAATGAAGTCAGCATCCCCATAAAGCTCGTCTGTGGAAGGAAGCATGAAGTGTTCCAAAATCTCCTGGTAGATGGCTGCATTGACCCTGGACTTAATGAAGCATGGTGGACCAACACCAGCAGATGACATGGCTCCCCAAATCAACATAGACTGTGGAAACTTCACACTGGACTTCAAGCATCTTGCAAGTGTGTACCTCTCCATTCTTCCTCCAGACGCTGGGTCCTTGGTTTCCAAATGAGATGCAAAAGTTGCTCTCATCAGAAAAGAAGACTTTTTGACCACTGAGCAAGAGACCACTTCTGTTTTTCTTTAGCCCAGGTAAGACTCTTCTGACGTTGTTTGTTGTTCAGGAGCAGCTTGACAAGAGGAATACAACATTTGAAAAACTCATGTCCAGGATCCGTCTATGTGTGGTGGCTCTTGATGCACTGACTCCAGCCTCAGTCCACTCCTTGTGAAAGTCCCAGCACTTTTGAATGGCCCTTTCCTGACAATCCTCTCCAGGCTGCGGTCATCCCTGATGCTTGTGCACCTTTTTCCTCCACACTTTTCCCTTCCACATAACTTTCTATTAATGTGCTTTGATACAGCACTTTGGGAATATCCAACTTCTTTTGCAATTTCCTTTTGTGGCTTTCCCTCCTTATGGAGGGTGTCAGTGATGGTTTTCTGCACAACTGTCAGGTCAGCAGTCTTTCCCATGATTGTGCTTCCTACTGAACCAGAGAGACCATTTAAAGGCTCAGGAACCCTTTGCAGGTATTATGGCTTAATTAGCTGATTAGAGTGGGACACTTTGAGCCTAGAATATTGAACCTTTTCACAATATTCTAATTTTCTGAGATTGTGGATTTGGGGTTTTCATGAGCTGTAAGCCATAATCATCTCAATTATGACACATCACTGCTTGAACTATCTTGCTTTGCATGTAATGAGTCTATCTCATATATTAGGTTCACCTTTTAAGTTGCATTACTAAAATAAATGAACTTTTGCACGTTATTCTAATTTTTTGAGTTTCACCTGTATGTAAAATTAAGTTAAAAATTGATAAGATAGGAGGTTGAATGTAGAAAATGAATATATAATTATTGTCATATTTGCATGTAAAAGTGGTGACCTGGAATTATGTTATACACTCAAAAGAGCTTTTTTTTCTTTGTTTTGGAAAATTGAATAAAACTTGTTAAAAAAAACACATCATGAAATCTGTTTTATGTTGTTTGGTCAATTCATATGAGAGGAAATCATTTTAGGTAGCTAATTTTCTTATCTGTTGTTCTTTGTTACCATTTTCTTCTTTTACACTTAGATCCAATATTCAGAAATAGCAAAAAAAAGAAAAGAAAAGAAAAAGCAGTAAATCTATCTGAGTCACTTCACTCCAAAATATGGATGTAGAAGACAATCATACAATCACTTCTTTTTACCAGGAAGAGGAGGAGGAAGCGGCTTCTTCTTCTTCTTCTTTTCCTTCTGTTCAACCATGTCTGATTTTCAGAGACTTCTTGGACCAGTCCCTGCAGTTTTACTGGCAAGGTTTTTCAGAAGTGGTTTGCAGTTGCCTTCTTCCTAGGGCTGAAAGAGGTGACTTGCTCAAAGTCACCCAATTGGCTTTGTGCCTAAAGTGGGATTAAATCTCATGGGTTTCTAGTTGGATGCCTTAACTGCTACACCAAGTGGCTCTCACAGGATGGCTATTTATACATCACTAAAAATGAGAGGAAAAAATAGATATTGTAAAAAAAAATGCATGCCCATCCAGAAAGAATTGTCATACAGTACATACAATGGTGCACACTTGTGAAGATGTGAACCCATGACCTATATTTTCTTCTGATATCTAGGTTGCTATTCTTGATAAGTATTTTAAAGTAGGGGCCTCGAACCTGGGCAACGTTAAGCCTGGAGAACTTCAACTCCCAGAGCAAAGCTGGCTGGGGAATTCTGGAAGTTGAAGTCTTCTAGGTTTAAAGTTACCAAGGTTCGAGAGCACTGCTTTAAAGGATTCTACTGTCACCACTCAACATGGTTCTATAACCTAGGCCTGGACTGGACAGCCCTTCAAACCATAAACATATGGCTAAATGGTTAAAAAGGCTACCATTCCTCTACTCACCTTTTTTTCTTCTACAGGGAATTATTGTGCATGGAGGAAAATTAAGATTCATAAGCCTCTGAGCTGGCTCTGCATGAGCTTCTATAACTGTTTGCTCCTCCATAATTAGCCATTTCTTGACTGTTTGAAGTAGTGCAGGTTTTTTTTCTTAATCACTACATCTCTTGTTTACCAGAATGAAGGTGGTCTTTCCTGATTTATAGGAAAGGGAAGAAGAGAGGAATGGGGAATAAGACAACCGCTTCATTTCTCTCTCTTTATAACTGATCCAAAAGGCAGAATAATAACCCTGCACCTGAACACGTAACAACATTTTCCTCTTCTTGAACTGCCAGAAATATTCTAAAAGGAAGCAAACTCCACTAGGTGGCCTTGATATAAATTATTAACCTGGAAAAATTACCACCCTCTGCTTCTGTATTTGCAATCATGAATGCAGATTACACTCCCTTCTTCACTCAGAAACTTTAAGAGGAAGGGAATATCTATCTATCTATCTATCTATCTATCTATCTATCTATCTATCTATCTATCTATCTATCTATCTTTGGTTGTTCGGGTTTTCTCCCGCGTAAGATTCGAAGTATCTAGGCAACGTTTCGATGAAGTCTCATTCATCATCTTCAGGCTTCTGTCTCCGGCTCTGTGCTTCTCAGAGTAATGTGAGATTGCAGCTGCTTCCTCCTTTTAACTGCCAGTGGGGGTGGGACTTTATTGGGTGGGGGCTTGGTTGGGGGGTTAGCCGTGTTCTGATTGGTTGGAGGCGTGTTCTGTTCAGGTGGGGGCTTGGTTGTGCTCAGGTTAGTCTTAGTTGCTGGGGGATTTGAGCTGGAGAGTTGTGATCTTGCTGTTTGGCTCAGAGGGGTTTGAAGTGGGTAGTGATGCAGCTGCAGTGCAGTTTCTGGTCCATGGTCGTTTCTCATTTTCTGAATGGGTGGGAGTCTGTTTTCTACATGGAAGTGTGGTGGTGGCATCTTGTGTGGCTCTCATGGGTGTGGGTCCGGTGTCCTTTTTCTGTTTGTGCAGAATGCTGTTTTGATGTTGTGTTTTTGGAGGATCTTGCTAATTTTGCCTGTAGTGCCTTTTATATATGGGAGGAGGGCTTTGCCGTTTTCTTGTTCTCTGTCTTGGATTTTGGTTGGGGTTTCTTTTTGGATTAGGTGGGTAATCTTCTTTCTTTGGAATCCATTGGCTGTAAGTACGTTGGTGAGAGTGTGTAGTTCGGTTTTTTGGTGTTGTTCATCGGCTAAGCATTTTGTTCTGGAGATGAGTGTCTTGGCTATGGAATTGATCTGTGCTGGGTGGTGGTGTGAGAAAAATATCCACCATCCTAAGAAACCCCAAAGACAAAATCGAATTAGAAAACCAAGGAGTATACGAAATCCCCTGCACTGCCTGCCCTACCACATACATTGGACAAACTAACAGAAGAATAAGTGCACGCATTGAAGAACATAAGAACTCAATCAAAAAAGAAGAAACGACCTCTTCCCTGGTCCAACACCTCAAAGCCACAGGACATGAAATTGATTTTAAAAATACCAGAACTATCGCCAAAACCGAACACTTCAACAGCAGAATAATCAGAGAAGCCATAGAGATAGAAAAATGCCCACACAGCATGAACAAACGAGATGACACCTCCCGCCTTCCAGCCATTTGGAAACCCGCCCTCATGAACAGACGAGTACCTAACATGAAAAAGGACACCGGACCCACACCCATGAGAGCCACACAAGATGCCACCACCACACTTCCATGTAGAAAACAGACTCCCACCCATTCAGAAAATGAGAAACGACCATGGACCAGAAACTGCACTGCAGCTGCATCACTACCCACTTCAAACCCCTCTGAGCCATACATGAAGCAAACCGACACCCACTATGAAGATGCAGCAGGACCACGAACTAGAAGCCAAACAGCAAGATCACAACTCTCCAGCTCAAATCCCCCAGCAACTAAGACTAACCTGAGCACAACCAAGCCCCCACCTGAACAGAACACACCTCCAACCAATCAGAACACGGCTAACCCCCAACCAATCAGAACACAGCCAAACCCCTACCAATGAGAACACACCCCACCCAATCAGAACACAGCCAAGCCCCCACCCAATCAAGTCCCACCCCACTGGCAGTTAAAAGGAGGAAGCAGCTGCAATCTCCATTACTCTGAGAAGCACAGAGCCGGAGACAAAAGCCTGAAGATGATGAATGAGACTTCATCGAAACGTTGCCTATATACTTGAATCTTACGCGGAGAAAACCCGAACAACCAAAGATCATATATATATATATATATATATATATATATATATATATATATATATATATATATATATATATATATATATATATTCATTCCTTCTTTTTCCAGTGCCTAGATTAAGAATACTATTGTTTATGTAGCCAAAGTAAAGCCACCTACGCACAAGGAAGAGACAGACATCAGCATGCAAATCTCAAGACTGAGAAAATGCTAAAAAGAAAAGTTTCTAAGAAAAAGAGACTGAAAAAAAAAACAGCTTTCTCTTCTGATCAATAGGGCTGCACAGTGGATAAGAATCAATCCCCCAAAGGTGCTTTAGATCACTTGGGGAAGTGTGAACATAGCACTTGTCTGCATCTTAACATCTTAAAGCCTTTTCCCAGTCTTTATTCAGCTATGAAGTCTCTTTGTTCTGGTTTAATCTACCTCATAGCAGGCTTGTTGTGTTGATAAACTAAAGTCACTTAATGTAAACTACACTGGGTTCCTTTGAGGAATGTAAAATACAAACACATTTAAGCCTTGCTCCTTTGGGTATTTCTAAGATGGTACGGTTCTCATTCTGAACTATAGTACTATGCTTTGATCTAGGCAATGGAAAAACAAGGCTTATTTTTATTAAAGTAAGATGAGGTTATTCTTTTCATGTGAATTACACAAACTCAGAAATGCACATTTGATTTAGCAGACTCAATGGAAAATGTAATGAAATGTAAAAGCAGGAAACATGGTACATCAGGTAGGCAGGACACTGAAGAAGGGCAATGGAGTCCCCTTTCTGAAATGATGTAGCTTTGCTGACTCTGACCAGTATGTTTTGTAGAGTGCCGGAAGGGTTTGTATAGTTGGCTGGCAATCTTCCTCACTGCTAGTTTTGATGGGATGTCATATTGAGTAGAACACATTGGCAAAGCTTTGCCTCTTCTGGACAGGATTCAGTTAAGACAGAGTTGTGTCTAGCTGAAAGGCTCCAGATTACTTATTTAAGAAGAGGCAACAGTAGCAGGCCACAGAGAAAGAGGCCGGCCCAGAGAAAGGGGAATTCATAGCTTTGTTACTTTTTTTAAAAAAATTAATGCACATGTCAATCAGTGAATGCAAGTTTTAGTCCTTAGTCATTCATTTTTGAGAAACTTAAAATCGCTCCCATGCAGAAATTAAGGAAAGAATTTACCCAAGAGTTTATATTAGTCTTCTCAATTTGTGAGCATGTTTAGAGGGCTGAATAAGTCCTTCCAGCTATGTTGGAAGAATGCAACTCTTCCATTAGCCCAACTTAAGGTAAGTGGCCAGTCTCTTAATGAAGATAAGAGCTTAGAAAGTGAAAATGCACTTTCTAAACTCTTATCTTCATTAAGGAGACTGCCACTTAAGGAGAGCTTAGAAATTCTAAGCTTAATTCTCATTAAGGAGAATGACCATTTGACTCAACTTAGCCCCTCTGACAGGCTAAGGCAGGGCTGTCAAACTCGTGGCCCATGGACTGGATGCATCATGCACTGGCTATGCCCATGCCCAGTTTAGCAAAGGGGAGAAAAGTTGCAATACATCACATGATGCCGCCATGACAATGCAAGTTTGACACCCCTGGGCTAAAGGAACAGTTGCATTTCTTTGCCAATCAATGTCAGCTTTATTACTGTCAAAGAACTCCAAGAAGCAGGGTGTTGAAGGAGATTATTAATGATATTGGAAGCTACTCAGTTTAGTGTTAGCCTATACAACACCATAAACTTCTATAGCCATGGGGTAGATGGTGGAATGACAAATAGGATTTTGTCGTGTCATAAAGCAAATGTTGCAACTGAGATATTGCATCAAGCATTGGAATGCATGTACATAATGGCTGGGTTTGTGTGACAGTGTCCTCATTACTGTGTTGTAATTTTAAAATCATTGCAGGTTTTTTGTTGACACTGTTGATTATAAGAATCTCAGAAGAAGCAGGAAAGTCATCAAACCTGCAAAGTGCTTTGTAGCCACCTGATCTGATTCACTTAATCAAACTGGGTCTCTTTGATTTGCAAATTTATTTCACTGGGGTGTTTTGATTGAAACTTCATTGAATTTGAAGCTTACATAGCTCTAACAAGGATAACATAGCCTTGGGGGGGGGGCATTACATTTGTAAAATTTCAGCCAGATTGTTCTCATGGTTTTAATCATAATTAAAATGCAAAAGTTTCCTAATATTCCACGGTTAAGACAGAAGAAGCAGAGGTGAGGAAAAAATAACAGAGCAACCTCCAAATTTTTCAGCAAGAGTTCTATATGAAGAGTGTATTGAAGAAATACAAGAAGTGTCATATTCCAACTAAAGATAAAATAAACATAAATACAAACCTTCTTAAGACTGAGGATTCATCATCCTCTCTTGATTTGCTGTTTTGGGTTAGCAACTTAGCTGGCATGGCTGATTGCCAAGGTTACCTTTTTCTGTGAATATGCAGCAGGAGGAGAAATTATAACCCAATTTCCAGATTTTTCATAACCAAGATCTTGAAGATATGAGTCCACTCTTTCATTCTCTAAACTCTTCCTTCCTTGAGTGCCAGACTTGGTATGCCATCTTTAGATATGGTAAAGAAACTTCCTAATTGTATTAATGCAGAATGATTTTCATGTGATGTAAACTTGTGACAGTGCTTATTTCAGAGATTAAAAGGACTGCCCTTGTAAAACAACTTTGCCATAATTTTGTTGCAGATAGAGGCTGAGCTCTGAACAATTGGTAGGTTTATACAAGGGCAGTTGTCATGGGACATTGGACAATGGAGTCACTGGAAGAAGACTTGTCATGTAAGGAGAACATGCCTTCAGAGCTCCATGGCTGCAGTTAACAAGTGGGGTGGGGTGGAGTGGTGGTGGTAAGTGTGCTGGCAACTCTTGCCATCTTTAAAAAAAAAGATGGGGGAAGGCATTTGTATTCTTGCATTTATTCTCAGAAGCAAACAAAAAAAAGGCTCCTGCTAGCCCTGCCCACATTTACTCAGTGTTGAAATTGAAAACTTCTCCAAGCAAACAGAAAGAAGCAGCAAAAGGTTTGGCTCATGATCAGCCTTGATCCACTATTTAGGCGGTTGGGAGTAGATCTGAATTACAAGAGTAGTATTGGAACAGTGGCCCCAAAAGGTAACACTGTTTGACTAGGTGTTAAGTCCATCTTACAACTCCAACAACCAAAGAAACCTCCTAACAAGACAGCAGTGGGAGCAGCAGCAGCGTGCAGCAGAATGAGAGTAGGTATTCATATTATTTGTATGCTCAATATGTCAGGAGTAAAAGGTCAGTTGCTAGAATTTGGATTCCAAGGAACTGTTATAACATTTACCTGCCCTGAATACCCTCTGTCTTGGAATGCTAACTTGCAAGCTCATTTCAGGCCCTTGACAACCTGATCCTGCTAAAATTGGGTTTGGTTTGCGTCTGCCCAAGAAGACAAGTCCTCTACACCTCAAGTTTGGTTAGATGTTTTATAATGAACCAAAGAGCACAGCATTTTTCCATAGGGAAGATAAGGGTTGAGGGCTGCATTATCTGATCCTAATGGATTCTGCTTGTCATTTGTTGCTGATGCTATGGGAGTGAAGAGGGGGCTCTGAAAAAGTGCTCTTTTTCTTACCACTGATCTTGAATTTCCCAGATTTGCATTGCTGCATAGATGAAAAGGGTAAGTTCCCACACAAAAGAGAAAGTTTGAAGAAGAGTTTTCTACACCAACCAACACCTTTATCTTCTTCTTCAAAAGTGGTCTGAAGGCTTTATGATGACTTCACCAGTAGACCAGTAGTTCCAATAGACCAGTACTTTTCTCAGTGCTAGAAGAGAGATAAAAGGAACCTCTGCTGAAGAGAATTTATAAGCTAAGTACTTGGATGAACAGAATGGAATTAATGGCCTTAAGATATTGAAGAACAACATATTCTAAAACATGGTGTCCCAGACTTGTTTTCAAAGTCTTCTTTACCAATCCCTCTCACCAAGGAATTCCATTGTGTTACCTCATCCAGACTGAGTATATCTTCTATCTTACTTCTTCAGCAGCTTTCCATCGTTCACAATGTGATAATAACTTACAATTTGGGAGCAAAATGAAATAGTCTATACTACTGGCTGTTTCAGTATAGTGTCTCCTTGACCAAAGCATGATGCATGGCCATTTGGAGCATATGAAGTGATCCACCAATTTTATCAACATAATAGTAATTTTAGGCCATCACAATTCAAGATCTGTGCATTTATGAATTTATGATATCACAACTCACATACAAAGGGATGGTGTATTGCTGCTTTTATTGTTTGCCCCGATGGATACAGCAGCTGTTATGTATTGCCTTTCCATACCAACATCACTGTCAATCACAGTGACATAGGGGACACGTTTGTTTTGCTGTACAAATCATGAACCATATTATGGTTCAAGGAAGATGACTTTGAGGTATTTTCTCCAGCTAAGTTATGTCATCTTGCCCTGAGGGAAACATATCTATCTCCTTCTGAAGTACCAGACAAATGGCATCAGCTGTTAGAACAAGGGCACATCTTTTGAGTCTCTCTACCACCACCTGTGGTACAGATGCCATAAGATTGCCATCAATCTCAGCAGGAGAGAACCAGCAATGATGGAATTAGCAGTATGGAAAGTTCCCAACAACCTTGTCTTCTCCTGTCAGAATCTTCAATCACTTTATTAAGTTGCATAAACAAATTATGTGCTGCTTAAATGTATGTATTATCACAGTTGTGCAATAGTCTGGAAAATATGCGGAACAACCTAAAATAAGTTCACTGTATTAGACCTACTCACACAATGAAGGACTCACTCTGTCTAAGGTAACACAGAGACAGATGAAGCAGATGAAACCAAACACAGGATTATTTTAGAAGGTGACATGGAAAATTGAAAAGGGAATGAAAAAGAGCCAAGAAAGCTAAAGAACTAGAGACCACTCAGTAGACTTTAGAGATTACATGATACACATCTGATAAACAGATTGAGGGCAAGGAAGAACAAGCCCAGCTCAAAGAAGAAGAGTAAAATAAATCTGAATTTCCTTCTAAATTAACCTAATTGAATTCTAGCTGAAGGATGTGACTAAATAACAGAGGAGCACCCCTCCAAGTAGTCTGATAGGTAGGATTTTGGGAAGTAATGAACTAATTAACCAGTCACTCAGGTAAGTACCAGAGATACCATCACAACTCCCAAAGCTTTTTCTATATATCTATGGATAGTAACAACAATGTGAGATTTTACAAAATCAGAATATTTATTGAATTCTAAAGTGGCTCCAAATCTTTTCAGAGTATTTTGAAGACATCTAATATGTTTGAAAATTCAAACTGATTTGACAATTCAAATATATGATTAAAAATGCTCATTTGACTGAAACAACTTATCATAGGTGTTTTTAAATTACCCAATTAAATGGTCCCGGAACCAAAAGAGCCACAAAAGTACTGGATCCTGGAGAGGCATTTTTTAAAATATCCCCCTATATAGGTTAGAGAGATGTTTTATTTTGGAAAAAAATTATAAAAGGATATATAAATATTTTATACTGCTTGTATCCTGTATTCCTATTCCTATTTCAATATTGTCTTTAGATTATATAACTATTCTTACATTTCTTCTCTACTATTGTACTACATTCTATAATATTATTGGCAATGTCTTCATCTTACAAATTCAGTTTCATCTCCTGCTGTAATTCCCCTCTTTCTGGTATTTCCTCTGCTTTTTTCTTCCTTAATGTCCAGTAAGCAAAATACTTACACCTTTCCACTGGTGCTTCCCCTCACCTCCCTATTTCCCCCCCTCTATCTATTCCCTTTGAACGTAAACCACCTACTCTTATTCAGCTGCTTTTCTGTTTGCTGGTGCATGCAGAACTACCCAAACATATGTCTGCTGCCATCTCCTCCCATACCTGTTTCGAGGTTGCAGCTTTATTGGCAACTCTGCTGTGCTGATGCTGGAGAAAAAGCTCAGATGGGAAGGAGGAAAGCAGCACAGGTATCTGCAATTTTTCTAGGGAGTCTGCTCTTCCACACACCTTCAAATCAATTTATCATTTTGAATCTCTGTGCAGATCTGATACAACAGCCAGTGAAGCAATTTTCTGCAGTGGGAGATGAGTTCACTCTTAAAACAAGGGTTATTAGGTTAGTTAACCTAACCGAGGTTTTAATATTCAGTAAGTGGGATTGGTATAGGGTATCTTGTACACAAAGAGAAATAGACATGGGTAGACTTATAATTGCATTTTTGGTACAGCAAGTTTCCTACAGCTTTTATTACCCTATAAATCTAAATACACAGATGATGATAGTTATTATTTACTGTAGGTTATAACCATCTCTCTAATATGACACCTATCAAAAGGAGATCTTTTTAAAATATTGTTATTATTTCTCCTATATATGGTTGGTTAGAGCACCCAGTGTGATTATTATTTTCCGAGCATGCAGAGAAAAATATTTTTCTGTCTCTGGCATTTATTTCCTTACACCCCTGACTTCACACAAAAAGAATACCTATAGCCAAGACTACTAAGTGCCAAATCATTTTTCTTCCGGCACTTTATTTTCTTTAATCAAACATATCTTATTTAATACCTTCTCTTTCTTTCCCTGAGCATAGACTACTATTCAATAGGCTCCAGAAAGCAATGGAGAAATAAATTAAAGTCAGCTCTTGCTGTTTTTGAAATCAATAAGAATTTTGCTTTTGACTTCTGTGAATTGAATTTTTAAACCATTGGTGGGAAAAAAAAAAAGAGCATATGCTTGGCTTCTCTCTCCTTCTCTTTCCAAACTTCCAATTTGGCCTTATAGTCAAAGCTGGCCCAGGAATCCTTCAGGAGGAACCCATTGTAGGACTCACTTATTTTTCCTTGAAAAGCGTACATTCCTGAGGACTAAGTCCTTTAGGGGTGCTTCTATAAAGGTTAAGTAATAAAATAAAAATGAAATGAAGTACATTTTCATGAAGAAGATGCCTTTAGTGCTTTTACGAATCATTGGAAACATTAGCTAAATATTAGCCTTGCAACCCCATGCTTCTAGTAAATAGAGGCATCACTTGAAAGATTTAGTGTCTGTTTCTGGCTGAACCTATATGTGGAGTTGGGTTGTAAGCAGCTTACCTTCAATTTTAAAAGTGTTTCTTTTTTGGTGGGTCCTCTGGCTCAGCAAATAAAATGCTAGGCTTGTTGGCTGGATAGCCGGCACTCCAGGCTCGAGACCTGATCGTCATGCAATGGGGTGAGCTCCATCCTCACCCCGGCTCCTTCCAAACTAGCACTTTAAAAGCATGCAAATGGGAGTAGATAAATAGGTACCACTTCAGTGGGAAGGTAACAGAGCTCTGTGTTGTCATGCTGACCACATGATCACAGAAATGTCTTTGGACAACGCTTGCTCAATGGCCTTGAAACAGAAATGAACATATAGTTGGCAATGACTACTGGCATAAAATCCACAGGGACTCCTTTACTTTTACTTTTGAAATAGGCTTTGGCAGACAAGAAAGTGAAATCTTGCTTGTAGAAGTCCAAAAACAATTTGGAATGAGTGTAAGTATAATCCAGAGGCAGCCCAAAGGTCCAGATATCACAAAAGGTGTTATCACAGTGGTGTATTAACCACTAAGCAGACTAAGCACGTGCTTAGGGCACCAGTCCCAAAAGGGGCACCACAAAGTTGAGAATATGGCTTCATTTGTACAGTATGTACAAAGGAGGGGAGCACCAAGATTTGTCAGTGCTTAGGGCACCAGTGAGCCTTAATCCACCACTGAAGATAGTCAACAATCAGGGCTCAAACAGCTTGAATTAACAAAGGCTATTATGTACAAAAAAGCAGCAGATGCACAAAGACCAGTAGTGAGATTCAATTTTTTTTACTACTGGTTCTGTGGGTGTGGCTTGGTGGGTGTGGCTTGGTGGGCATGGCAGAGGAAGGTTGCTGTAAAATCCCCATTCCCTCCCCACCCCACTAATCTGCTTTCTAGCTCTGTTCTCCTGTGCAAGGCAACAAAAGAAGACCCAGACAATAATCTGGGACTCGGGAGGCAGAGAATAAATGGGGGTGGAGCCAGTCAGAGATGGTATTTGCCGGTTCTCTGAACTACTCAAAATTTCTGCTACTGGTTCTCCAGAACTGGTTAGAACCTGCTGAATATCACCTCTGACAAAGACAAGACAAAGCTAGAATCGCAGAAGGGGATTACGACCATAGAGGCACTGCAACATTCACCCTGCCTATCCTCCCCTCACTCTCCACATTGCTTCCCGTGTCCCATCCTTCTACGTTGAGCTCACTTATCATGTGAAGATCTGTCTCCTCTCTGCCACAGTTTCTTTGAGAATTTGCGCTGCCTCAAAGCATCCCATCAGCTTGCAAACATTTTGAATGGAGACTGGAAACTTCTAGATACCATGATCTTGTGGGACTTCAGGTCATGAGATCACGGCACTCAGAAGCTTTCAGTCTCCATGCAAAATGTTTGCAAGTTGACAGGATGCTTTGAGCAGCAAGTGCCTCAAAGAATCCCATCAGCTTGCAAAGGTTTTGATCAGAGACTGGAAGCTTCTGGGCACCATGATCTTGCATGGCAAAGAGGCTGAAGAAGCGACAGCTCCCTAGATCTTCAGAAGGATCCAGTGCAGCAGCATGTGGGGAGGAAGCAATTGCATGAGGTATCTCAGTTGGTCAGGGAAGGACTTGGGTAGACTGAAGCACGTGGCTTATTCCATCACAGCCCCCCCCGGCCTTCCCCTCCCTGAGATATCTCATGTGCACTTAACAACCTGTGCATTCAATTAGCAAATGCATGGGCGAAATCAGGGAGTGATCATGTTCATTTGATGTGATTCACTCCACTGAATCCTCAGGTTATAAATGTAATTGGCAGGCTCCATTACATTCATAACTCAAGGACTACCTGTACAGCCCACCGCTGGGCAAGAGCTTAGAAGGGCCCCTGCCTAGTTTATAGTACTATAAAGGAGATGGTGGAAAAAATATAATTTTATACTTACAAGATTATGTAAATGTAGCCTTAATAAAAATTGTTTAACTGGCCTTATTTCCTGTCTGATCTATCTGGTAAAAGGCTGACATAACCCAATGCCTTATTAATATGCATCATGCATACAAGACATATTAAAAAGGAGAAGAGCTTTAATTGTGCAATTGTAGCTGCCATCCTGATTTTACTGACCACCCAGTACTCCTGATATTAGGGCAGGCAGGCATTAACTCTGAGGATATGCAGGATGTTTTTTCCCCCTTAGGTAAGAATAACTGGAGTCCCCCGCCACCCCAAGTAAAGCCAAAAGCTTCCTAAGCTTCTCCATTTATGAGAATGGCTGAGGTCTTTTAGGAGTTTTTTGCATATTAAATAAACATTTATATGGCAAGTTGTACAAGATACTAAACTAGGCTAAATGGAAGTAGTTTGATCTAGTATGTGGTAGAAAATGCCACCATGTTGTGAAAAAAGCTCTTACGTTATGACTCAGCACAGTGTATGTAAACCATGAAGATGGCTAAATTTTATTAATTCAGATTTAAAATGATGCTGTGGAACTCAGTCTTCAACTAGTGCAATTTTCATGCCTTTGAATGAGCACGTGAAGGATGTAGTTTGTCTATTGTTTCAGAATTTACATCTCCTATTTAAAATGACAAATATGGTTTGAATTGGAGTTCAGAGTTATTTTTTGAGCAGCATTTTAAACTTTATGCTGTATTAAAACAATAGATGAAATAAAACAGTATTTTTAGGGTAACAGGGTAACAGGTCATAGTAACAAGGTTATTATGAACATGATTGGATGCTGAACAAAAAGGGGAATTATCTCAAATTCAAATATTGAATCAGCGACGATTCTTGAGAGTCCCAAGGAGATCAAATCAGTCAAACCTAAAGGAAATCAACCCTGACTGTTCCTTGGAAGGACAGATACTAAAGCTCAAATACTATGGCCACCAAATGAGAAAAGAGGACTCATTGACAAAGACCCCGATGTTGGGAAAGATTGAAGGCAAAAGAAGAAGGGAATAGCAGGAGATGAGGTGGTTAGATAGTGTCATCAACACAGTGGGTATGAGGTTGAGTGAACTCTGGGAGACTGGCATGCTGTGGTCCATGGGACCATGAGGAGTTGGGCATGACTTAGCAACTGAACAGCAAAATCTCAACTTCATGTATCAAATTATACGATGTGCCACATGGGCTTTAATGGTTATTGAGCTCCCAAACACTAAACAACATATTTTTATATGAACATAGTTATGAGGATTACATTTATTGTATATTAGAAAGAATGACTGATTTTTTCTTATTTTAGAAAACCCAAATATCACTTTCTTTACGATGATGATGATGATGATGATGATGATGATGATGATGATGATGCTACACTTGGCCAAAATTCATCAATTTCAAACAACTAAGTAAAATTGGACCTGGTATTATTATGTGAGAAACCATAACAAGATATGGGACTGTAGAACAGACTGGGAACTAAGAGATAACCCCACAAAACAGCATTGGTGAACAACTTTTATATTGTTGCCCAGAAAACTGCATAAAGTTACATTCTCTTTTTTTACATTCTTATTATAAATATTTCAGGCAATTTGTAGTAAGTTTCACTCAGCCAATATAATCATGGATTACAGGAAACACAATTAAAGGATATAAATAGGAAAACATATTAACCACTTGTTGCTAATTATGTTGTTACTGTAATTAACTGAAGAAAGAACTTGCATTGCTATTTTTTAAACAAAATATAGGGGGCTGAGGATATAGATATTTACTGTAAGGACCAATTTTGTGGGTTGGACAATCATTTCTAATGTAAAACAAACAAAATAGATTATAGATGGAATGAATGAATAAGATGGTATGGGAATATCCATTATTTTTCTTCCCTTTCCCTATTGTTCCCTTGAATCAATACTCATCTTTTTTGCTTTCCCCAAATCAAAATAACATCTGTACTTGAAGGGTTAATAAAGGAGGCTTTCCTCCTGAAATTTGATAGATTGTATTTATATAATATTTCTTTTGGATGAATGCACTCTATAATATTCTGTTTGGAATACCTGATTGCTGCCTAAGATTTAAATTAATGACAGAATTTGAAGCTTTTTTGCAGGTGTGATCTACTTTTCTTACAAGCAAGAAAAAAACGGCACACATAAATACATTCTTTGAAAACTTTAGGAATGAGATACATTGAAAAGAGACCCATCTTATTTGTGCTGATGATAATGTAATTACTTGATAAAAATATAAGAATATAACAACAGGCAACGGGAGAATAGATACTGGTATATTTTTCTTCAGATTCTTACTAGAGATATAAGGAAAGACACAATTACTGAAAGAATATAGAAAATCTGTCTGCATTTAGCAATCACAGTTATAGGTTTTCCATGAAAGTGCTTTAAACAAAAATGCAAAAGTTTTGGAATGCTGGAATCTCCTTAAATCTCCAATCCAAACAGAATATTTCAGGGATGTCCATCTCAAAGCCCACAGGCTGGTTCAGGCCGGCCTGCAAGGTGCTTAGATCTGGCCCCTGGGGCTTCTGTGGAAACAACGAAGGACCAGTCCGCAGTGCAGAGGTGGTATTCAGCAGGTTCTGACCAGTTTTGGAGAACTGGTAGCAGAAATTTTGAGTAGTTCTGAGAACCGGCAAATACCACCTCTGACTGGCCCCGTCTCCATCTATTCTCTGCCTCTCGAGTCCCAGCTTATCAGCTGGGTCTTCTTTTGTTGCCCTGCACAGGAGAACAGAGCTGGAAAGCAGGTTAGTGGAGTGGGGAGGGAATGGGGATTTTGCAGTATCCTTCCTGTGCCATGCCCATCAAGCCATGCCCACAGAACCGGTAGTAAAATGTTTTGAATCCCACCACTGCTGCAGTGCCTCTATCAGTAAAACCGAACTCAGGTGGCTGTGATGGCCTCCTGTAACCCTCTGCCTGTCTGCCAGTAAGAACAGAGCTCGGGAGGGCCATATGCAGCCCTTCCATGGACTGTTTTCACTGGCAGAGGGTTGCAAGAGGCCTTCATAGCCTCCTGAGCTCTGTTTTTGCTGGCAGAATTCTGAGGTCACCACAGGTGCCCCTGACACATGTGATGTCGAGCTGGCCACATCCACCCAGCCCCCAAGGTAAAACACAACCATAATGTGGCTCTCAATTAAATCGAATTTGACACCCGTGGAATATTTGGTGGTGACAGATTCAATGGCATGGTAGACAATAGTTAAGTCATGAAGGAATTTTGTGACAGTTACATAATTTTAAAGGTATTTATTTTTTCAACTGATGCGAAGAACGGAATATTTGTGTGGGGAGGGGTTGTTATTATTTTCCCCCTACATGTAGGTAATTGGCAACTTACTATAACAATTGGGAGCAGAATTTCTATTGCTTATCAAGGCAGTTGTTCAGCCATGGCTAATTTTACAACCTTTTTGGCCATGGTTGTCCAGGAACCACTGAAGTTGTTAAGTGAATCAGATGATCATTAAGCAAATCTGGCTCCCTTCATTAACTTTACTCATTGGAAGTGACTTGGAAGGTCACAAATGGTGACCACATGCTCCAGGAAGCTGCAATTGTTGTAAATACATGCTGGTTGATCACCTGACTGTGGAGATGCTGAAACAATCATTAGAATAGAATAGAATAGAATAGAATAGAATAGAATAGAATAGAATGGAATGGAATGGAATGGAATGGAATGGAGTGGAGTGGAGTGGAGTGGAGTGGAACGGAAAGGAACGGAACTGAACGAATGGAATAGAAAAACAGAGTTGGAAGGGATCTTGGAGGTCTTCTAGTCCAACCCCCTGCTTAGGCAGGAAACACTACTCCACTTCAGATAAATCGTTATTCAAACTCTTCTGAAAAACTTCCAGTGTTGGAACATTTACCACTTCTGGAGGCAAGTTGTTCCTCTGATTAATTGTTCTAACTTTCAGGAAATTTCTCCTTAGTTCTAAGTTGCTTCTCTCCTTGATTAGTTTCCATCTCTTGCTTCTTGTCCTGCCCTCAGGTGCTTTGGAGAATAGCTAGACTTCCTCTTCCTTATGGCAGCCCCTGAGATATTGGAACCTGAGTACAGACAGGTTGTAAGAAACTAGTTTCAGTGCTGTTGTGACTTTGAATGGTCTCTAAGGAAATGTTTGTAAATTGCGGACTATCTGTATTGGCTATAAACCTTAGTAAGACCACACCTAGAGTACTGCATCCAGTTTTGATGACCACACTATAAAAAAGATGTTGAAATTCTAGAAAAAGTACAGAAAAGAGCAATCAGGATGATTAGGAGACTGGAGGCTAAAACATACAATGAACGGTTGCAGGAACTGGGCTTGGCTAGTCTAGTAAAGAGAAGGACCAGGGGAGACATGATAGCAGTCTTCCAATATTTGAGGGGCTGCCACAGAGAGGAAGGAGTCAAACTATTTTCTAAAGCGCCTGTAAGCCAGACAAGGAATAATGGATGGAAACTGAACAAGGAGAGATTTAACCTGGAAATAAGGAGAAACTTTCTGACAGTGAGAACAATCAACCAATGGAACAGCTTGCCCTTGGAAGTTGTGGGAGCGCCATCACTTGAGACTTTCAAGAAGAGATTGTCATTTGTCAGAAATAGTGTAGGGTCTCCCGCTTGGGTGGGGAGGTTGGACTAGATAGCCTACAAGGTTCCTTCCAACTCTGATTATCTGTTATCTGGTGAACATTACCAGATTAACTATACAGGTAGTCCTCAATTTATAACAGTTCATTTATGACCATTTGATGTTACAACAGCACTGAAAAAGGTGACTTATGACAGTTTTTCATACTTACGACCCTTACAACATCCCCATGGTCACAGGCTTTACATTTGGATGCTTGGCAACTGCCCCACATTTATGATAGCTGCAGTGTCCTTGGGTCATTGGATCTCCTCTTGTGACCTTCTGACAAGCAAAGACAATGGGGAAGCCAGGTTCACTTAACAACCGTGTTACTAATTCAACAACTGAGCGATTCCCTTAACAAATGTGTCCTAAAATGAGGCAAAACTCATGTTACAAATTTCTCACTTAGCAACATGAATTCTGGTTGTTATGTCAAGGACTACCCATATGATGATTGCATGAGAAGGTCACTTGGATGAAAAAAATACCAGTGGTTCATTCAGAGGTTCCGGAGCTTTTTCTGACTGATTCCTCGGATGTAATCCTTCTGCATATGAACAAATAATATAAGGGAAACTGTGAGGACCCTTTTTTTAGTGCTGGCTTCTGGGATTTTTCAAAGAAAGGTGAATCTTGCTGAAATCCATAAAATAACTTGAATTGTCTTACATTGTATTTTCAGTGTATTGTATTATGTATTGTGGGTTTTTTTAAGGGTTGGATGATATAAGTCTAATGTTGAATTTTAAAATTACACTATTAAAGTTTAATCAAACTATTTGTAAGGCCTCTACAAAGCACGCTGAATGAACAATTATGCAAGAAGTCATACTGTGGATCTCGTCCAACAACTGTTTTAGAGATTCTTTATAGCCATTGTTGCTTAATACATTAGAAAGAAAAAGCGGGAACATGGGCATTTCATAAAAAAACAAAAAGAATGAAAACAGGAAACACTAAAATTAGACACCACTTACTGTTCAGTACTAAATTTTCATACTATGTTCTTGGATGTGTAAAATTCTGTACAGCACGTAACTATGTAGTATCAGCAATCTGTTCCCTTTAAAGAATTATGTTAAATCAAAATTTAATATTATTCATTTGATTCAATATGGTTGCCCACTCCAGAAAACTCTGGGCAGTTTTAGCAAGATTATTGTATCAGAACTGATAATACTGTATGTTATATTGTATATTTTATCAGTATAAGTGCATTTGTATTATATTATATTGTCTGATGTAAATATTCTAATATCTGAATAGGAAGTTTCATATATATGGATCTTTAATCAGAATTGCATTGAGCTATAAGAACTATTGTCGATCAAAACAGGCTGCTTGTCTAGCTAATCTAAAGTTGCCTTGGTTGATAAGATCGCTAAGATCCATTGTTTCTCCTAGATCTATTTATCTAAAAATGCCATGGACTGAATCTTAGATGTTCCACATGAGCTAAGGTTCCTTCTGTATCTTATACTTCGCCTAAAATAAAAACACTACTGATGGAAGGGAAGTCTATTGTTATTTTTATTTATCAAATTAATTTGCTGCCCATCTCATGGTTCAGGCAGCTCTGAGCAGCCTACATCAAGATGAAACAGCAACATATAATAAAAGTTATAAAAATAAAATGGATTAATATTATGAATGTTAAAATAAAAACTAGAGACAAGAGTTTGGAAGAGAGAGGTGAGATACCTTCTCTGTTGGTCTCCAGACAGCAGCCTCTACTTCAGAAACTCATGCCAGACAGCATACCCAGGTTTTAAGGGCTTTCCTGAAAGCTAAAATAGAGAGGCTAGATCCCACCTTCCATGACAAAATATTCTAAAGGGTATGAACCATGACAGAGGAGGCTCTTCTGAATCCCCCGGGGTTAAAATTCTGTTTTTAGTTATTGATTGTACAGATTGTATAGGTTTGTGTAGTAAAACATCTTTATTGTAAATTAATTTGAAATAAGAACCTTTCAATAGATCCTTAAAATTCTTTCAGCATATCCCTCCCTTTCTGAATCTGAACTGTTTACTAATAAAAGGAGCAAAGGTCATCTGTATTGTTTTAAAGCACAGCATGTCGATGCTTTGAAGCAAGACTGTTTTGTATCTGCAGTGCGTGCGCGTGTGAACATCACTCAAATTACTGTGAACTGCAGCATCTGAACCAATCACAGCACTTTTTTTCTCTCACATCATTTGCATGTTCAGATGCTGTTGGTTGGAAGAGTCTCCCAGAAGAAGGACATTTGGGCCAATGGCACAATATGGCATTGAGCATGCTTCGGGGTTGCTTCCCACCTTGTAGGATGTCAAACTGTATGCAACCCACGTTTGCAATTCATCTATATATAGGTTTGCAGTTTGGCCATGATTTCCTGCACAGGAATACCTTTGTGTTAAGATCCTTTATTGGATATGAACAGAAACCTCATTGAAATAAATGCCAAAGAAGGCATTTTGGATCCAATCTGTTATTTTTTTCTTAGTATAGCCACAATGGCTCAAACAGCAGCTTTATAGGATGTTTTTCATCACACTGTGAAAACATATTAGTTTCCTTATTAAAAGTGTACATTAGTTTTAGACTCTGTGTAAGAAGAAAATACTGTACTGAATAATGCATATGCATAGCAACAATTCAAACTTTGCTCTTCTTTTTTATTAAAAAAAAAGAGATCTTGGTTGTGACTTGTCTGTGGTTTAGGAGAATAACAAAATAAAAACCAAAGCCCAAGAAAGCTGATTCATCCTCAACCAGGGTGAGTGACTGACTCCAAGCATAACCATAAAATCAATCTCTCACTGCTGACCGCATTATAGATCAGCAGAGAGATTCTAGCTGCAGTGAAGGAGGTTGCAACTATAGGTAGCTGCCATGTTTAGGTCTTGCCTTTTGAGCCAGACTATGAAATGAGAAGCAAGAATTGTGATTTGTAGTGATCAGAATCAAGCTGTGAAAAATGAAGTAAAGGGAGATTTAAATTAAGCTGCTGACTGTCTGATTTGTATATACAGTATATTTTGTATCATTGTGCATTCAAATTGGTTGCTATGATAAATTAATTAAGCAGTCAATTCATGCTACCCAGGAATATAATTTAAAGTCATATAACCCACATTACTTTTTAATTAGATGTATGCAATTTCAACCTACTTAAGGGAATGATTATGGTGTTAAGAATTTTGTGTAGCCCTTTATATATATATGAGTATAAAAATTATAAACGTAACAATTAAGTGCTCAACATTTTAAAAAGCAAAATCTAGTTTTTATTTGGTTGAATAGTATTTCTTATAATATGGAAAGTAAATACTTTGATTAACAATATCTAACAATTTAGCTATAATAATATATTGAATTACAAGTTAGCCTTGTATTCTATATAGAAAAACAAGTTAAAATGGATTTAATCCATTTTAAGTTTTAGAAAGATTATAGGTATAAATATTATTCTATTCAGATACTGTAGGTTTTCAAAAAGAGTTGATATATCTGAATATAAATATTTAAAAATTAAACTAATTTTTTAAAAATGAATTTTAGAAATTTGCTCTTAGCTGATTCTGCTGAGGGGAAAAAGTAATCGGTTTTAATTTTTATTAATTACTTTCTTCACGCATCAATCTGAATCACTCACCCAAATCCTAATACATATAGTACATAGGAGCAAAATGAAACTAGGATAGTGACAGGAATTTAAATTCTACTTATTACAAAGTAGACATTAGAAGATGTGAAGAATTTAGAATTACTTCTTCCATCTTTGGGATCAAACTTGCCAAATGCAAACCAAGGCTATGATGAAATATTTGGATAAAATTGTCAAATAATCAGTTTATCTCACAAGTGTTCATTGCTGCTCATATTTCTTTGTATTAAAATCTTGGATGAATAAACAATCCACTTGTCATATATGAAGGAAACTTTTAAGAACGTGCAAAATATGATTTGATCCAAAAGCATTTAAATATTAATAGATTTAATGAAGGAATATAGCTAGCTTTTTACTCATTGGTTTAGCCAGCAACAATAATGTGCAAGTTTATAGATCGAATGGATGTGTCATCTATTCATTAATCATTAGATATTACTGTGAGAATTCTGGCCTTTGTGTGCTCTTGGTGTGGTTGTAACTTAATGAAAGTGAGGATTCAAGGGAGCTTCTGGTGGTGCTGTCTGGTGAACCAAAGGACTGAGGATGGCATTGTGGTGAAGATTGTCAGCCAGACAGTGAACTCTAGCTGGCATAGTTTCCCTAAAGAAAGGAGAGCTCATGAGATCACCCATGTACACTCAGGACAGTTGCTCCTTGTGAATAGACTACAAGAATGGAAGCTTTTGCAATTGGCTCATGAATTGAGTGGCCGGGGTTGAGGGATTTCAATCAAATTAAGGCATGTAATGTTGCCTATATGGATACAAAGCTTGTAAGAGCTTCATATCTTAAACATGAAAGGACAGTCTAAGGATGAGGTGGCTGGATGGAGTCACTGAAGATGGTAGAGGACAGGAAGGCCTGGAGGAACATTGTCCACGGGGTCGCGATGGGTCTGACATGACTTCTCAACTAACAACATCTCTTAAACACTCTGGGGTGTAATTAATTTACAGCTAAAGAGAAGGGTTTTTTTGAGTAGCAGCATAACAGAATTCCACTTGGTGAGTCAACATTCTCTCTGGATTAAAAGGAATAAATAAAGAAAAGGGTTTTGAAGACTTAAAAACTTTTGGCAAAGAGCTTAATAAGGAATTGATATGAGAGCAACCTTAAAAAGAGGAATTATGTTAGATTTGCTTCAGAAATTATTTGAGCAAATGGACAAATAAGAATCACTTGATAGTGAATTGATAGGTTTAAAAAAATGGATGAAAGACTTGTATAGATGATGGAGGAGATAAAAGAAGAACTTAAGAAGAAGGAAAGCTCTTGAATGGACAGCTTTTGAAAAAAGAATGGATGAAAGACTTGTAAAGATGATAGACAATATGAAATAAGTTAAGAAGATGGAAAACTGTAAAACAAGTGTTTGGAGAGCTAAAAGAAAATAATGACAAAGTGGAAATGTTAGAGAGTAAGGCAGAACTTAGAGACAGAATTGGAAAGAGAATTAGACAAGCTGGCTCTATTGAAATTAGAAAGAATGAATTTTGTCTGGGATTTAGCACTCCCAAAGAATTCTAATGAACATATTAGAGAAAAGATTAATAATCCAATTTGTTTGGATTGGGAAGAAGAGAAGAGTAAATTACATAGAATAAATTCAATATTTATGAGAACAAATAACGTTCCAGAGAATGTTTTGGAAGAATGTGAAGAATCAAGTCTTGCAGCAGCAATTTAATACAAGGTTTAAGATGGATAATACAGATATAATTGTCTTTAACAAAATTTCTGTTGGAATTTTATGCAAGAAAAAGTATTTTTTTAACTGAGAGATTAAACTAGAAAAATGCCCATTTTAATGGGATTCCAAGGTATGATTTTTACCTTTCATATCCAGAATATGAGGGAAATTCTAGAGGAAAAAAATCAAAGAAGAATTGAGGGGATTATGCAAAAACTCTTAACATGTACAGCAAGAAAGTGAAAAGGATGGTATTGAATTAAGCACCAAAGATATTGAATTTTTTTTTACATTTTTGGCTTGATTATGGATTATGTTTAACATTGGAAAAATGTAGCATCTCCTCCTCAAAAGCCACAATTTTTCATTACTTGAAAACAAACTAAAGGAAGTATAGTTTATCAGCAAGAAACACATATGTAGAATAAAGGACATAAAATATCTGATTTATAAAAAAATGGGTGAATAATTTATAAAAAGAAAGAAAGAAAGAAAGAAAGAAAGAAAAAGAAAGAAGAAAGCTTTGTATATTAATCTCCACCTAAAACAAAAAGTAAATCAATATAGAGTGATTATTATTGTAGATTTGTTGGGATGGAAGTTAATTCACACAACACTAAGACTTTGATATTGGGGATTTTGTGCCACAAATGAAACTAAGTATTGTTTTAAAAATGACTTGTAAAGAGATGGATAGTTTTTTCTTATGAAAATTAGTGTTTGATAGAGGATTGGAATGGAATGATCTCCCTACAACTTGACAGAACTTCTGAGAAAAGTGTTAGTCACTCAAAGCAAATTATGAACGTTTTCTTTGATTTCAAGGACAAAACAGATACATGGTTTTTTCGAGGCAGGAAAATGGTAAATTAAGAACAAATACCTAACTTTGTAAAAGACATTGATCCTTTACAAGAATAGATATGATTTGATTTGAAAGAACTTGGCTACTAAGGTTTCTCAAGTAGATATATTACCAAAGACTTTTTAAGATCATAATCCTGTGAGTTGGTTTATAAAAGAAAATCTAATTCTTTTATATGGAGACTGAACAAAATGTTGCTACAGAAAGAAGCAATAATGGAGGATTGTAAAAAGAAACTAAAGGATTTAAAAAAATAATGTAGGTAAAGACACTGATTTAATAATGGTTTAAGGTGCAAGTATAGCTTTTATTAGAGATTATTTTATACAACATAATAAACTTGAAAGAAGAGTCAAGAGAAAGCAGAAGCTGTTTTCAATTAAATACTGAGAAAAAAAGAAATTTATAGAGAAGAATTTCTCAACAAATTAAGTTTTAACAATGACAATTATTTAAGTTAACAGTAAGAGAAATGGAGATAAAAATATATTGTGTAATGCAAAAATTTTTGTTTGCAATAAAAGTAGAGAACTGCCTAGCATGTAAAGTACCAAAAGAAATGAAAATGATATCAAAATTACAAGAGAGAGATACTATACTAATGAAAGATTCAACCATACAAAAAGCATTTTTTCAAAATTATTCCAATCTATATAAAGGAAGTGATATCCCACTAGAGAATATAGATGAATATCTAAAAAAGCAAATTTACCACAGGGACAGAGACAGATTATGAATGGATAATCAGGAAAGTTTCTGAAGTTATAAAAAAAAACCCAGTAAACTATTGAAAGTGCTTGGATCAGATGGATCATTAGGTTCTTATTACAAATGTATTACAATGTAAAATGAACTTTTTACAACCTCTACATAATACAATGATCCTATAGGGAGGAAAAATACCAAAATTGAAAAGAGACCAGTATAACAGTAATAACCGTGTTTTCCTGGTCTTATATTTTTTTCCATCCCAAAAGGCACCAGGTCTTATTTTCGGGATGTCTTCCACTGACTCAGCTCACAATAGTGGCACCAACAGTCCCACCCAGCAGGAGCCCACTGCCTGCCCACTTTTTTTGTGGCTGCTTGCTGCTGCTTGCATGTGGCACCCCCAGCCTCCCTTTTGCCATCAGAGGCCTTCAAGAAACGCCTCTAGCAGGGGTGGGATTCAAATTTCTTAACAACCTGTTCTGTGGGCCTAATTTGTGGGTGTGGCTTGGTGGTCATGTGACTGGCTGGGCGTGGCTGTTGTGTAAATATTATAAATATTTATTTAAATAATAAATTTTTTATTAAAAAAAGAGTAAAATCAGGCAAAGCAAGCATGCAGATTGTGTAGCTCACAGAATCACAGATTCACTTAGAGATATATCTTTCTGCAATCTGCTGCCCGAGTCTGCCCTGAAAAATAGAAGCTTCAGTCCTAAGGAAGGTTCAGCTCTGCTTTTAGATTAGCTAGAAAGCAAGAAATCAAATCATTTTCTGCTTTCTAGCTACTCTAAATTTCTCGGCACAGCAGAACAGCTGATGCTCAGGGGGGGAAAAAATAGCAACTTACCAAACGCAGGCAAGTTTGATGGCATGCATGCCAGATAAGGAGTGAGTGGGTGGGGTGGGGAGGGGCCAGCCAGTGGCACGATTTGCTGGTTCTCCAAACTGGCAGAATCATAACAACTGGTTCTATAGAACTAGTCCAACCAGGTAGAATCCCACCCCTGCTCTACAGCCAAGAAATGGGCTCCAGATTGATGCATGTAGCACCCCTTTAGGAAAGGCCTCCACAGCTGAGAAACAAGCTCAGGATTGACGTGCATGTCAATCCAGAGCTCTTTTATTGCCTGCAGAGGACTTTCCTGAAGGTCTTTGACAGCAAAACGGAGGCCAGGGGCAATGCATGCAAGCAGTGGCAAGTGGCCGCAGAAGTGGGCCGGCAAGTGTTGGGATGTGCAAGGCCTGGCTGTAACTGTCCGAAGGCAAGGACTCCACCCCAACATCCCCATCCTCATTTGATTTTTACCCATGTGCCTCACCCCACCCTATGCAATTAGGTACAACAGAGTCAGTGACATCTTAACAAGGGCTTATTTTGGAGATAGGGCTTATATTGGGCTCACAGGTAAAAATCAAACTAGGACTTATTTTTGGGGTAAGTCTTATTTTCAGGGAAACACAGTACCTAAAGAAAGTCAGAATTTGACAAGAAATTATAGCCTGATGTAATTATTGGATACAATGTATTTGTACAACATACACATTTTTGGGGTAGGTCTTATTTTCAGGGAAACACAGTACCTAAAGAAAGTCAGAATTTGACAAGAAATTATAGCCTGATGTAATTATTGGATACAATGTATTTGTACAACATACAAATTGTTTATAATCATTTTAGCTGAAAGACTGGAAATAATTTTGTAAGCTTTTATTCATGAGGATCAATGCTGGCTTTTATCTAAGACAATTCAAACAAATCTAGAAAACTCTAAATTCAAATACCTACACTGATTCAGAAGATTTGAAAGACTGATACACAATTGAAACCAGAGGTTTTTCTTTTGGGATTGATGGACAAGCAGTTGGAAAAGTCATGGAACTTTGTTTTTGTAGATGATCTCTACAGTGAAATTATTGTATGTACAAGATGGGAAGATTCAGCACTACCCACAATGGAGGAACGGCTGGTGAAGATGATGGAACTTACTACATTGACTTCTCTGATTAGAGGAAAAAAATGATATGTCAATTGTACCTTATGAACTTTTTGCAGAAACCATAAAAATGAATATATGATTTATGGTCTTGATGATTAGAGATAACATATTACAGAAAGGAAAGAGACACACAACTTCACAGAAAGAGTTATAAATAGTTATAAATTTAGTAATAATTCTGTGAAGAAGATCAGAAGTTACCTCTTTTATCTTTATCTTTTTCACTTTCCCCCTTTCTTGTGCTTTTAGATTTCCCTTTGATTTCTTTCTTCTCCTTTTCCTCTCTTTTCTCATTTTATATTAGTATTAGTTTTATTTTATTTTAAAAGATAAGCTTTAATAAAATTATAGAAACAAAATAATTTGCATTAACCTGACCTTTATAGCTTTATGTCATTATACATTATATTTAAGAATATGATCAGACAGAGTTTATTCACACAATCAACATTTAAAGGAAAAGCATCATTTACACAGTAGGTGGCAGCAGGTGGCCAATTTTATCTGGGCTTGGAAATTAAGCAGAGTCAGGCTCAGTTTTTGGATAGGAGACTACCAGGCAATTTCAAGTCTATAGAGGAGAGTAGGAAAGTGAATAATACGTGCCTAAAAATGATGACAACCTCTTTTTGTATGCTATTTCTCGATTAACAACCATGCATTTAGTAACTGTTCATAACTATAATGGCTCTGAAAAATGTGATTTACAACTGGACCTCACACTTGCAACCACTTAAGCATTCCCATAGTCATGTGTCAAAATTCCTTTGCTTGGCAACCAGCATTTAGATGGTTGCAGGGTCCCAAGGTTGTGTGATCACCATTTGCAATCTTCCCAGCTGGCATCTGACAAGAAAAGTAAGTGAGGGAAGCTGGATTTGCTTAAGAACTTTATGATTCACTTAACAACCATGGCAAAAAAGTATCCTCATAAATCAGACAACTTGCCTAGCAACTGCCTTGCTTAGCAATGTAAATTTTGGTCCCAACTGTAGTCATAAAATTAAGGCTACCTGTATAGTTTTCATGAATGAGGTTTGACTCATAGAAGACTTTACTTTTATTCTGATTGCAAATTTGGTGGGAGGTTGGTGACACTAGTGTTTCAATATACTGGATTAATTAAAAATTAAATTAAAAATGGAACATTAAATCGTAGAATAATAGAATTGCCTTTATTCATTTTGGTCAATCCATCAAAGAAAAAATGTGAATTTGATTGTTGTTGTTTTTTAGAATTGGCATACAATTACTCACATTTTAAAGGAAAATAAAGGTTCATATGATAACTACTTTTGTTTCTATTGTGAACTAAGGTCCACAAATGACAAATTGGAGACTCAAAGACTTCTTTTTAACTTATAAAAATGCTTCAATTTATCTTTGGAAAGCATTAATCCAAATAGCATCTTAGCAATTCACAATAGCAAACTTTGATCCAGTAGTGTTCTATCCATAAACAACTGAATGTGCTAGAATTTTATATGGATGAATGATAAATTGTGTATAAGTGAACAGAAATTAAAGCAGCCCAGATCTTGATATATTTTCCCAGAAAAGTGTCTCATCAAAGACAAAGAAATTTGCTTCTTATTAAGTATATTTGAGCATGTAGCCATGCAACCTAATATGATGAATGTTCAGTCAAAAATAAAACCCAATGCTCTTCTAACAAATCTTTGATTATGGCAGTTTCATTCTGTACACCATGTGTCTTTTAGGCATGGTAAAAAATGTCTAGACAATAAATGAAGTTGGTAAATGGAATTTATTAAGTCAGTGTAATCTCCTGAGTGGGATGAAACTTGCTAGTAATGTCTATCATGAAGAAAAAAACATCTTGGATGTGACTCCTTGCTTGCTTGTGTAGGAAGTTTATGGATATTACAGAGAGCATAATGTAAGACTGTTGGGCTTTCTATTCTTTACTGAGATGATCTTGAATTTAAAACAGTGTCATGCTTCGTTGGCTGAGAATACACATCACACTAAATATTAAATCTACTGTAGACTTTTTGGTCTTGGTTTAGTATATAGTGTGAATCATGCCTATTCAACAAAATAATTAAGAAATTCAATAATTAAGGAATACAACATATATCCACAACCTGTGATGACTCTTAGTCTCTCAAAATAACCCAAAACCTAAAACGTATATTAAAGTCCAGTAAAGCCTTCAACTTAACTTCACTGTTTTATTAGGCACAGTTTAACATCACAAAAGTAAATAATGAGGCAAACAGAAAACCAAAACAAACCACATTGATGACAGTTCTGAAGCAAGCAGAGATAACTAATTATAAACTCCAGGAAAATAACTGAGAAAAGTCCATGGGAAGAACTCCAGCAAAGATAAGCCTCTTTCAAGGTGAACACTAATTGACTCCAGCAATTTTAACTGTGCAGTTGCAAACTTATATACATAGCTCCCACCTGCAAGTGAGGAGGATCATGATAATCTCCTCTTGAGTAGACCTCACTTTTCCCTGATCCTCTCCTCCCTGCGTGACCTAGAATGGATAGGGGGTGGGCCTGGATCCTCCTCTGACTGCTCAGCCGGCCTCTGCCCTTCCCCAGCCTCCTCCACCACCTCTGGAGCCACACTCCCACTCCCTGTTGGCTGTTCCTCCTCTTCCTCAGAGTCAGACTCCACCAGGGGCATGACACCCACAACCTGAGATCAGCAGTGTCATGAAATTTTAATGTAATTGCTTATATGAACCTGGAAAAAGAAATGGGAAACAGAAAAAATGGTGTCATCATAATGGCTGAATATTTCTCCAGTTGTTTGTATCTAGGGAAGATGGCTTGATAAACAGAGATGTTGAGACAAGGGTGAAGCTGTGTTTCCCCGAAAATTGACCTACCCTGAAAGTAAGTCCTAGCTTGATTTTTACACATGTGCCCAATATAAGTCCTACCCCAAAATAATCCCTAATTAAGACTCTGCTCATGCCAGGGTGCACTAGTAAAAATTAAGCTAGGGTGGGGATGGAGGGGTGGAGCTGCCCTACTATTTGTGAGAACAATCAATCAATGAAACAGCTTGCCCTCAGAAGTTGTGGGAGTGTGAGTTGAGACTTTCAAGAAGAGATTGGATTGCCATTTGTCAGAAATGGTGTAGGGTCTTTCACTTGGGTGGGGGGGTTGGACTAGATGACCTACAAGGTCCCTTCCAACTCTGATGATCTGTTATCTCTTACTTACGGATAGGTGCCCCCTAACACCTGCCTTGCTGGACCATTGATTCTGCAGCTGAAGGCTTTTGAAGCCAATAACAGAGCTGTGAATCAATCCAGAGCTCTGTTATCAGCTGCAGAAGCCTTCATTGAAAATATCAATGAAGTCATTCATATATGGATGTATGGGGCATAAATGTGATGGGCTAGTGTTTTACAGCAACCTGACTTGCTTTTTCCAGCAATTAACTATGCACTAGAGAAAAACAGATTTTTCTCATCAGATCTTAAGTCAGAGCTTCCAACAGCACCTTCCTCTCTATATATGAAGGGGAAAAAAGTTAATTGGATGTGAACATGTTTTAGTTTTTCTCCACACTGGTTTATAGATTGATGCAACGTAAAGATGTGAATTAAATTAAATCCTATTGATTTTTATCAGCAAAATGTTAGTAAATTGTCATCTTCTTAGAGAACAGAAGATATATGTCCACAAAATCAACTGCACGGCCCTATATTTTACAGGTTCAGCTGGAGGTGTCTGTAGTGGAGAATAAAAAAGTCAAGATGGCATCTTTGACTGAATGATTGGAACCCCACATGGTCCCAGCAGCCATCTTGATTATTTTGACATTCCCTGTGAAACTGCTACATGCAGCTTTACCCACCAGGAACAATCAATGATAAAGTGAGTCCATAAATATCAAATTGCTTTGCCTGCCACAGCGCTATGAAAGGCACAGTGTCCCCATTTGTTTCCTCAGAGAAAACAAGTCACAACTCTGACTGCTGGGCCTATCCATTGTTTAAAATAATGGAAATTTACTGTGAAATTATTTCTGGAAAAATATGTTTTTTTAATAAACCTTCCAAAAATATAAATTTTATATTTTAATTAAAGTCATCCAGAATTGAGCTGGACACCTTATGACCATATGCAAACAAGATTACAAATTTATTGGCAACAGTATGAGAAATGAGTTTGCTCTTTTTTTTTTTTTTTGAGAACCCAGAGTTAGGTGTGATTAATGGTACTTGCAGGCATATTGGGGATAAGAAGGAATACACAGTGTACAATCAAATGCGGATATACCTAACTTCATAGTCCTGTTCCAAGAAATGGGGTTTAAATAAAATAAAGTAACCAGTGTCATAAAATTGTTCTGCTATTTCATGATGTCTTTGTGGGAGTCAGGAATCCTGGGTATTATATCCAGCAACCATATCTGGAAGGCTACAGGGTCCACTACTGTTAGACTGGGCTGCCTCTAAATATGCAGTTGTTTTGTGCATAAAAGAGAGGCACTAGATGTGTAAGAGAAGGCAGAAGCAACATGTTTCCTGACTTGTATATGTATGAATAGTTTGATGGTTTCTGTTATATTTTTAGTTGTTCCACATTCAAATTGATCAAAATTGATATTTTATGGTATGTGATAAGATAGTCCTCTAGTAACTGTTTATATTTTTGATAGTGGTGGTACTAACGTTGGAATTCCCTCCCCAATAAGTAATAGTTGACTATTTTTGTGTGTGCTTTAACAAATAATTTAAGAAGCATTTTTAATTCTCTACTTTTCCCACCATAGCAGCCATGCTTGATTTGCTGCTAGATTGCTCATGCCTTGTATTTTTTTAAACATATCTTTGTTTTTTGTTTATGGTGTAGCATTGCTTGTTCATTATTTTAAATAGCTTTATGATAGCAGTTTATTTTGGGTTTTTTAAAAAAATTCCTGGCTGTGATAATTATTGAGTGTACTCTTAACTCTTGGGGGCTGGCCTATGGGTTGGAATGCAGAGTGTATAAAATGAACAGAAGAAAGCATATTTGAGAAGCCAATAGGCATATTTCAGTGGTTTTACCGCAATTTGATTGTACCACGTTCTGAAATTATTTAATAATCCCTTATTTCCATGAAATCCAAGGAATGGTAGTCTTGACCAGAACCAGATCATTTTCTGCTCCCTTAAGATCCAGAACTTTTTCTTGATAAGAGGAACTGTGATAAAATACCAACATGGTTAGAAAGATTTAGGCAGCTAATTTTCCAATAGCTGTTATCTGAGACTATGTGGAACAAGTTAAGGGCGATGTAGATTAGAATTGCTACATTGTTTTCCCCATAACACCTGGATGCTTTGTAACACTCAAACCCATGTTTTGTAACATCACATTTTAAAAGTGTAGCTTCCCAATGCCTATATTTCATGTCAAAGTGTTTTAATGTACTTGTATAACTATTGTGCCTATTGTATAACTATTTAATGATAGACATCTGCTGGGAAAATGTAAATGAAGTAACAAGTAGCTTTTGACAGCAGCTGGAATGTTTGAGCTTTGATGTACTTTCTCAATTGTTTTTGATTATGTGATGGACGTCTCTTAGCAGCTGTTTTGCAATTGATATAGGCATGGGTCTGAATTACATGTAGTTTCTGGTCTCGTACAGGAGGTACTCTTTCATTCTATCAATGCATTATGTGGCCTTAGGGAATGCTTCCAACTTAGCCATCTCTATGCTCATCTTTGGAAGATTCCTAGTCACCGCCAATGGCCTACAGTCATTAAGGATGTTTCCTGCAGGGATGTGTATTCAGCTGGTGAGAGTTATTATAAAGAATGTTGGTACCTAGCAGTTGGAGAAGAGTATATAGAAAAAGATTTCTCATCACCTGTTGCTTATGTGTAAGAAGATTATTTTCAGAGGATGTCAAAGCCTGACGCCTTCACATCCCCACATTTACCTATGTTTAGATCAGAGGGAGTTAAACAGCTTTTATATGTATGTATCTGTAGGGCTGCAGGCAAGGTACAGCTATTTCTTTGGCAGCTATTTTCTTTCTCTAATGGAGGAAGGTTTCACAGCTGTGATCAAGGATGTCAGTACGGTAACTGGCTTGCACAGGTATGTGCTTTGGCTATACAGGAGGGAGTTGTTCAGCTGTCCTGCAAACTGCTACTTAAGTGACCATGTGGGGCATATGCAATGCACAAAGCCTTTGGGTACCTGTGTGTAACTGATGCTGAGCATTGTTGTGCCCACAGAAAAGATGGTTTCCTGGCAGCTCCTGCTGCTCGACTGCATAGGCATAAGGTTACATAAAGTCGCGGGGTTAATTTTCCAGTTGCTGCATTAACATCTGGAAAATTACTGTCTTTTTTCTCCCTGCACACCTCTCCACACTTCTTCCCAGCTGTTGTCAGGGACGCGGGTCGGCGCCGGCAGCTGGTCTCGGCCGCGTATACACCCATTGGGACTCTCCAGGCAGCTGCTACCTTTTCGCGCGCCTAGGTTTTGGGTGGGCAAATGGAGAAAAGGAGAGCGGATGGGGGGCGGCGAGGAATACCTGCTCTGCAGTTGCGACTTCTGGCGTGCCCTACACCACCACCCCCCTCCTCCCGCCCCATCCCACGCTGCTGATCTCGGAGCTTCGGCGCTGCCATTCCTTGCACCGGGCACAGAGCTAACAAAAACCAGCTGTTGCGTGTGCACGCAGGCGTGCGGCTGTTTCCCACCTCCCCCCCCCCGTTAAAGTGTGTGTGTGTGTGTGTGCGTGTGTGTGCGGGTGCGCGCGCGCGCGCGTGTGTAGGCGTCATTCGCGTAAAGGGAGCGTGGAGCTCTCCAGCCACGGGAGCACCCGGAATCGGGCCCCACAACCCCACCTGGAGAGGCGGGGAGGCGACCGGCGTCGTCCCTCTGACCTGCCACCGCCTGGCCTCCGGGATCGCAATCCAGGCACGTCCCGCCCGCCTGCTTTTTATCCATTCCCAGTGACGCGGCTGCGGTAGCGACGGCAAAGCCCGGCTTCTTCCGCCGGTTATCTCCTGTACCAGTCCGCAACCTCTGCTGGCTCCCCAAACGCGGCTGGGGTTTTCCCCGCGGTGAAATCTCCGTTGCCCCGTGGTGGAATCGTACTTTAAGGCAACCGGCGGCTTTAACCCTCCTTGGGTTGGGGGTGGGCATAAACCTCAGACGGGCTTTCAGAGAAGAAGGGTGTGTACGTGCGCGCCTTACACACACACACACACACACACGCAGAGGTACGCAGGCGCGCGCACAGCGTGTTTCCTCTCCCGTTTCGAGTCCTCCCCTCGGCGAAAGGCAGGAATCTGAATGAAGAGTGGTCCTCCTCCTCCTCCTCCCTCCTCCTCCTCCTCGATCTCTCGTTGGGATGCCAAGCCTGAACTTGGGGGAAGCGTCGCTTGCGGAGAAGCAGGTAGGCGGCCGGGGGTCTCGGCGCGAGGCTGGAAATGCAGCCGTCCCGACTCGTATCGGCGAGCGTGTGCGTGTGTGTTGCCTTTGGGGAAAGCTCGGGGAGTGGAGGGAGAAAAAGATCGACGCTTTCACCTCCTCCTGCCTGTCCCCTGCCCTAATCCCCTTGCCTGCCTAGAAATGCTGGGGAGGAACAAATTAGGGAGTGGAGGCGGAAGGTGATCCAGGCGAGAGAAGAGTCGGCGTTGCGGGAGGGTGGAGGAGGAGGAGGAGGAGGAGGAGGAAGGCGAGATCTGCCGGGATGCGGGCAAGCTGAGCGATTTCCTTGCTTTCTCAGGCATGGAGTTCCGGATGGCTCTTCAAGCCTGCTGGGCGCAGCTCTCTTTGGCTGGCTTTCTTATCCCGGTCTCCGCAAGAGCATTAGCAGCAGGAGGGGAGGAGTAGCTTTTCGGTGTTTTTTTTTTTTTTTTAAATGCAAGCACGGTTGTGGCGGCGGCAACAGGAGGAGGAGGAGGAGGAAGAAGCGAAGCCCATCCCCGCAGCCTCCTGCCTCCGCTTCTGTGTCATCCCGGGAAACTTTGGCAGGAGCGCTTTGCGGAGCCCGCGAAGGCTGGTCTTGGGCTCTTAAGGGCGGAGGGTCGATGCGTCTCCCGGTGCCCCGCGTTGGGGAAACCTTGGGCTGCCTGCAGAAGAATGCCCTTCTTGCCTGCCCGCTTCTATACGCAAATGAAATGTAAATGAAATGCTGATGCCTCGTTTCCACACTGAATACAACCGGCCTTTTCTACAGGAGCGTCACACTGGAGTCCCTGCGCAAGAGCATGCAAGTTTCGAGGGAATTGACCCTGCATGATGTCTGGTTGTGCTGGTGTGTGTGAGAGAGAACAGGTGGATTTGTCCCATGTTATATTTAAGCAGCAGCAGCTCAAAGCACAAAGCTTCTCCTGGAGAATCCAAAGAACTGGATGGAGGGAACAAGCCACCCCGGGCAGACATTAGTGGAAATAGTGTAGCAGTTGACTGTTGAGTACTGCCTTGGCACACATCTCTCTAGGTTGCTGTGGATATGTGTGCAAGCAAGACATATATGCGTGTGTTTTATATAAAAGAGCAGCAGCAAATATATTGATTTTCATCATGGATGGCCAGGAGCAGAGCATGGAGGATTCAAGCCATATTCTCAGGAGCTATGACTGCTGTCTGTCGTATTTATGAGCCCAGGTGTATGGTCCAGGAAATCCTATAATCCCGTAATAAATCTATATTTAATCTTCTACCCAGTAAGTTTTGAGGATCTGTGGATTTGAGCAGTGAGAAGGGAGAAGCAGAGAAGTGTCCGTGCAGATTAAGAGGCACACATTAGTGTGTTTCATTTTATATTCAGGCTTAAGATATATCTGCAATGGGTTACATTAGCCAAAACATTGGATCCATGCTAGAAGACAATAGCCACGGAGGCAAAATGCCCCATTTGCCCCTGGTATCATGATATTATCTTTTAGCACTTGGGCTAAATGGTTTTTGCAAGGCACAGCCCCTCCTGGCAAGTCTAGGAAAAGTACAGCTTGACAACCATGCTAATATTTTTAAGCCAGCCTTATTTGCATGCAGCATGCATTTTTAAGCAAGAGCTCTCCTGGTCTTTCCATGTCCCACTCAAGTCACCTAGCAGGAAAACCAGATGATGAAACCGAAGGAGACAGAGGTCCTGATGGGGATATAATAGTATCTGAGAAAGGGAAGGGAGAACAGAAATTCTACTGCCCTGGTTTGCTTGAAGGGCAATGGTGACCAAAAAAGGGAACTTATACTAATTTTTGTTGATTTTTAGGATTGTGAGGAACACTTTTCTTTTCTTTTGGAATAATTGTTCTTCTGTTGGTCTCTCCCAGCACCCCTTAAATGATGCCCTCTATATAGCTGTACCATTTCTAGAATCTCCAAATATTACCCTTGCTGTTTGGGAATTATGGAACTTATAGGCCAGTATACCAGATAACAAAATCAGTCAGTGGCTGTTGTCAGTTTCCAGTCAATGGGTTATTTTGTAATGTATAAGCTGTTTCTTTTGTGGAATGTTTGAAGTTTGTGATTTAAATGCTGAAAATCTCAGAAAAACTCCTCAACTCAAGGATTTGATGATATGCGATGATTACCTGAGGATAAATGCAAGAACATTTTCATATGTCTGTAAAGGGAGGATTTATTTTTAGTTATAGATTTACAGTTGGGCATTCGCAACCTGTTTATCAGCATGAAGTAGAATATTGATGTGTATCAACATTTGGATAGTCTTCATTTATTCTGGTATTAGCTGTGTGACATTCACCTCAGTTGTAACATTTTTAATTTCTCTCTTCTCTCAGAAATATTTGATTTTAAATAAGTACATTTACTTACAGCCTTTTCTAATAAAGTTGCAATCTCATGGAAAATTCTTGAATTGGATCAGCTTAGAGGCAAAGAGATTTATTTATTAAATTCATATTGCTGCCCCCCTCGTTAACATGATTCTGGGAAGCTTACAAAATTAAACATCCAGAAAACCAACACCCCCGCCCCCCAAATAACTATAAAAACCATTAAAACAATACAACTATTAAATCCATAGTCAGCAAGAGAGAGCACCATTCATTTTCCCAACCTGGTTCTCTACCAGGTTCATAGGATTTTTGGATGACAAAGCTATTATATCTTCAGACTCTTCCAGAAGGCCAACAAGGTCTGGGCCAACAAAGAGATAATGGAGCCTTCCTTTTGAAAACAGGTTGATCATTACCACTATGTGCAATCAACAGGGACAGAGGGCAGCCTTTCTCTCTCTCTTTCTGACATCTTATATTTTCAGCATGCTGGCTGGAGAATTCTGGGACATACAGTCCATTCAACTTAAAGTTGCCATGGGCGTTCAAGACATGATTGGCAAGAATACAAGTGAGGGCCTTCTCCAGGTGCTTCTCTACTCCAATACGAATTCCTCTTCAAAAGAGTCTGGACTGGCTCAATTCATGCTGCTTTTCTCCCAACAGACACAGTTTTTATTCAGATAGAAATTTGACTTTATGTAGATTTCCCCACTCAAATAGCCTTAATTTATAGCATGTTTCTTTCTTCTTCGTATTTATTTTATATTTCATTATAAATCTGTATTTTGAAATTAATTGCTTTAAAGCAGTGGTCTCCAACCTTGGCAACTTTAAGCCTGGTGGACTCCAACTCCCAGAATTCAAGGCAAAGCTGGCTGAGGAATTCTGGGAGTTAAAGTCCACCAGGCTTAAAGTTGCCAAGGTTAGAGGCCACTGCTTTAAACCATATTAGGAATGGAAGGAATTCCCACATTAGGAATTAGCAAACAAAGTAATTTATGATTTTAGCAGTATTTTTCCTCATGATATCTCCTTGGTGTAAGACTTGGAAAAAAAGATGCATCCTAAACAATGACAAGCTACATAACAGAGCAAGGATTAGAATTTGATATTTTCTCTTCTAAGCCCTGTCCTGGGAAGCCATACAACATTATATTTACTTTCAGACTTTCTTCAAACATTTCCCCCCTCCTCACATTAACTGGTTGCTACAGAATGCAAGCATTTTGCAGAAGATTTTTGGATAATTTTTAAACAATCCCCTATCACAGTTCCTCAGCTTTGGCCACTTTAAGATCTGTGTTCAATTTCTATTCCATTGTGGCTTGGGAATTCTGACAGTTGAAGTCCATATATCTTAAAGTTGTCAGGGTTGAGAAATCTAGCATCCGGGTAGGCTAAAACAACTCATCCTTGCTAGCTGCTGGTCTTCTAGTACTCAGTAGGATACACTGCTGCATCTGGCTTAGGCTTTTTGTAATTTGGTTTGAGGGCTACCATGCAACTACTCCTTTTCTGTTTCTGGATCCAGGAAACAATCATATTAGTATGAATTGTGCTGTCCCCATTTTAACACATATTTGGAATGGGGTTGTGTTGTTCTGCTGTCTGTACACTGTAACACTGTTAGGAAAAGAGATTGGTGCCTGATAAACTCTTATTCTGAGAAAGTGTACACCAATAGGAAAACATTCTTTTGAAAATGCAACATATAAAGCAGTTTGTTCAAAGTTCAACATATAAACCAAAATATAATTCAACTTTAGTCCAAGAATCTGGACTCACTTGTAGTCCAAATAACACTGAATAGCCACCATAGAGACTAGATAGGAAGGGTTGATCCCTCAAAAGACATGTCCCAAAGGTACTTTTTCGAGAAGCAACTGGACTTTCTGGAGTTTTTTTGGAAGACATTTCACTTCTCATCCAAGAAGCTTTTTCTTCATTTCTGGGGAGCGAAAAGTAAAGTCCTACACTTAGGCAAGAAAAACCCAAAGTACAGATATAGACTGGGTGAAACCAGGCTGATTACAGTAATTGTGAGAGGGATCTTGGAGTCTTAGTGGACAACCAGCTAAATATGAGCCAGAAGTGTGCAGCAGCCGCCAAAAAAGCTAATGCAATCCTAAGTTGTATTAACAGAGGGATACAGTCGAGATCAAGGGAAGTACTAATACCACTCTATAAAGCCTTAGTAAGACCACATCTAGAGTACTGCATCCAGTTTTGGTCACCACATTATAAAAAAAATGTTGAGACTCTAGAAAAAGTACAGAGAAGAGCAACCAGGATGATTAGGGGACTGGAGGCTAAAACATACAATGAATGGTTGCAGGAACTGGGCTTGGCTAGTCTAGTAAAGAGAAGGACCAGGGGAGACATGATAGCGGTCTTCCAATATTTGAGGGGCTACCACAGGGAGGAAGGAGTCAAGCTATTTTCCAAAGCTCCTGTAGGCCAGACAAGGAATAATGGATGGAAACTGAACAAGGAGAGATTTAACCTGGAAATAAGGAGAAACTTTATGACAGTTAGAACAATCAACCCATGGAACAGCTTGACCTCGGAAGTTGTTGGAGTGCCATCACTTGAGACTTTCAAGAAGAGATTGGACTGCCATTTGTCAGAAATGGTGTAGGGTCTCCCACTTGGGTGAGGGGGGGTTGGACTAGATGACCTACAAGGTTTCCTTCCAACTCTGATTATCTGTTATAAAACACAACTGACTACAAACTAACTGAGGAATAGGCTGGTGATAAAAATGGATATTATATTGTGACATTTTTTTCTGCAAAGATATGGTGGGACATTTTCATGCTATGACAAGTGGAATATGTGAATGAATCCTAGAACACTGGAAAAATGTAAACATTTTGAAAACTCCCAATACAATCTTAATTAAGTCATTGTGAAATATTAAAATTGGCTGTCCCTGGAGTATTGCTGCTTCTTGCAGTTGTCATTATTGCCACAGTGAAGCTTCACCAGAAAGAATTTTCTTGAGAGTTACTTCAAACCAGAAGTTTGCTCTGATTTAACACTGGTTGAGGGTCATTCCCTATCAAATAATATGATATCAAAAGAAGAAGGAAGAAAGAGGGAAGAGAGACAAAGAAAAACAGAGAGCAAGGATTGGGTTAACTGATGGATAATAGCAAGTTGATCTCTTAGTGCCATACAGGTTTTCCTTGGAAACAAGGATCCTGACAGACTCTTGGATTTATTAGGAGAGAATATACAGTATGTAGTTCAGGGTCGAGCTATGAAATCTTAGGCACTCTCTGAGCTTGGTTGTTTGCTTGCAGACATTTACCTAGTCAGGTAATGAAATATCTGCAAGCAAACAACCAAGCTCAGAGAGCACCAAGGACGCTATGACTCTTAGATTATTTACAGATAGAATTTCCTAGAAGCTCCCATCAAAATGCATTGCACACCTATCCAGTATTGCATTGGATGTGTGCATGCATTTGTGTGTGAGAAGAAAAAGTATGAAACCAATGTTGGAGGATAATTGAGACAGTCATCTCTACCCCCCTCCTATGATCCTATTTAATATTCCATGTAGGAGATAGGGCAGTTATGCAAAAAAGTATTCCTAGAAGCACCTTGGCTTTCTGGCTGCCAGCAAAAAACGGTGTGCTTTCTGTTTAATAACTCCACGGCAGTGATAATAAAATGAATATTCTTTTATTGATGACTGAAATTGGGTTTTCTGTGATTTATTAAAGTTTTTAAAATTAATTTCATTTGCAATGACCTTGAAGGATAAATATTGCAATGGTTACATCTGTGGTGTTTTCCACCTCTACTGAGACTTGTAATGACTGAACTTAAATAAATAAACATACTGAATGTAAAGTGCTCCTGTGGACAGAGTGATAAATTTATGTTTTGAGTTTAAGAAAGGTTTGGTTCTTTCATTTTTCTGGATTTTCAGTCCTATAACTCTTCTATGAATAAAATAAAATGCTGGAAACCTATTTTGCATGAATACTGTGATGGAGAACAAAATAAAAATGTGAATTATTGTGCACATTAAAAATCCTTCATGAAGAAATGCCCTTCTTCTCAACAGGCAGTGGTTTAAGCTTCAATGAATGGCTCTGCTCATTGGAGGATTTAAGTCGGCAATATTTTTTTTTTCAGAAGACACTCATTCTTGTTTCAAGGCTGGAATTCAGCATCTATAGTTAACAATTATCTGAGGCTTATTCCCCGGCTATCTTGCTCCATGGCAGTTTTAGGGAAAATCTGTATTAGTTTCCCACGATCCTGTCTGACTTTGACATCTCAACCATGTTGCAGCATGGATAATTAGGACAGTGCTGTATAATTGCAAGAGCATTGGATTAGAATGAGAGAGAAATCAAAATCTACATTCAACCATGAATATTACTGGGTGATTTAGGGCCAGTCAAACTAACTTTCTTCACTGTCTGTTCTGAGGTTAAAATGGGAGAGGCAAGTAGTAAGGAAGTTGCCTTTAGATCTTGGAGGAAAGGGATAATTATAAATGCCACAAACCAGTAAATGAATGTAGATGATTTGATCCATTCCTGCAAACACTTCAAAACTGATATTGCAGATTTTTATGACTGCCTCAGCCACAGTTGATGTGATACCGTATTCCCCCTTCTCCAGTAGCTATTTGCATTCTCGCCAGAGGCAGAGGCATTTATATGAACAGGGCATGATTTGACTGTCAACATCAGGACATATATAATGATTTGCCAGTCTGAGATGAAGGACGATCTAATGGTACATAGGAATTACCTCCCTTGATGTTATCTTCAGAATACTATCCACAAAGAAAAGCAGATCAGAGTAGATAACCTCTGGTAGTGGCTCTGAGACATAAGAATGCAAAAGACTCCTAAACAGAATTGCCTGGTCATTGATATACAAGGGAAATGTCAGCGTTTCAATGTGAGCAATGCTAAATGACATTCATTACCACCTCCAATTCCCACTGATTTTAGCCCAGATACAGTATATTGTCCTTTTTTGTGGTGCGTGTGTGTATGTGTGTGTTTTTGAGGCAGAATTTTAACTCCTGATGACTGCCTGGACTAGTCTTCGGTATTTCTTTGGCAAAGTTTTCAAAATGGTTTGCCATTGCCTCTTGCCAAAGAACTGAGAGAAAGTGACTAGTCCAAGGTCTTCAGTTGGCTTTGTGCCTAAAGTGGGACTAGAACTCCCAGTCTCCTTCAGGTTTCTAACCTGATGCCTCAATTGCTATAAAAAAGTAGAAACTTTGGGAAAAGAAAGAGGACAATCATTTTCCATAACTCAAGCATCAGAAGGACTGCATGTTCTGGATACACACTGAAGAAGTGGAGAGTATTGGCTTTTGCCAAATATTTATTTTGTATTTGCTATGAAGGAGGAAACATAAAAGCTAAGTCTTTGTAGTGGCTCCAGATTCGTTACCAATTAATTCCCAGCTAAAAGTTGGTGGATCCTTAGAAATGTACTTGTGACATTTCAAACTGGATCTCTTCCTGATTTTTCTACATTAATGTTGCTGGACCACAATGACATTAAGAGTTTATTTATATTACTGGTAGTATTTTATGTTTGCATAAAAACAAACTTTTGTTAAATGCATCATTGAAATAATGAAGATTCAGGAAGTCAGGATGAATTTTTGGTAGGACAGATGTATATAATCTTTGAGCAAATATGCTGGTTGCAAACACATTTGCCTGTTACTTCTGTCTGTTGAATGGGAGAATGCTATTCTTCATCTTTACAGGTCCATCCAAATAGTACACTCCTTGAAATGTGTATTGTGCATCAAACTGTACCTCCATTCCTTCTCCTTCTCCTTCTCAATCTGTTGGATTTCCTCTTCCAAAATTCTCAGCCTTTTCATAAATCACAAACTATTATAAATACAATTCTTTTCCAATATGATAAATACATGGCAGCGATAATTGAGGCAAAATGTAGGATTAAGTTTTTCACCCCAGATACTAACAGATGTTGGATGAGGGCATGACTCTCTCTCTTTTTAAAAAAAATGCTTTATTAATCTTTATTAATCTTTTATAATTTTAAAAAGTCAAATGTTAAAAAGTTGGATCAGGGCATGACTCTTAATGGCTTGCAGCAATGCAAAATTGTCAGAAGTTCATATATAGTGATATATTTGTGGAATCAGATAACCTAACTCCTCTTCCTAGAATGCCATGTTCTCTTTTTTTGTTCAACATGTATTGATAGCTTCTTATAAAGATTGCATGGAAATATAAGATTAGATATTACCCAAATGCAGGTGACATCAAACTCTACTTCATCTTGTTTAAGTGCTTTGATTTTGGTCTTGAATTTGACAAAAGTAAAGATGATCAGCAGATCAAATGTCCCACAAAACTTTGGGTTTTATACTATGGAATTGCATAGCTGCAACATAAGCTACAAACAACAACCTTCAGTTCTAGCAGATAAAGCTGTCAAGCAGCTTGTCTATCTAAGATGGATTTGGGAAACTTCTGTATCTGTTCAAGACCACTATAACTCTGTTGAAGTTAAGATACCCTTGAAAACTCTTCCATTTTGTAATACTTTTGTGCTGAATAGTTGTTAGTATGCTGTATCAAAGTAACATGGAAGCATTCAGAACTAGATGAGCTTGCAACAAAAATACATTGTTGAAAGCCTGTTGCAATGCACGTTGAAGCCTGTATTGATTCCCTCTTCTCTAACACACACACACACACACACACACACACACACACACACACACACATATATATATATATATATATATATATATATATATATATATATATATATATATATATATATATATATGGATCTTGTTATGGTTTATAGTATTCAGCTTTGTTTGGGTAGTTTCCCACGTCATTATAGTTGTGCTTTTAAAGTTGTAGCAACGTTTTGGCAGAATCTCATCAGCCATCGTCAGGCTGATGATGGCAGATGAGATTCTGCCGAAACGTTGCTACAACTTTAAAAGCACAACTATAATGATGTGGGAAAATACCTGAACAAAGCTGAATACCATACATATAAATACCCATGAAAACTTAAGAAAACACACACACACACACACACACACACACAGACACACACACAGACATACACACACACACACATATATATATATTTATTCCAATGTACTGCGCTTATCTTGGAACATTTTTTAAACATCTTGTTATCTGGATACCATGGTTGGTGCCACATCTGTTGCTTCTTCTATTCGGCTTTGACAGCATTATATAGCCCACATGTTTTAACTTAAATACATAGGCAAAAGATATGAAATTCATTAAAATGAAAAAAGAAAACGATCATCCTGTTCCAGGATGTAAAACAGAGCCTTAGACTAGCCTTTCCTAATCTGTAATCCTCTAGATTTGTTAAATTGATAACATGCTTTGAAGGGCACAAAGTTGGGGAAAGAAGCTTTGGACGAAACTTTTAGGGGGGCACATTCTCTGTACTAAAATCTGTAAAATGCAGCATGGATATACTTTTGATATTAATGTTAATACCTTTTGTGTATTTGATGAAACATGGAAATAGTGTATTGTGGAAATGCCCTAAGGATCACAGTTGAAATGATATCTATTGTAAATTAATTTTATTGCCTTTGATCAGCTGTACATGTGTGCAGATGAGGCACTGAAAACATTAGCCCATCTCTTTCCATCCATCTTTTGTACATATAGCTGTAAGTGAGGCAAGATGCTTTTTTATTTCATCTACAGATCTAGGGGATATTGCATCTGATTTCTGTTTGTCTCTCCTTTGACAAATTACTTTCTTAACTCCTTCTTCCACCAACCTCATTTATTATAGCTATTAATAAAGCTATATCTCATTGTTATATAGTGCCGTCATTGTAAACGGTGCTTTATAGAAGTGTTACAGACTATGTTCTGCTATCTGAACGAAATTGGTCCAATATGCAATAGATTTAATTCTAGTTTTAAGTAGCAAAAATGGACTAAATTGTTTACTAAGATGGCTGACAGATGTTATGTATCCTGCTATAATAGATCATGAACTTTGACTTGTATCTAATGCCTGATGATCACTGCTATGCAACCTGCACATTCACTTATAGGATGTATAATTAGCTTTATTTTTCAAAGCCATATTCACCTTTGGACAACAGGGATATTTGCCCTAATGAGGGTTTAGTATATTAATTGCCTTTTTACAGGATACCTCTTATATTCAATACAGTACTTAATAATATAAACACATTTTTATACACTTATTCTTTATAAAGTAAAGCCAGGGGAAGGTGATAATTCAACATATCTGAAGAGTGCCTAGCTATAAACATTTATATACTTGTTCAAGGAAGTTGGTAAAAATACTGATAGGTAAGCCCTCCAAGCTTACAATGAGAGATGGCAAATGCATGTATAACATAGACCTGACTGGGCATGGAGGGAAACTTCTGCTCTTAGAAATGTATTCATGACGGTTTCAAGAATGACCCAGGACAGGGACAGTGGAGTAGCTATGGTTATCCAGGAAACTCAAGTGCTTGTCTGGTGTACTACTCCACCGATAACCCTATGTGAGATTGAAATTGTGCTCTAGGACTCAAATTACAGCTCCTTGTGTTAGATCCATGCTGGAGCCGATTTTTGTCTCAGGACAATAGCAGTCCAATCTCTGGTTGGGATGTTACCACCAGTCCTTTGTTCCCTGTTGACCCTGGAGTTTTCCATGATTGTTCCCCACCAGAGGGAAGAAGAATCTATATGATGGGTCTGTCCTGATTGAATTTCAGAAGAAACTTGAGGTTTTTCCCGAGGCTTTGATACATAGTTTGAGGCTTTAGATACCATGGAATCAGAATGCTATGATAGTTTTGAAGTGGATTGTATTTGTGCAGACTTTTTCTGCTCATGGTTCTAGTGATCCCACCTGACTTTCAGCAGATCTCCAGATGATAAAGCTAGAGAAGAAACATTTAGTGCATTACTGGAAGAAGGCAAAAGAAGACTCTGATAGGTAAGAGCCTTTTTTTTTAAAAAAAAGAACCACCTTTGGCAACAGTAACAAAACATAGTTATTTCTCCACCTCATTGCATCTGCAAGGAGGCAGCTGGCAGCCATTTAACGTGACCTTCTCTCTTCTCCATTAAGAGAATAAGGAGGACATCTCTTAAGGCCACTTTAAGGGCTACTTTTGGCACCTGGCAGATCTACTTATTCAGATCTATTCTAACCTGAACTTTGGCTACAATGTACAGGTCTATGTATTTTTCTGAGACATGGTCTTCCTTGGTTACCTGGCATGAGTTTCAGCTTATTCTCAGGAAGTGGACAGCACTATCAATCCAACCATCTGTATTCTACATTCATAACCCTCTTAGTAGTTTAAGGCTATAACGAAAAGTTTAGGATAGTTGCAGAGAAAGGCTTTCATCCACAGCAAGAATTCTGAACCAGACATTTTTCATTTTGGATTCTAGAGAATGTTGCTGAAATAGTGCACAATTTGGATGCTTCCAAGTTTCTACTTGAGGAAGAGGGAACAGCGATAACCTTTGCGCAACTCCAGTTGCAACCAGTTCTGAATTGGAAGGCCCTGCTTATAGTCACTTATACTTTAGTCATCATTACACCAATTCTGTTAGCCTTTGGGGAGGGATTTAAAACTTAGTTTTTCTTCCAGGAATTGCTGACAGAAGAGCTAGTCTTTGGGAAGGGGGAATATCTACCCAGATACACCCTGATTATATGGTATAGATATGACAACATTTTGGTTTGTTGATATTCTTGATTTTAATTGTAATTTGTCTTTGGCTTTATTCATGTACATGATGTGGAGTTGCTATCATATGAAGTAGTTGGCAATATATATCTTCTAAACAAATAAACATCTAGAAATTGTATGTTTGGTTTTTTTGTATTTCCTTTGTTCAAGTTAAACAGGGTGCACTTGTGTTTCCAGTTCCCACATCTGCCTTACTAACCTGGTCAGCCTCTACAGACAAGGATTTCAACTCCAAACTTTCCAACTCTCAAGATCATTGCTGAGAATTTTGGGAATTGAAATCCCTACATCTGGAGGTCTATGGAGATTCTCAGTCATCCAGGTCATGGTTGTCCCAAAGGTGTCTTTTCAAGAGGTAACTGGACTTTCTGTTTTTTGTTTGAAGACATTTCATTTCTCATCCAAGAAGCTTCTTCAGCTCTGGCGGGATGGTAGGGAATGGAAGGATTTATACTCCTTACAGACAGCCGGTCATTTGCATTATTTTGGCGAGTCATTAAAAGAATGCAAATGACCAGCTGTATGCAAGGAGTATCAGAAAAGCAAATCAGAAAGCTCAGTTGCCTCTTGAAGAAGCACCTTTGGGACTACATCTGGAGGGCATCAATACTGGGGAAGCTATCTTAAGGAGATCTTTTATTCCATCAGAATTCTTTCCTCTAAATATCTGTTCATTCTTAGATTCAGAGCTATATTTGTTGCATGGAAACAATATCTTTCTGATTACAAACTTCAGAGAGAGATGGCAGGAAGGAAAACTTTGAAGTTAGAGCCAGATAATAGCTTTTCAGAGAACTGAAGGGGGCATTATGTGATGCATTGGCCTAAATTTTCCAAGGTCTATACACAAACACTTTTTTCACTCCTTTGTTGTCATGGTTAAACAGAACTGGCATGAGTTTAGAAGTATAGCAAGTTCAGAGATGCACATCTTCAGTGATCTACTAGCCAACTGGCCCTTGTCCTGGACAGAATGGGACAACTTGCCACAGCTGCAGGACAACTCACCATAGCCAACTTGCTGCAGGACAACTTACCAGCATGTTCCCACACCATGGGAAAACTCGCTGCGGAACAATTTAACATTTCTATTTAATTATTTAAAATAAATAAAAATTGTTTTAATTTTTGCCATTCATATTTCATGTTGTCCCTCCTTTTGCATCTTTTCTTTAATGATTATATTCCACTATTTCTTGAAATATTAGTGTAACTTTTGTCCCGCAGTGAGTTTTCCCATGGTGAGTTGGCCCTGGCAAGTTGTTCTGCAGCTAGTTGGTTGTGGCAAATTGTCATGGGCCCATCCTAGGATTCAGCAGCAGCAGCTTTTTGAGTGAGAGAGGAAGAAAAATCCCTGCATTGACATATTTAAATCACTATTCATCTTGGTTTCTGTGTGTCATGTCTCTACCTTGAGATTGTAACCCTGAGGGCAGAATCTGTGTTCATAATTTTTACACAGTTATTCACAATTTAGGCATGACTAATTATTTTTGCACAGCACAGCTATTGCTGCCACCACAGCACCTTTCTATTTTTAGGGGGGGAAAAGTCAGTGTCTGTCCAATCTGAGATTGCTCTTGATTTTATTGGAGAAAGTGTATGTATTTCTTCATGATTGGTCATGAATCTGGATCTATATAGAGGTCTTTTTATAATGTTGACCAGTCCATGTCTAGTTTAAAGATAAGACATCCTAAAAAATATGAGAACAATGGATACCCTGAAATGATCCTTCAGTTTAATAGCATCTGGACAGAAAATATCACCTGATCAAAACTCCTGCTGCTCTACTAAGCTGCATTTTAATACTAATTGAATTCCAGTAATTCTTTTAATGTTTGCAGATATACATAAATCAGCATATGAAATTTGCCAACCGGTCTCCTCTTCAGTGATAATGTGCATGCTATTCTAATGTCTACATATGGTGTTAGTATAATCCCATGGATATGAAATATACAGAGAGAGAGAGAGAGAGAGAGAGAGAGAGATACACGGACACATATATACATACATTTTATTTTGCTCTTTATTGGACTAGGTTACATCTGGCTCAATGTCTATCAACTGACATCCCTGTCAGAGAATAAAAGTCTATGCTTGAATATTTAAAAAAAAGAAGCCCTTTCCAGTTCTATTCCCCAGTGTCAAATGTATGTAATGAGATGTCTTTGTATGACAATATCCAGAGTCATTCTGTCTCTATGCCTGGAGGTAATAGCTCTCTATGCTGCCCTGTGAAGATGGGCTTAGAAATTACATTCCACTCTGGGCGCTCCTCTAACACAGAGAAGTTGACAAATTAGAAGGAATTCAGGGAAGAGCAATAGAAATGACTAAGAGGTTGGAGAGATTGATTGATGAGGAGAAATTACAAGAGCTAAATATGTATAGCTTGGCTAAACAGATGACACAATAGCAGCCTACAAGTATTTGAAAGGTGTAAACACCAAGGAAAGAAAGGTGAAAGAAGCATTATTTCTTACGGTGCTCAATAGGAGAGCTCAAAACATAAGATAAGCAGCAAGATTTTAGCTGATGTAAGTGAATGGGAATAAAGATATAACTGCCTGCTCCAGTTGCATAGATTGTTGAAAATGTAGAAGTGACTCCCCTGGATGAATGACTGGAAGGACACATGGAATGGTGAAACCAGTGCTAGTCTGGTATAGAAAATGAACTTGATGGGGCTTTCTTGGCCAAGGCTCAATATGCAATCAAGGAAGGTTTTGGAGCTGACAACATTCTCTAAGGGCTTATCTCTATCAGCACAAAAATGTTTTCCCATATGTTTTTTTTTTCAAATTTGTAGTTTTTCTAGGAAATCAAGTCCAGAGAAACTGATGAGAGAAAACGTAGGAAGGTTTGAGAAGTCTGTAATATTTCCATATTGTTAGCTATGCAAGGATTGTCTTGCATCTGTATATAAATAAATGTTCCTGAAAAATCAAGCATGCATGAAACAGATGTACTTCAGTTACTATTTGAAAGTGGATATTGCACAAGGTTTTCTCTTTCTCCTTCTGGTAAAAGCCAGGGCTGTCTTTTTCTTAGTTGATGATTGGAAACTAGTCAAATGGATAGCACTGCCTCATATAATTTAAGGGTAATCTACCTTTACCCTATGGTCAGTCTCATAAGCCCAATTGGGCAAGGTCAGCTATTCATTTGTAGGTCCCTTCTTAGTTATTATACATCGTAAGTCATATCTTATATTTGGCAAAAATAGGTAATGAATAAAGGACTTGGTGGCTCAGTGACTAAGACGCTGAGCTTGTCGATCAGAAAAGTTGGCAGTTCGGTGGTTCGAATCCCTAGCACCGCGTAATGGAGTAAGCTCCCGTTACTTGTCCCAGCTTCTGCCAACCTAGCAGTTCAAAAGCATGTAAAAATGCAAGTAGAAAAATAGGGACCACTTTGGTGGGAAGGTAACAGTGTTCCGTGTGCCTTCGGTGTTTAGACATGTTGTCCACATGACCATGGAGACATCTTCGGATAGCGCTGGCTCTTTGGCTTTGTAACAGAGATGAGCACTGCCCTCTAGAGCTGGAAATGACTAGCACATATGTGTGAGGCGAACTTTTACCTTCACCTTAGGTAATGAATAAGGTTGGGTACAATATAGGATATAAATACATTAGCACTTAAATTATGTGTATATTGTGCATAAACCTTCATAACACTTAACACATAACACTTGCCTCCTCTGTCTAGCTTAATTATGTTCCCAACAAATATGGGGCCATCACAAAAGACAAGATGCATGGATTTTCTTTATATTTGCTCCCTATTATCAGAGTAATAGTCTATACTACACATTTAAATTAGTTTAATACTTGTGCTAATACTTGTACTACTTTTTGTGCTATTTCTGTCCAACCCTGGCAACAAAAATAATATTCCCACTTATCACTTACATGTTCAGAAATTTATAGTTTTTGGTAATAAGCTTGAGCATTAAACTATTATCTACACTGTCATTATACAAAAACATAGAAAGCAGAAAAATATTGGAGGCATTGCTATTATTTTAAAATTCTCTTATATGATAACAGACTTTCAACTTACTGGCTATTTACTGCTGTAGTTTCAAAGGAAAAATTGAACTTTTGAGCAATTCTGATAATCGCACGTAATAATGAAAACAATCTGGCAACCAAAGAATGCAAGTTTCTCCATTATAATAAGAAAACAGTGGCATTATAGCACTCAAAATAGCACATGAAAAAAAATGGTGATATGACAGTTGTAGAAAGCTGACTGAATCATGCCTTGGAACAGTGGGCAAGAGCCAAGTATTGCTGAATTATATCTCCCATTATTTTTAACTGTAGACCATGCTGGTTAGCTGTTGGGAATTATAGTTAAATAGCATCTGGACTGTCAGATTACCTACTGGACTTGGAATTAAAAGTCTAAAAGAATGTTCCCATTTGGTACTGATATCTCATTCATGAAACATGAATACTCACCTATTCATTCAGAAACTCAACTCATTTGGCTATTCAATTCAGGTCTGGATTAACAGTTACCAAGGGAAGGGTGGCACCACAATGTGTCCCCCCCCCTCCAAAGTTGGTTATCGCATCCTTAACTCTTTCACTTTCATGCTCAACTATATTCAGTTTGTTCTAATTGTGCTTATCAACCATGGTAAACTTTAATCTGCGTTGAGTGACTAAAGTTTAAAAAGTTTTGTTTGAAGGTGTCCTTAGATCTCTTGGAATAAAGAGTTTTGCTTTGTCAAAGGGTACAAATAGCTGTGTTTATGGCATCAGTTGGCCATAATCCAGCCCTGGTTCAGCTGGAAATTTAGAGGAGCAGACAAATTTCATGATGGGACCCAGAGGAGAGGAGGGATAAGAATTTCAGAATGATTATTCTTAAGTGATTTACCATGTCAAAAGATTTGAAAGTAAGGCTTGGGGGACAATTAACTGTGGAATGATGTAGAAGGCACCAGCAGAAAGACAAGAGAAAGGTTAGAGAAGAGAAAGGTTAGAACTGGAAAACAAGAGAATGGAAAAGAATGGTATCACTGATACCTTTTGTTTTCTTTTCCTTTTAGGATGGGATGTGGTATGTAATTTGTCATTCATTACCCTAAATATACATCATAATATGTTTTTACAAATTGGCAATTTCTTAAGACTGCTTTACAATTTGCATACCCAATCCAATTACAGTCGTTTAGCTACTGCTTACTTTGGCAACCATCTGCAATTACGACAGTGATAAAAAAATAACTTTATGACCAGTGCTTGTATTTATGATCTTTGTAGGTCTGTAAAGCGAAGGGAAGCTGAAATAGAATCATAGGCACAATCACAGTTTTAATTAGCAACCCTGCTTCACTTAACAACCAAATTGCTGGTCCCAAGTGTGGTCACTAAATGAAAACTACCTGTATGCCTGCAAAACTCAAAATTGCAAAGGAATTCTGAACTGCAGACTCTACTACTATGCTTTTCATTTTTGTTGCTCTCATGTTTGTTGCTTTGTTTAATATTCAGCCTGATGAAGATTTTTAAAGAAATTCAAAGTTTGCTTTCTTCTATGAGCTGTTCAGAGCATCCAGTAGTGGGAGGTGCTTCAGTCTCTGCACGTCTAGGCTGGGCTTAATTTCTGGAACGCTCCTCCTCCTCCACGGGACTCCACCCCAGCATTCGCCAGTTTTGGCTCAGCCTCGTGAGGGATAGGCAGTGCTTGTGATTCTTCCTTGGCTGAAACAGGAAAAATCATTTCTTTACTAGCAGGTTTGAAAATTGATCAACTTGTCTTTAGAACTCTTTAGCCTTCTAATCGCATTATGATCTCTCGACATTGGTTCTTTAACACCAGGCAGTTGGAGATTGCTCGCATTACAGGGAAGCGCTGATTTGCGCCCCAGAGTGGAGGGAGGCTTTGGTGCTGCTCCATGCCCCCTCCCCACAACCGCTCTTTCTACCCCTGCCATTCCACAGAGTTTCTTTCATCTGAACAGCGGCGTGAGCTCTTTGCTCACAACGGAGTCATATTGCTTTCCTTCCCCCCTCTGAATGCCACCTGGGTGTGGAAGATTCAAACGCTTAGTGCCTTCCACCCTTCTCCGCCATTTAGCCTTATAGGAAGAGCCCTCAAAGGTTACTCCTTCACACAGCGGGAGTTTGCTGCTGGGGAGCGCGCCAAAAGGTTAACGGCCGGAGGCCATTTTTTCTTACAATGGCCATGCTGACTATATTTAATTTTGTGCTGTGTGAGGTATTTTCTGTCCCAAGCAGAGGTTTCTCCTAGGAACACTTGGGATCATTATACTCTCGTCTTGTTTTTTTTCTACATTCGAGGCTATTCCTACATTTAAATTGTTGGCTTAACCTTCACAGCCCAATCAACCCAGCAGCACAACAGTGAGCACCTAGGCCTGTGTCCGCCTGTGCAGGGAAGCTGTTGAAGGCCTCTACCTTTATCAATTTGGGTCTTTAGGTGTTTGGTTTTTCAACATTTAGCCTCGTGCTATTTAATTGATATTCATATACATGTGATTATATAACAACAGCAACAGCAACAGCAACAACAATAATAATAATCATGTATTCGGTATAATATTTTAATATCAATAAAATATTATCACTGAGATACGACTCATTATAGATGGGTATTTAAAAAAAAAGAAGAGAAAAGGGGGGAATAAAAACATCATCAGGGCAACTGGTCTGTCCTTAGATCAGGCCTCTGGGTGTGCCAACTGCCTTCACAGTATTGCATTGAATAAAAAGCATATTGTAATTCCTTTAATCGAAATGGCAGGTGGTAGCAGCTCTCAGACCTCATCCTTGAAGGTCAAAGCCAGATCTCAGCACAAACCTAAGCAGGCTAAAGGGAATTCTAAAACTTCAGAAAGGGATCCAACAGGCACCATAAAGCATTAGAAAAGCAGATAGATAAGTGCACATGGGAGGTGCACAGGGTCTCACAGGACTTTCCCTCCTCCAGTCCAGGTCCGTCCACCTCTTCCCACCCTCCTCCTCCCCTAGATCTCTCCCTCTCATCCAGGCGCAGCTTGGCTTCCCAAAGCCAACAGGCCCAGTTACCTGGAATACCAACCACACAAAAGGCTCCCGAAGCTACATTCACTCCAACGGCTGCCGGTCTTCGACAGGATTATCACCTAATACGTTGAAAAGGCAGGTGGCGGCTTTGGCATTGACTGTCATTTCTGAGGGTCTACTGTTTCTTTCTCATCACCGACGCATACGGAGCTTTCTTCGAGGAGTCACAAATTTACACCCGCCAGCGGTTCACCATTATCCCACTTGGGACCTTAACAAGGTCCTCGTTGCACTCACTAAGTACCCTTTCGAACCCTTGAAATTGTCAAGTCTCCAATTTCTGACGTATAAAGTAGTTTTCCTTGTAGCAATCACTTCTGCTTGTCGTATTTCAGAACTGGCAGCTTTGTCGATCAGAAAAGACCTTTGTGTCTTCCATTCAGACCGGGTGGTCCTTCATCCTGATCCTACATTTATACCCCAAATTAACTCGGCCTTTCACACGGCACAAGAACTGATACTTCCTAACTTTTGTCCCAGGCCATCTCAAAGGTTGGAACTACAATGGCATCGGCTTGATGTGAGGTGAGCATTGCGAATATATATTCACCGCACAGCGACTTTCTGGAAAACAGAAGCTTTATTTGTGTCATTTCAGCTAAATACTCAGGGATCCAAGGTCTCTTCCTCCACAGTAGGCCATTGGCTATGGGCTGCGATAGCAAAAACGTATCAGACTCAATCACTACAAGTGCCCAGGGGCATAACAGCTCATTCAACATGGAGCGCAGCAACATCGGCAGCATGGGCCACGCAGGCACCAATAACTGATATTTGTCAAGCCACAACCTGGGCCTCTCTATCACCCTTCATTAGGCCTTATAAAATAGATGTGTTTGCATCCGCTGAAGCGTGCTTTGGCAGAAGAGTTCTGCAACAGGTCCACGGGGACCAGGAGGGAATTCCAAGCCAGACGGAGTCCCTCCTATAGGACAGGCCAAGCTTTGGTATGTCCTACTACTGGATGCTCTGAACAGCTCATAGGAGAAAGGGCATTGGTACTTACCTGATATGCCCATTCTCTTTGAGCTGTGAAGAGCATCCAGCCCCAACCCTTTTTCCATCTGGTGGGGTCCTGTTTCGGCCAACGAATTGTTAAGGCATTCAGGGTGAGTGGTGTTTATTCTCTCGTCTTCGCCAAAACTGGGGAATGCTGGGGAGGAGTCCCATGGAGGAAGAGGAGCATTCCAGAAATTAAGCCCAGCCTAGACGTGCAGAAACTGAAGCACCTTCCACTACTGGATGCTCTTCACAGCTCAAAGAGAACGGGCGTATCAGGTAAGTACCAACACCTGTTGAATTTAACAGTTATACCCACCCTTCTTGGGAAACAAAGATTCTACAAATGAAAAGGCCATGATTTTGGAGAGGCAGGCAGAAATGTTGGTGCATCCCTTAATCTCAGTACCTGTCAGAATATGTCAGGTACATCCTTCCTCTTCCTATCCTACAAATTAGCTGTCTGTGACATACAGTCCTTCTGTCATACTCTTCACTGCATTCATGTTAAAATTTGAGTCTCTGGTAGATCACTGCAGCTTGCTTAAGTGATTGATGTTGTGTGTTGGCTTAGAGAGATGCATAGTGACAAGTTTTGTACTTTCAATGTCCAGTTGCCATCTAATTCAGCTGAATTATAGTGAGAGTTGTGTGTGAAAGTCTAAGCAAAGAAACTTGCCCCAAAGAAGATGGAAAGAATGCCACTGTTGCTATTTCTATACATATTTATAGACTGATAACTACTGTATGTAGGCTTCACTATCTCTGACACTTCCACAACAGATGCCTCTTTCTATAGTTGTATGTTTGATGGGATTTTTTTCCCTATTGCTTATTTCTTCTCTGATATTATTCCAGACCTAGGTCAATAATGGCCCTGAAAAAACTATAATCCTTTCAATGTTTGTTGCGATTTATTTTTGTTTTTCACATCATAGGATTAAAGCACTGAAGACAATGTTTGAATGACTTTTGTATTAACACTAGACAACCCATGTCTCATTGGGTCATCATTACAGAGATATTCCCATACCTAAATAGAGAAACAGAATGACCAAAGCAGTGGCAGCAGCTGTAATTTCCAACTTCATAGCCGTTTCCCCATGGAGTTTCCTTGTAGGTATCTTGCAAGGAGCAGCAAAAATTTCCCTTCCCTTCCAATCCCACCAGACCCCATCCCCTGGATGTAGGAGGGAGTGGGGGACTGCAAGACTGGCTGGGAAACTGTCCCCAAATGTTGAAAATGAAGATCACATGACTATAACAGTATCATAACAGCAGCCAGGAGCATTAAAGTAGTCACAACTTTTCCAAATTTTATTCCCTTGGGAGTTATGGACCTGGACTTTGGATACATTCTGTATGTTTGCCCATTTGAGATACCTTGGTTCAAAAATTGTTGCCTTACCATGCACTGTTTTATCCAGTTAATACATAAAGACCTCTTTGAGCTGAATTTGATTCCTGTTGACTTCTATGTACTTTTCTTGGTGACTATATTGAAATAGCTTGCTTCTGAGATTTTTTAAAATTTCTAAGTCAAGCTATTTCCTGCTGCGTTCATTTTAAATATTAACCAGGTCCAACTCAATTTATCTATTTTGAGGAAAATTCTTTGTTAGATATTGGGTACAATGGGAGGGAATTGCTGTTGCTATTTAATGATTTTTAAAAATTATTTATTTTCATTTATTTTACTCTTCAAATATGTTAAAATAAAATCTGTAAATGTTCAAGAAAAAAGAAAACAATATTCTTTTTAGACAGTAATACTTTATGTGTTTGTTTTCACGTCTATGAAAATTTTTCCCATGCTAGGCAATATGCTTGTTTCAGGCTGTCTTAGACCACAAAGTCAGACTATAGGTCCAGCTGTTATTAGTCTGTGACCACCTTGCAGATACCATGCACGTGAGAATTTTTAAACTTGCAGAAAGCAGCAATTAAAAGAGTGCTTGAAAAGCAGTTTGAGCTGGTTTAGGGGAAACTAAATTAAGCAAAATATACATGCTCAAAAATGTGTATTGTATGTGATCAAGCTTGTGTTTATGCGTAATGATGTAATTAGGGTAAAAATGCCAGATTATATAAATAGAGGCCTGTTAGTTGAAACTTTAATGCTTTTTTCTCTGAGAAGCTGTTGACCTTGGTGTCAAGTTTAAAAAAAACTGCAGCCAATTTTCTCTGGTTATGTCTTTGAGTCTGGAAGAAATTTTATAGCATCATTCTGAGATCAGCCAATGGCAGGTCAGTGCCACCACTTGTATTGTTTAGATCTATTGTTCTATTTTCTGTGGCAAAAAAAGTAGAAGGAAGCACACAATCTATTCTGATGAACTACAAGGCACTGGGTGAAATTTAATCAGATTGCTAGGTTGGCTTTCTCGAGATTAGCCTTTACCAGTGAATTGTTAAATATCACATAGCTGTTAATGCAGAAAACATAATATAAAGAAATTTGCACATTTCCAGAGAAAGAAAAAATTGTGGAGGAGTTAATCCTGAGTTTTGTAGCATACGGTATATGATATGACTTTGCTCAACGCTTAAAAAAGCACCAGAGATTTAGCAAGGGCTGAACAGAGGAGATGATTCTTGCCCTTTGGTGCACAATTAAATAGACATGATACAAAATAGAAAGGAAGGAAGACAGGAGAGGAAAGAGGAAAATAAGCTTTGAGTCACTTATCTGATAGGAGGTGGTTGGTCTCTCCGGTTCACCAAGTTCTTTCCAGGAAGTGAAGAGATGTTGCTTCCTGGAGATTCCTCACAGTTGGAGTTTCCATGTATCTCCATCAAAAGGAATCAAACCAATTTGAGTTATGTATCATGCGACGAAAATTCCTGCCAGAGAAATATAGGAAAACAGTTGATATACATCATCAAGTGGTACTGGCTACCATCTTGACTGGCTTCAAAAAAGGGCTGTACTCATTCATGGAAGTCATGGAAATGAATGGCTGCTAACTTTGGGGGCAGTGTGACTGCCTCTGCTGGAGGCTATCAGCGAGGATATTGGTAGATTTCTTTGGGTAGTTGGTTGGCCCTTGTGAAAACAATTGCCTGGACTACTGTAGATAGGCAAGGAGTCTGATCCAGCTGGGCACTGCATATCTTCTTATGATCTATCCCCATCTATCCATCCAATTCCAAAAGATTATGAATAATTTTATAAAATTAAAACAGCAAATATAAAATAATCTTAGCAATAAAAACAGCACCCACTGTATAGATGACATTGCTTACTTGAAAGGATACAAAGGAAGGCGACACTGTCAGAACACACAGAGTAGGTGGGCATTTTAGGGAATAGGCAGTCCCTTGTAAAATTTTCTTACTAGAAACAAGATGATTGTGCAATCAGAATCTTGCCCATTCCTAATGTTAATTCAATTAGGCCTAAATACAATATATAATTCTTCTTTTTCCTGGAACCAATTTTTCCTTTTCCTAAAGAACACTTTTAATATTTTTGTTAGTTAATGCAAATTCTGATGTTAAATGAAATACTTGACACCATTTTGATAAATTTAAAAGCTAAAGGGAATATTGCACTTTTACTGATCTTTTTAAATCTAGTTTATAATTTGGATAGGGGCAGTGGTGTTATGCTACCAGTTTGGCCCGGTTCACCCAAACTGGTAGTAAAAAACATGACAATCAGCTGAGAGGATAAAAGAAGTGACAAGCACATGGGTGGGAGGGAGGGTTGCTCCTAGCTTTTCGTGACTTTGTCCTCTCAGCTGATTGGTGCATTAGGGGCATGCACAGACATATGTTAGGGGCACATGTGCACGTGAGCAATCACCCACCGAATAGGGACCAAGGTAGGAACCCACTACTGGATAGGGGGAAAAGTTTGTAACTTAATGGACCTTCATATCTTTAGCATAATAAAAATATTAAAAATGAAAGCTACCTGGAAGTGAACTTTGGGAATCAAGAACAACATTGTGTTTTTTTAAATAAAATTTAGATAAAGGAGAAACAGAGATGACCAAAAAAGCTTTCTTTGTTTAAAAGAAACACACCTGGTTTGCGGGCTGACTGGGATGAAGAGGATCAATACAGAATCACACATGAAAGATGATGAAGAAAAGCATGAGATAAAAGCATGCAGCTATGCATCAGTGAGTTACCTGTGAATTGGGATTCTCTAGATTTACAAGTGGGAGTTGGGTACATGTGTCCTCCTGAAGTGAATGAATGCTGAGGAAATAGCTTGCCAGCTTTGTAAGTTGCTAAACATGAGAGAATATGAGGAAACTGACAAAGAAATGGAATGTAAAGACGTCAACAGATGGGAAAAGAGTTTGTCATTTATCTCACAAATGACAGATCAGTCTGGGCTGCAAACAGCTGAGGAAGAAGAGATTCAAAATGTTGGAAGAGACTCTGCCTTAATGAATTCACTAATAAAATAAGGCTGGAGTTTCCTATCATAGTTTCCAAGATTTTGTGATTTGCCATATGTGATTTTTTTGTTCTTCCTTGATTGGACCTTGGAATATAAGGTTGTTATTATTAGACAATCCAATATATTTGTGCATATAATTATAAGAATATATGATTATTTTTCTTCTCTCACCAGAGACTACACAATGGGTCATATGAGTATTATTGCTGTTTCTTTGCCATGTCCATCCTCTTTTAGTTTTTCAGATGATAGGCATCCTTTTCTGAATATTGTAAAATTCTTCGCATTTTTGTTGTAGCGTTCTGTTTTGAATGTATGTACTTTCACGGGTTTTGGAGGGCTGCAACTTCAAACATCAAAAGCAAAATGAGGAAAAAAGGTTATTAAAAAGAATGTTAGAGCTCTGGGTGAAAGGATTAGTTAAGCTTATGCAGAATAAATACAGTTATGATTTTGGCTGTAACACCCATCTATTTCTTCTATGAATACCCAATCTCTAATCTAGTCTGTTTCACAAGTCCAACAATCCAACAATTTGCTGTGTAAACATTTATCAGTTTCATAATTTGAAATGCAGGAGGTATTACTCTAGAACCATTATGGAGAAAAGATATATTTATCTTATCCCTTTCACAACTATCTGTTACATTTGCAAATGGGAGAAAAACACGCAGGAATGTTCACTGGGTAATGATCTTTCTGAGTCATTAAGAGGTGATATATAAATTTAATAAATTTATTATTTAATTATTCTTATATATCTCATTTTATTTGGAATCTGGAAAGCCAACAGATAGCTACTTGGTGGCCGATCAGAACTATAATAGCTTGAAACAATTTCGGTAGTCCTCCTCAACAGCAAAGTCCAATTCTCTCAATAAAATTATATTGCATGGAGGCTGAAAAAAAGAACCCAAGCATGACTGTATTGGGAAAAGCAGTCACTCCCAAATATCCCCTTCTTGTGACTGATGTTTGGTGGGATGGCAGAAATACAATTTAATGGAGAAGACAATATATGGAGGGAGTCATCATAACAAATATTTTCAATTTAAAGCACAAGGTTTTCCCCAATGGTGTAGATTTCAGCTGACAGATATTAATTGTTCAAATGTTTACATCTGTGCAACTGAGATCTATTGGGAATTGTATCCTCTCTTCCTTTTTTTTACCCATTACTGAATTTTCTGCAGTAAAAAAGAAAAGAAAATGGGAGCATTATTATAATTAAATGATGATGCTGTGTAGACCCACCTCCCTTGTGTGAGGCACAACAGTTGCACACTTAAGGCTGCATACAGAAGCAGCATGGAGGCTTTACCTGTTTGCAAAGATTCCATCCATATCTTCTACTTTGTTGTGTGGTCTGCAGTATCAATTTTTCTTAATTTTTACCCAGACATTTTCAGCAGTATTACTGTCATGAATTAACATAGTTCTGTTGGGATTAGAGTGTTAGCAGAGCCCCTGTAGTCTTTTTGAATTTTATTGTTGCTGGTTTGTCTAGGTGGAGAGGTTTTTAATTGGGTTTTTAAATTACATATTTGAAATATTGTAAGCTACCCAGGCTTTTCACAGTCAGTTTTAAACATTCAATAAATACATACATATCCATACAAGTGTAGTCATTCTTTATATGTAATGTGACCCCCCTTTTTTGTTGGATCAGATTTTTAAAAATCGAATTATGTTTCAATAATGTATTCTTACTATGAGCTTCATCCCACCAGGTTTTAATTTCATCATCTTCATATTTGCCCTCTATGTCAGGATGTCAAGTTCTCCCTAATTGTTCCCATGCTCTGTACTTCTGACTCCTTTAGTGCTGGTCTTCTTTGGTTTGCCTGATATGTTGCTGGATATATTACTGGGGAGTATCTTCTACTTACCGTTTCCTTCCTTGCTATAAGGTTTGCTGCTTTTAGATTTATTCTTTGGGTGTAGTTCTAGATATTGGCCTTCTCCTCTCTTAAGGTGTAGCTTAAAGCCTGCTAGATGATTGAAATAAGTTGTCTTCCAAACATGTTCTGCCAGTTCTTGTGAGATACAGGTAAAGGCTATCTCTAGAAGTATTTCCTGGAAGTAATCTAGACCACAGACCAAGAATTCACTATTTTCTTGATGAGACCCTATGCTTTAAGAATCTTCCATTCCTTTTTAGGGCCATGGCCATAAATAGAAAATGTGGACAAATTCAACACCTGCATTCCGATCATTTTTACTTTCCCGTCTAGCATCTCATAACCTCTTGGTATTCTTTCCAGATTCTTTTGGGTATATGATTGTGATGACCCAAGGTGTGGCACAAAGGCAACACAGTCACATAAGTAAGAAGAGTCTCTTTAGTACCTCACACTTTGCCCCATTGTCCAGGTTACCTTCGGCTGGAGAAAAAAACTCTTCCAAGAACAGTCTTTAAGTGGAGGAAATTAAGTCAGAAAACAAAGTACATACAAACTAAATAAAAATCCACACAAACCATACTGCAGGAATTAAATTGACAGGGCAGGAGAAGGAATTGCAGACTTGAAAGGCCAGCAAAACACACAGCTGGGAAGATGCCAGGAACCCAGATAAGCCTCAACAATACTAGATAATTCATAATTTGCTCCCAACAGTTTGCTGTGCACAACATTCTTTTTTAAACACTGTGTTCCCAGCTGCAACTAATGAAGGGAATCAGGACCTTTCCTCCCCCGTAAGCCACGCAACTTACATTGCTCCCTTCTCTGGTCCTCCCTGCATGCCCTAGGATGAAGAGGGGGTGGGCCTGTGTCTTCTTCCAAATTCCCCCTGCCTTGCTCTACCTCTCCCGTGCTCTGCCCAGCTGGACTTTACCCTTCCCCAGTTTCTTCCACAGCCAGTTTCTTCCTGTCAGCTGCTCGGCCTCCCCCTCCAAATCAGATTCTGACAGGGGCATGACAATGATATAGTTCAATCTTAACAAAAGAAAGATATAGTGATCAATAGATCTTATTAGTTAGAATAGCTTTCCATCACACCCTGGATTTCTGACATGGGGTGAGACGAAAACGGACAGAGATTTTCAAAAGAAAGATCTAAGGACTGGAGTTTATTTTGAGCTCTTGTTGATTTAAAACAGTTTCAGAGAACTAATGGAGTCAGGCCCACAGGAGGGAAAAATCAATTTTATCCTGAAATTAAGAAAATAGAGTCAGGCACTGGCATATCATATCTACTCTGCAGATAGCCGACTTCATTCTTTTCAACAGCAGGTCATCCATCATCACCTTTTTCTTTTTAGGATTGCTGTTGGATGGCTAAACTTCATAAAAGTCTAAACATAAGTCTCTTTTCCATCCCTGGAATGCTAGGTGAAAACTCTTCTCCAGAAGCCTGTAAGTCCAGAGAAAGAACCTGAGCTGGAGTAATGGGCCATCTTCTGGTTCTCTTAGCCCTCTGAGTTACATGCCGCCAATCCCCCTTTCCTGGATTTTTTTTTCTTTATGGTAATTTCTCCCTTCTAGGTTTTTTTTTTTCCTGGTCCAGAAACTACTATTATTTCAGTGAAGTGAGTATGCTATTACTACTAAACTGGAAAGCAAATTGTAAAAATAATAATCTTATGTACATTTGATTGTTGTATATAATAAGCCGTAGATACAATTTCGAGAAAGATTGAGAAATGGGGTGACAGAAGGAATATTTTTTCCCCCTGAAAGATAATTATATTTTTCGTTTTTCTTCCCTCTGCCATTTTTGACAAAACTAATTGCATAGTTTTTAGAATGACACACCTGCAAAATCAGCAAACAGAAGTAATAGAAAGTTTGGATGGCAGCAGCACTTCCATCATGTCACCTTCAAATCCCCGAAACAAGGCTGTTATCTTTCTCCAGGCTGTAAGGTTTTATTTGAGTTTCCTGTAATCCAGATCATTTGCCTTGTCAGGGCTGCTGAAAGGGGATTGCAACTTATTGTAGTTGCATTGTGCTCCAGAAAAGTGGGAGCCCTCTAAGCAAACCAGTTTAGTTTAGTTTAGCACCTCGTGCAATGAAATCAAACGCCATCTTCAGTGCACATCATGACCATGACCATGAAAATATCCTTACCCTTCACACATTGAACCAGAAACCCCCGACACTACTGCACTATATAGCAGAATTCAAAAGAGCTACTCCCTGGTAGAAATCAGCTTTGAGCAAACACCCTCAATGTGAAAGCAAGGAGGCTCTAGCTGCCTGCTTTTGTTGCTCTACCTTCAAGAGAATGCCTCATGTTTATCCTTAGCCAGTAGGTAGATCAGCTTATTTTCCCAGGCAGGACTTCCTTGTGCCATAAGTAGTGGTGATCTCTTACTAGATGATTTTTGTCAATGCAAAGGACTGTCTCCTCTGACATTTAGGTCTCTTTTTCCTCTCCTATTACCTCCTTTTTCAAGAATCCAGTTTAGGGCTCTGTGTAAGGGAAGGGTTCCAAATCTGCATTTGAATTCGGGTTCCCCTTCCCAATTCCTTAAATCCTCTTCTCTGTATTATGATTCTTCTCCATATGATTCTTCTCCATATGATTCTCAAAATGTGAGAGTATATAATTGAAAAATGTAAACATGATGCCTTTGCTTGCTGTTTTCTTTTTGGTAACTAAACACGTTCACTGCTGGGTTGGGTTTTTTTTTTTTTGACTCATGGTTATTCAACATTCAGAGGCATGGTCTTCTACAGAAGTAAACAATCTATATTATGCCAGATTGCAAATGGACACCCCACTCTGCTCAGTGAGATTTCCTTCATCTTGTTTCCCTTGTTCTTCTTTTGCTGCTTCAGATGCCATCTATCTCTGCCCCCCCCAGCTTCACTGTTCCAGCTTTCTATCCCAAAGTTCTCCCTTCATACATAGTTGTGACATATTTACTGTCTGTTTTTCATTTATCCATGTTATGGATATCCATTGTCAATGGGCCTTTAATATAATTCTAGAAATCAAAGCTTTTATCTTGATGTTGAAAGACAGTTTAAAAAAAATAGCAGTAGAATTAGAAGAAAAGAAAAGAAATTGGAAAACAAAAAATGTCATGATTTATATAACAGTTGCATATGCAAATTTGCATGGATAGATGCATATTTTGTAACCAAATTCCAACAGAACTCTACACATTGGAAGATGGATGGATTGATAGGCAATCTGTATTCTTTCCTTAACTGCTGCCAGCCAGATTAAATCTCCCTTGTCTTCTTTCTCATGATTCTTCATGATGCTTCAACTTTTAAACACTTAGGCTGAGCAATCCTCATCAGAAGGCTTCTGCTCATGATTAAGAGTTAATTCCAACCTTAACCCTATGTTAATCCTGAGACATTTATGGGCAGGGCAAACTTGGCAACTTTAAGACTTGTGGATTTCAATTCCACAAGTCTTAAGGTTGCCAAGTTTGGAGACCTCTGGATAAGAAAAATAGCAATAGAAGGGCAAGAAAGGAACTAGGTTGCCACAAGAAGGAAAAATGAGAGGTTGGCCTATCGGAAACATAGGTTGGCCTATCGGAACTGTAAACTGATGAATTGAGATATTAACAAAGAGTGTAGAAAATGAAGAAACACAGCAGAAGCCCTGAGGGATGTAGTGCATAGTCAGTGGACAAATGCCAAGCAGTCAAGATAGTGTGGTCATGTGGCATAATGTGAAGAAAATGATACTGCATTTGAAAGTCTAATTCGGAGAGCTAGACACTGATAGCTTTTTAAAATTCTCAGTCAGATTTGTGTATTAATTTGATTGATTAATAAATTAATCAGACTTGTGGTTAATTTGTCTGATTTTTTTTCCTATAGAAAGAAGCAAGCCTCTCAATATCTGGGCTCCTTCTCTGTAGTTATAGTACTAGTAGCTCTGCTACTGGCAAAACCTAGGTGAGGAATTCCCTTAATGGGACTTTATCCCTTGTGATGTCTCTTCCTTGGGTTTAATTAATTAAAACATTGGAAATCAGGGAAATTGCAGATTCTTGTACAATAAAAGACAATCTGGAAGTAAGTATTGGGTGGACAAAATGCACGACACTTTATTTCCATTGTTTGGTTATAATTTAAACATAAAGAATCTCATAAAGGGAGGTAATCTCGTAAAGAGGGTTTGAAGTTGTCCTTTGAGACCATTTGGACCTTCTTTCTGATGTTGTGATATTCTCTCTCCCTTTCCACTCCCTCCCTCCCTCTATTGGTTTGTCTATTCCACTAAAGGCTATTTTAAAGTATACATTTTCACATACTTTTCACCATTTGGAAGGTATTCTATTTCAAAGAACTGAAAGATCTAGACTGGACAGGGAACTGGTGATTGATATAGAGCTCATTATGACTTTTAAAAACATGTTGTTTACCTTTTTAATGGCATTTTTAAATGGATCTAATTTTATAATGTTCAAACCATGCACTTTTCTTTTCAAGTAAGCTTTGAGCTTCTTAAGATAAGCAGTATAAATACATTATAAGCTAGCATTTAGTTTTGGATTATATTTTTAATCATTTCAAATTGTCATTGTTGTATCACTGAGATGTTCATGTTTCTGTTGCATAAGGGAATCAGAGAACTGATTTGTGCAGAGTTTTGTCTTCTTTTTTAGAACTTTAATTTGGGAACATGATCTTGTAAGAAATAGAGATTTTAAGTGAGATTAAGTTGATCCCATAGCATCCATTTTCTTACCTTTTAGATCTGGGAATTTGGAGTTAGTTTCTGCCCCTTGTCTCATTAGTTCATCCTAAGACAGTCAAGAAGTGTTATGTCTAGGCCTTAGATCCTTATGTTGCCAAGAGTGCAATTGGGCAACCATAAGAAGTGGTGGGATTCAAATTTTTTTAGTATTGGTTCTGTAGGCATGGCTTGGTGAGTGTGGCAGAGGAAGGATACTGTAAAATCTCCATTCCCTCTCCACCCCACTAACCTGCTTTCCAGCTCAATTTTCTTGTGCAGGGCAACAAAAGAAGTCCCAGCCAATCAGCTGGGATTCAGGAGGCAGAGAATAGATGGGGGTGGGGCCAGTCAGAGATGATATTTGCCGGTTCTCTGAACTACTCAAAATTTCCACCACCAGTTCTCCAGAACTGGTCAGAACCTGCTGAATACCATCTCTGACCATAAGTATACTTGGCTAGAAAAGATGATCATTGTTGGAGATAGAATAATTCTTATATACTGTAGATTAGGAGGATTTCAGTGTTTCCACTGATATTAATGAACCAAGAATCTCACCCAGCCTGGCCCTGTGTGCTTTGTCACCTTCAGCAAGCTTCCTCGTGTGTTCCTGAGAGCAGCAAAGCTCTGTTGGCACAGGGCTAGGTGTGAGGCAACACTCCAGAGGTGCCAATGATACAGTTTCATTTCCATATGCTTCACAAATATTCCAGAACTTATTGACAGTGTCTGATTATTTATTCCTTTTCTTCTTATTAGGAACAAAGAAATGATGCAAGTGAAAGCAAAACACTGAGATCATTGTTCTGGATACAGATACAAAGTGTGCAGTCATTGACTATGGTGTTCTTTTATTTCTCAGTGCTTTTACCCCCTTCAGCATGATCTACAAGTCCTTTGGCAATTTCAAATTAGATGCATGCTCAAATAAGTGTGTGGAAGGCTAGTGAGGCAAGTAGAGGCTAATGAAGCTTATTTCTTTTGGAATACCTGAGATCCATAGATTTTTTTTCCCCTGCATGTAAGAAGAAAGTAATATACTCAATTAACCCCTGTTCTCTGGTTCTCCTGATAAGTTATAGCCTCTGCAGCTGCCTTATAAGCAGAATAGCAGGAATGGGCAGTTAGTTCACATATTTCCTTTATGCTGCTCCCGCTCCTCCTCCATTTTGCTCTGGAACGACCAAGTCTGAATCTCAAAATATCCCACTCTACGTACTTTTAAAATTTCTCTTATTATATAAAAAAGATATCTTGTTCAGAGGGTCTCCAAATGCCAAACCATTCAAATTCTCCCAAGCAAATATGAACCATTGACTTTCATCTCTTCTGGGACATCTTGTCTTTCAGAGCATCTGTGTGCCAAAACTTCCATTTATAAGTCAGTGGAACACTTTTCTCCTGAGTTTAAATCTAAATCTTAATTTGCAACCAGTGTCTCTACCAGAAGTAATAGCCATTTAAATTTCCTACTTGTCAGAGGGAAAGCAAAGATGACTTTTTCCACCTTTTAACTGAATGAGCTAAGATTTTTATTTCTATACTGACTATGTAGCTGAAGACCAGTTTATTACTGCAAATGAAATAGGGATGAAAGGCAGAGCCAAGTAGGAATTGGGTGGGAGATAGGATTAGTTTCAAACTTAATGGGCCTTTGATAAAAGCCCTTTTAATCAGTAGATCCCAAGGGTTATTAGTTAGTCTTCTTTCTTCCTTTTCCTATTATTTGCTGTTTGGATGTGGCAGTATATGATTTTTTTCCAGCGGAGGCAGAGATAGATGAATGCTTCTTCAATGAATGATGGTGGTTGCCATTATTTCCCACAAGGTACTGCAACAATACAACATTATTCTGGGGAGGTAATTACAAAAGAAGGTGTTGAAAAAGAAACTTTCAGTTAATAGCTTCAGCAATGGTTGACTAAATTCCTAAAACCACCATTTTCACTATTTTACAAAATACCACATTTAGTGTCTGTGCTGCCAAGTGGCTCTTAACTTTATTTCCCTAGAAGTTACTGTGCAATTACAATAACTTTATTAATAATGAATAATATTAATCATGTACCTCATATATTTTCAATAAAGGCATCCTTCAAGGTATATGGTCAGCCTATAAGCTAGACCAGACTAAGAAACAGACACTGTGTAACATCCTAAAGCTATGTCTATTAGAATAGCGGTAGTAGTAGAATTAGAGAGGATAGTATCAGAGAGATGACATAGTTTGGGAAGTTAAAAAATGGGCTAAAATGGTAGCTGAACTAAAAGAATAAAAGAGGCATAGAAAGTATGATGGGGTCATGAAAACAGAATGGAATGTTGCAAGTACACCAGACAATGGAAGAAGCAAAATGGGTATTGGGAGAGTATGTGATGGACAATGAAGAAGATACAAGGAAGTTAGTACATCAGGAAGGCTTTAAGAATGCTAAAGAAAACACATTGGGCTATAAAAAAAAGACCAAATGAAGAATAGAAAAGAGACATGGCAAGGCAAAGTATTACATGCCCAGTATATTAAAAATTAGGCAGAGCGGATACAAGATCTGGCAATGGCGAAGAGCAGAAAAGTTGAAGAAACTGACAGAAGGGTTAATTCTGGATGCACAAGAACAAATATATATACTGTAAAGTCAGAACTGAGAAGAGAGCAACAGAGAGCAAATGCCATCCTTGCAAGGCTAAAGAAATTGTGGGCCACCTTAGCTGCTGCAGAAAGATTTCACAGACTGACTACAAACAATAGCAAGACAAAGTAGTAACCATAGTGCATTGGAATATTGGCAAGAAACACCATTTGTCTGCAAGCAAGTTGGTGGGATCACAAAATAGACAAAATAATAGAAAATGTAGAAACCAAAGTGATCTAATACTTTAGAATTCAAACAGACGAGCACCTGTTAGACTTAACAATTGTTGATAAGAAAGACAAAAAAGTCTGGATAGTGGACATTGCAACCCTGGAGACAGTAGAATAGAATGAATGAATGAATGAATTCTTTATTGGCCAAGTGTGATTAGACATACGACGAATTTGTCTTGATGCTATGCTCTCAGTGTACATAAAAATAAAAAATAAATTAGTCAAGAATCATAAGGTACAACACTTAATGATAGTCATAGGGTACCCAATATGCAATCAAATCATACTAGGAAACAGTCAATATAAATGGAAGAGAAATAATTGAAAAAAAAACCCTTGCAAATAGAGCTACATTAACTATGGCAAAAGAAAGCGAATATTTCCATTTGTATCAATTGGTGCCTTGGGTGAGATTCCAAAACATCACTTGAGCATCACCGGCATTGACAAAATCATCATCAATCAATCGCAAAAGGCAGCTTTACTCAGAACAGCTTACATCCTGTGATGATACTTTTAACATCATGAAAAAAACACTTACCTGCCTCTCCCAGGTCCTTGGGAAAGATTTGATAGGTGACCAAAAATGCCAAATCTTGTCTAAACCTCTAGCTGACTGTGTAGCAAACCATAATAAATCTCTAAGCATCGTTGGCCATACTTTTAACTGTGGATTAATTTACCCCAATTATGATTTTTAGATGTTTTAAAATTGCAGTCATTGTTCAACTGGCTTTAGGGCTTCTTTGAGATGAAGGTGGGATATAAATGGAATAAATGAATAAAAAACTTGTCTGCCTTTTCACACCTTCTTCTAATCCCCTAAGGAGAATTTGTGAGCTCCATAAAGATGTTGAAAAAACTCATACTGTGTGATAGAATGTAATCTGGATTCCCAGGAGGGAGGGACTGCATTCCAGAGGACTAAGAGGCAAAGAAGTTTTAAATAGTTTGATTGGGAGGAAGAGATTCAAGACAGTTTCTCCCTAAAGTTCTCAGCGTGTATCTTTATTGATGCAAGTAGTTTGCTTTAGTTTGGCACGGTTTCTGTCTGTATTTGAGGAACAATAAAGGAAACTGCTTGGAAGTAACTTTATGTGTCTTTCTTGGTTTTGGAGCTGGACATTCTGAGAACCCTAACCCTATGAATGCAGCATCTCTATGGGTGACAATAAGTGCTGAGATACAGCATTTATCATTTTGCAATTTGGCTACATAATCCTTTCTGTTCTCTTTGTCCAAAGCACCCATTTTTTTCTCTGTTGATGCTACCTTTGCCACTTCTCTCTTTCTCTGAATCTGAAGGAGATTCATATGTGTCATGCAGGAAGGTCAAAGCAAGATTATTTTTAACATTGTGCATTATTATATCATTATTAAGGCAATCTCTATCTCATATGCTAATTAAAATTCAAATATATTAATTTAATCAGGAATTTGGGGAAGAACTACATAGAACCGCTGGATTGAATTAACCTCATGCACCATTTAATTGTGTCTCCTAAAGGGACTTGGGTGTAATAAGAATACACCTGAAATGGCAATCAGAGACTTGCTCCGATTTAAGAGGAGGAGGAGGAGGAGGATGAAGAGGCCTGAAATAGCCAGGCAAGCGGTTTGAAGCACAGTGGCAGAATTGCAGCTAGAAACTTTGGCCGGAAAGAGCAGAAGGAGAAAGAGAAGGCCAAAATGTATATGACAGAGCTGGTTTAGGGATTTGGATTAATTAAAGAAGAGAGTTTCTGATAAGAAAAACGAAATGGGACGAAACAGCTGTAAATGTGAATGAGGATTGTCTTGATGCCAAAATTCTATCCTGTAGTCTTTTTATTTAAAGCAAACATAATCTTTGGTCCCCCAGTCATAATAAAACAGGTAAGAAACAAGCAAACATATAAACTGAAAGATTACAGGTATACATAAAAACTCTAGCTGCCTCCATAATACAATAATAATGTTTGAAGTTACATTAATGTTATAATTTAAGAGTACTGTTGAGGAAAAGTAAAGAAAACAATGTATCCACCTAAAATCAATAGTTATTTTGAAATGTTTGGAGAAATAAAAACCAGTCCATACAGTACTGTACTTTTGTCTGTGGTCAGATGAACCTTATGTAGTTATCTGCCTCCTATAGATGGACTCAGAGAATAGGCTTCTTTTCAGGAGTGGGATTCAAATTTTTTAACAACCAGTTCTGTGGATGTGGCTTAGTTGGTGGGCAGGGCTTGGTGGTCATGTGACTGGCTGGGTGTGGCCAACTCAACATCACTCACATTGAGGCATGCATCTCCTCACCTGGCCTCTCATGACTGTGGGGATGCTGCAACGATCGTAAGTGTGAAAAATGTCATGTCACTTTTTTCAGTGCCACTGTAACTTTGAGTGGTCACTCCACACAAGCAAAGTACCAGCAAAGGAGGGAAAAAAAACTCCAGAGAATTTCCTGAGACGGGAAGTCTAGTCCTGCCAAGAATATAATAAGGAATAACGGAGAGGCAGTTTCTGTAAGCAACACCAGAATGTTTCCTTCCTGCCTTTCTTACAGGATTAGGCCAGTAATTTCTTCTAACAACCGGTTCTCCGAACTGCTTAGAATGTTTACCGGTTCTAGAGAATAGGTGCGAACTGGTAGAATCCCACCCCTGCTTCTTTTTCACATAACAGATAGAACAGAATAGAATAGAATAACAGAGTTGGGAGGGACCTTGGAGGTCTTCTAGTCCACCCCAATGCTCAGGCAGGAAACCCAACACCACTTCAGATAAATGGTTGTCCAATCTCTTCTTAAAAACTTCCAGTGTTGGAGCATTCACAACCTCTGGATGAAAGTTGTTCCACTGATTAATTGTTCTAACTCTCTGGAAAGTTTTCCTTATATTGCTAAACATGTAGAATCATTTAATCCCTGTAGCCATTAAAAAAAATAGGTGAGAAGGGATCCCAGGTTATTTAACCCAGTTCCAAATTTATCACAAAAGTAATTTTATCACTTTGCTACTTTACTGGCCACAGGTAAGTATTTTATAATGAAATTTTATTTTGAATATTTTAATACTATTTTGTCTGCTTATCCATAAATAATTCTTACAGCAGAGTAAATTTAGCAATATAGATAAAGATAATGTATTATTAATAATAAGGAATAAATTAAATTATTTCAATCAGAGATGGAGTTTTTAAAAGCCAATTATGGTATTTATAGCAGTTTTTCATTTTTTCCCTTTCTTTTTGCTTTTACTCTCTTTCCTCCTTTTTTCTTTTCCCTTTACAAGGCTATGTGCATCTAACTTTGGAACAATGATAAAAAGCAATAACAACAACAATAACAATAACAATAACAATAATAATTACATAGATATTTCTAGTTATTTTCTTAGCATAATATAACAACTTAGTTCACAGTCAATCAGTGAAATAATGAATTTTAATTTTTATGATAACTAAGTCATAAAACTAATTCAAGTGTTGAGCATTATATTAGTCAGTGGAGTCTATTTATACTTTATTTTAAATAATTCTATCTTCTCTTTCTTCCTAAGCAATGTAAGCTAAAAATATAAAATAGGAAAAAAAACCAATAACAAACAGCAGCCAAAATATCCAAGCAGGCTCAACATTAAAAAAAAGGGGGGGTTTCAGCTGTATTGGCTTTCCTAAAACATGTTCCTGAAACATCCACATTTGTTCTGCTAGAGCAGAAATGCCAGTGATTTAGGAATGCCACCTAAAATGTACTCTTGCTTAAAGGTACCCTTCCACAACCTGGTCATTCTTCAAATATGATGAATTTAACCTTAATATTCTCAGTAGTGGCTATAACCATTGGGGGGAATTCTGAAAGATGAAGTCCACAATCTCTCAGTACTCATGTTGGGGAAGAAAGGAAAGAAACGCCTCCATAGCTGGTCTGGAGTAGGATAGGATAGGATAGGATAGAATTCTTTATTGATCAAGTGTGATTGGACACAAGCAATTTGTCTTTGGTGCATATACTCTCAGTGTGCATTAAAAATACATTCACGAATAATCATAAGATACAACATTTAGTGAAAGTCGTAGGATATTAAGTAAAGAATCAAATCATACTAGGAAACTAAATAAAACAATATAAATCATAAAGATACAAGTAACAAGGTTCAGGATATGAGAGGTCAGTAGATATTTTCACAGCCCTCTTTTTGACTTGTGCAGTATACAGGTCCTCAATGGAAGGCAGGTTGGTAGCAATGTTTTTTTCTGCAGTTCTAATTATCAGCTGAAATCTGTGTATATATGAAGGCACAACATGAAGATTGCTATTTGCTGAGGACCTCATAATGAAGCCTCCATTGCTAAGGCAGGCTAAAGTTGGGCTACAGTGTTCTAACAGGACTTGGCATGAGAACATCCACTAGGACAATGCATAGTTTATCAAGGAATAACCATTGGGTCTTGTGATCAGCCGGGACCAATTAATTCATGGTATGACTGTTTATCTGGTTGTTAGATTTTATGCCTCCATATTTATATATTCCATGACTGCCAAAGAATCTAAAGAGCTTAAGCAGCTGTTTTCTTTTGGGACGAGGTCTTCGGAGATAGAAACATCAACCTCATATAAGCCCAAAGGCAGGTCTTCCAGGAAATCACTATTTTCACTGGTGGAATATGGAAATACTGCAAACTAGAGATTCCAGTCCAATGTGAAGTTGGGAACACAGGATACTATCATTCATATTGCTATAAAAATAGCAAAGCAAATTTATTATTATCACCATAGAATGGAATTATTTATAGTATATAATTGGCTATGAAAGTAATTGGATATTCTTTTGCTGGTACTGTAGCATCCTATTGTAGGCAATATGTTTTTATTTTAAAATGCTTATTTTAATCAAAACAGCCCTTTTTTTCCCTGAGGGATGGAAATCGTGATTTTTTAAAAACAGTTTTGCCCATAGGAATGTCATTTGCCCATTTGCGACCTTCTGACAAGCAAAGTCAATGAGGAAGACAGATTCACTAATAATCCTGTTTAATTAACTAATTTAATGGTTGCAGTGATTCAGTTAACAACTGTGGCAAGAAAGATTGTAAAATGGGGCAAAACCCACTTAACGAATGTCTCACTCTCACAAAAGAAATTTTGGTCTCCACTGTGGTTGTAAGTTGAGAACTACCCTATAGTTCCCAACCTCCCTTATATTTAGAGGAATGGTTGGTAGTAGCTTTCTCATGGGTTGATGGTGCTTGGTGGGAAGGATTATAGTGATCCTACTCAGTGGTGGGATTCCACTGGTGTTACTACTGGTTCCGGGACTAGTTTTGTGTGTACTTTGTGTGCATGCGTGCCAGACGTGTGCTGCACGTGCGTGCAAAATAACCTTGAGCTGTGCCGCCACCTGAAAAGTGCTGCGTGCAGCTGCACAGCATTTGGAAAGCCTATTTTTTTCCTGCTTTTTCAACCTCAGCTGTGCTGCTCAAAGCAGCTGAGGTTGAAAAAGCAGGAAATAAAGGTCAGGTAAGAGCCCAGGCAGGCGGGTGGGCCAAACAACAGCAAACACAGAACCGGTTCAGTACCTGCTACTGTTTCAGAGCTACCAGTTCTATAGAGCCTGGCAGAACTGGTAGCATCCCACCCCTGATCATACCACCAATTATATTGAAATGACCTTGAATTGCAGTGTACCACACTGACTCAACTCTATTGCTGAGGCATGGTAAAGCTAACCACATTTTCCTCTCAATCTGAGCAACTTGAATTCCTTTGATGCTTCTGAGTAGGGCTGTACAAATGGAGGTGACCAATGGTCCTCTGGAGTCCTGGTGTATCCTTTAGATCAGGGGTGTCAAAGTCAAGGATGGTGGACCAGATCTGGCCCATGGGGTGCGTAGATCTAGCCTGCAGGGCCACCCTGGAAACAGCGAAGGACCAGCCCACAGAGATCTGTTTTTACTGGCAGGGAGTTGCAAGTGTCTTCCCAGCCAAAATGGAGATCGGGAGTCCATTTTCTCTGGTAGAGCGCTTGGGCCCTGATAAGCAGGTCATGCTCCCCCTCCGGTCACACACACTGCCCCCCTAGGTCAAACAGAAACCTGATGCGGTCCTCAATGAAATCGAGTTTGATACCCCTGCTTTAGACTTTAAAAGAGGTGCTACTGAGTTGTAATTTTAATGCAGTGAAAGAGGAAAATGATTAAATAGTCAGGAAGTTCACTCTAATGTTCATTAAAATTAAGTGAAATGAAATAAAATGAAATCAAGTTTAATTATTTCCTGACTTCCCCAACTTTTTGGAATTGAACATCTAGTCCTAGGAAAAAAACACTGTTTGAGCCCTAGTGTTTAAACACTAACCTTAGGAAGTTGATCATAACCACCCATATGGTCATTCCAGTGCGTTGAAGTGGTTAACATGTTCTTAGTAGCTCAAGTGAGATTCTTGCAGTAGATTCTATCAGCAGGGACTCTGAAGTAAAGAAAAGCTCCAGGGGCTCTTTTGCTTTAAATAATAGTTTGGCTCAGACAAAGCATGGCACCATTATAGGAGGCTGTGGGAGCAAGTCATGCACTGGAATGCTTCCCTCACAGATTCCACTTCAAGTAATTACTTCAGCTTTAGTACATGCCAGATGGCTGCCTCAACCAGGAAGGATGGTTTGCATTTTTTCAGTCCAGGATTGTAAACCTGGAGCACTCCAAAATTTTGGTTAGAGTTGTGCTGTTGAATAATATTAGATTTCATGAGTTTATAGTCCTCACATCCTGACTGTCATGTATATTGATTTATCTATGAAGCAAACAATTAATGTTCTCTTCCTTTCCCACATGTCATGCTCTAGAGATGCTTCTGCATTCCCCATATGTTATTGCAAAAAATAAACAAAAGTAATAAAAATAAATAAATACTGTAAGCACATACCATTTTACACTTTAAAATTGATTACATCAAAGCATTATTATGGCTGCAGGAATAAAATTGAACTTAGCTGCTGCTTCCCTGGTGCTTATCACATTTCCTTTGAAATAATATTATTAATCATCTGAAGAGACCAACTATATTGAAAAATATATTGAAAATAAGCATAAAATGGGCATCTGTTCATTCCAACTGCCATTGTACTTTGGCTCTACAATGTGTGTGTGTGTGTGTGTGTGTGTGTGGTTTTTTAAAAAGGATTATGCAGATACCAGAACTAGCAGTAAACAAACACAATATGCCACTGAAGACTGTTGACTGTTGTTACTCTTCTTGGATTTTTGCAATGATGTCCATTCTAAATGCATCAATAATAGCTTGTTCAAATGCAAAAGTGTATCTCTGGTTTGAATTAAGGCAGAAATAAGTGAATATGGAAGGAAGGATGGATGGGTGGAAGGAAGAAAGGAGGGAAGGGGAAGAGGGAGGGAGAGAGGAGAAAAGAGGAAAGGATTCCAATAAGAAAAATGATAATGCCTTTACTACAGGTGCATTTGCCATATTGTAAGATTGGTGTTGCAAAGCACATTCCTCCTAGAAAGTACAAAAATAGCAAAAATATCAATACATGCTCCTTCTCTTGGTTTCCATAGTATTATTTTCAAACATTCAGATAGGACAAACATCTGCCAAGAAAAAAAATCCAGCTAGGCAGGAACCCTGTTCATCTTTAACAAGTGCCAAATAATGACAGAAACTTCCTTCAAATTGTCCTTTTTTCCTTGGGAAAAAATCAGATACTGAAAAAAATCAGATACTGAAATGCTATGTTTGGTTTTTATGCCTACTGTTTAATTCTTCTGTCCATTCTACTTCTGTGCTAGAAATAAATGACCCTTTGTTTAAAAATAATTGTCCATGTTTTGAAATATTTCTGGTGTTCTTGATCTCTGGTATTATTACTCAAGATTTTCCAAGTATTAATCTGAAAACATTAATAAAAGAAGGAGAGAATTCTTGTCCTCAAGACAAAAATCTTGAGTTCCCATTATGAAAAAATGGGAAGATTATTTTACATGTCTTACATTTTGCCAAATTGAATATTTGGTTATAAAATTAAGATTGCAGATTTCTACTACAACTTTGGGATCAGAGAAAGATTCCTAAATCTGCAAATGTATGCATGCCTGCAGAAGGACTCTTAATATCATTAGCTATATTCAGTTGTAATTGTGATACTGTGATGGAGTTTAGAATAATTGTTAAGAACAAATAAATAAGCTTCAGGCATCTATTGTCAACTGATTTATAAATATCTCTCAATCCAATTTATGGCCAGACTGATGAATGGCAGCATGGTTAGATTTCAGTTAGTCTTTCAGTGTCCAGGAAAATAATTTAGTTAGTAAGTAGCATTACTGCAATTGATTTGAAATTTGTGGGCATTTCTTTAAAAAAATGACTATCATACAGAGTGTCCCAGCCAGTACTGGGAATAACTCCAAGACTGCATATGATGTGGGTTAGAATCAAGAGACTGGAAATATTAGCTTACGCTTTTTGTATCACATAAAATCCATCACTGTAGTTTCTATCTAAATAGATGACTACCAGTTTGCCCTATTTTACCTAGGACAGCCCTCTATTTTATAATGTCCTCAACTTTAGTTCTAGTCTACTTTTAAAATCAGAAAGCTTAAAAAGGGAAGGCGGGAGCCTTACATTTGCCCCAAAACAACCAGTACCCTCAACATCACTCAGGTCATCTCTCTATAGTCTTTTCAAATACACTGCTCAAAAAAATAAAGGGAACACAAAAATAAGACATCCTAGATCTGAATGAATGAAATATTGTTATTAAATACTTTGTTCATTACATAGTTGAATGTGCTGACAACAAAAATCACACAAAAATTATCAATGGAAATCAAATTTAGCAACCCATGGAGGTCTGGATTTGGAGTTAAACTCAAAATTAAAATGGAAAAAACACTACAGGCTGATCCAACTTTGATGTAATGTCCTTAATACAAGTCAAAATGAGGCTCAGTAATGTGTGTGTGGCCTCCACGTGCCTGTATGACCTCCCTGGGCATGCTCCTGATGAGGTGGTGGATGGTCTCCTGAGGGATCTCCTCCCACACCTGGACTAAAGCATCCCCCAACTCCTGGACAGTCTGTGGTGCAATGTGGCGTTGGTGAATGGAGCAAGACATGATATCCCAGATGTGCTCAATTGGATTCAGGTCTGGGGAATGGGCGGGCCAGTCCATGGCATCAATGCTTTCGTCTTGCAGGAACTGCTGACACACTCCAGCCACATGAGGTCTAGCATTGTCATGCATTAGGAGGAACCCAGGCCCAATCGCACCAGCATATGGTCTCACAAGGAGTCTGAGGATCTCATCTCAGTACCTAATGACAGTCAGGCTACCTCTGGCAAGCACATGGAGGGCTGTGTGGCCCCCTAAAGAAATGCCATCCCACACCATTACTGACTCACTGCCAAACCGGTCATGCTGGAGGATGTTGCAGGCAGCAGAACGTTCTCCAAGGCATCTCCAGACCCTGTCACATCTGTCACATGTGCTCAGTATAAACCTGCTTTCATCTGTGAAGAGCACAGGGCGCCAGTGGCGAATTTGCCAATCTTGGTGTTCTCTGGCAAATGCCAAACGTCCTGCACGGTGTTGGGCTGTAAGCACAATCCCCACCTGTGGATGTTGGGCCCTCATTCCACCCTCATGGAGTCTGTTTCTAACCGTTTGTGCAGCCACATGCACATTTGTGGCCCACTGGAGGTCATTTTGCAGGGCTCTGACAGTGCTCCTCCTGTCCCTCCTTGCACAAAGGTGGCGGTAGCGGTCCTGATGCTCGGTTGTTGCCCTCCTATGGCCTCCTCCATGTCTCCGGATGTACTGGCCTGTCTCCTGGTAGGGCCTCCATGCTCTGGACACTACCCTGACAGACACAACAAACTTTCTTGCCACAGCTCGCATTGATGTGCCATCCTGGATGAGCTGCACTACCTGAGCCACTTGTGTGGGTTGTAGGCTCCATCTCATGCTACCACTAGAGTGAAAGTACCGCCAGCATTCAAAAGTGACCAAACCATCAGCCAGAAAGCATAGGAACTGAGAAGTGGTCTGTGGTCACCACCTGCAGAACCACTCCTTTATTGGGGATGTCTTGCTAACTGCCTCTGCTTTCCACCTGTTGTCTATTCCATTTGCACAACAGCATGTGAAATTGATTGTCAATCAGTGTTGCTACCTAAGTGGACAGTTTGATTTCACAGAAGTGTGATTGACTTGGAGTTCCATTGTGTTGTTTAAGAGTTCCCTTTATTTTTTTGAGCAGTGTATATGTAGATAGTGGATTGAAATCTATTCACAATTAATGTCTGTCTTTCTGTCTGTCTAAATAGCATCTATTTTTATCTTCTGTTTTTAGTGGTAGGTATGTAGAATTTTTTTTTGCTAATGCAGAAAGAACATATACTAATTGCTACAACATATGTGTTTGTGTGTAGGGGGTATATGCAGAAACTCATATTTTATGTAGCCATACATTTGAAGTTATTTTCCTAACACATATATTTCTTCTAAGATGCATTTTTATAAATACTTATGGCTATTTGGATTATTTGATTTCTTCTTTCTTATTTAACTTTTTGCAATTGCTTTTTATGTATACATTTTTAACCCAGCATAGCATATATACCATTTATGAAAAAAGAGAAATGCATCTTTCTCGTGTAAAAAAAAATTAAAAAAAGAAGGGGAAGTCATTACTATATTCTCAACATATTTCTTCATGAAGAAATCTGAGTAACTGCAAATTTTATTTTGTAGCCTTTAAAAATAACTTCACAATAGTATGTCTTGTTATAATCATATGTTTAATTAAAATAATGCTGTTTAGAAGAAGATTTGTACCATGCTTTTTGGTCCTCTATTTTTTAATATTTTAAAAATATAGCAATATTTAGCAGAGTTAGTTTCACGGTGAATTATAGTTGCACTAAGGAATAGGTTCAATTAAGGATATTCAACATGTTTACAATGGACTATTTTAGAGGGATGGTGAAAAGAATGTTAGTCTATTCAGTTTGAAAAAAAATGAGTTCAAATATTCTAAGAACCTTTTCCCTGGATATGGAGACATTTTGTGACAATTTTAAAAAATGCCACCAAATATATAAATAAAAATATTAGGATGGGGGAAAAAAAGAAATATGAAGGGTTGATTTAACTCAGAGAATTTATTCAATCCAAGCTGAAAGTTGAAGTGATTTATCCAACCATTTTTATTTGGCATTTTGATTCAAAACGTTGAATTAGAATATTTGATTGGAATTTTCAAATTGTTTTGGAAAAACAGGTTTGTCAGTTTGACATTACTTTCTTATTCAAATCAATTTGTTATTTGAATAGACAGCACTGTTAATAAGGAAATATCTATTTATAACAACAAAGTCCATTCAAAATAGTCACAAATGAAAATTGTCAAAAAGGAGTACAGTGGGCAAAACAGCCAGCAAAACAAAGCTAATCAAATATGGAAATGTTTCTTGTTTACTTGGTTTTTTCTTTGACATGTAAGAAGACTAGCAGGAGGGGCAGCATGAAGAACTTCTCTATTTGACTTTTGTGCATCACGTTGCTATCAAAAAGTACTGACAGGCCCAGGCCAAGGCAAGCCAAATGGCTCTGATCTTTCATAAGGCATTCAAGACCTGGTGTTTGGACTGGATGGTTAGGTTAATGTTTTGTCCTTATGAGTTGGGTTTGTTGTTTGTGACCATAGGAAATAGAATTGTTTTTGTTAAATTGCTGTTTTTGATCCTCGTACCCCACCCAGAGTCACCGTTGTGAGATGGCGCAGTGGCACAGCAGTTAGAATGCAGTATTGCAGGTTACCTCTGACGATAACAGATAACAGATAAGCAGAATTGGAAAGGACCTTGTAGGTCATTTAGTCCAACCCCCCACCCAAGGGGGAGACCCTACACCATTTCTAACAAATGGCAGTTCAATCTCTTCTTGAAAGTCTCAAGTGATGCTGCTCCCACAACTTCCAAGGTCAAGCTGTTCCATGGGTTGATTGTTCTCACTGTCAGAAAGTTTCTCCTTATTTCCAGGTTAAATCTCTCCTTGTTCAGTTTCTATCCATTATTTCTTGTCTGACCTTCAGGTGCTTTAGAAAATAGCTTGACCCCTTCCTCTCTGTGGCAGCCCCTCAAATATTGGAAGACTGCTATCATGTCTCCCCTGGTCCTTCTCTTAACTAGACTAGCCAAGCCCAGTTCCTGTAACTGTTCTTCATGTTTTAGTCTCCAGTCCCCCAAATCATCCTGGTTGCTCTTCTCTGCACTTTTTCTAGAGTCTCAACATCTTTTTTATAGTGTGGTGACCAAAACTGGATGCAGTACTCTAGGTGTGGTCTTACTAAGGCTTTATAGTGTGGTATTAGTACCTCCCTTGATCTTGATTGTATCCCTCTGTTAATGCAATTTAGGATTGCATTAGCTTTTTTGGCTGCTGCAGCTGGTTATCCACTAAGACTCCAAGATCCTGTCACATTTACTGATCCCGAGCTGCCAGCAGTTTGGCAGTTTGGGTCTCACCAGCTCAAGGTTGACTCAGCCTTCCATCCTTCCAAGGTCAGTAAAAATGACTGTTGGGGGCACTATGCTGACTCTGTAAACCACTTAGAGAAGACTGTAAAGCACTTTGAAGTGGTATATGCATCTAAGTGCTATTGCTATAAGCAGCTATAGAAATTTTGTGTGTGTGTGTGTGTGTGTGTGTATGTCCATAGAAATAATGAATGAATGAATGAATTCTTTATTGGCCAACTGTGACACACAAGGAATTTGTCTTAAGAGTGGGATGTTAGGAAGTGTACCTGGAAGAACCCCTTTCTGAGAAATCTGTTGTAAGATACACACAACTATTGACCAAACCTATAGTTCAAAGACTAGTCCAACCTTCTGCAATGGTGCTTTCCATTTTAGCATACAATATTTGTGTATTCAGTATTCAGTATTATGCAACCTGTGTTGCATATGTTGGACATATAAATTAGGATTGGGGGGAGCTGTGCTTAATCTCATTTACAGGGTTTGGGAAGACTGTGCTAGCTTTTGGGTTTAATTACAAATCGGAAAGGGGATCCTTGCCCTTATGATTTGTTCATTTGTATGGACATTCCATAAAGATGATAAGAAGGAAATATTGTCAATAACAAAAACCAGTCTATGCTTTTAATGAAGTTTGGTATTACTGTTATCAAGTGAATGTTGATGCAGTTTGAAGACCATGGTGTCCAACTGGTAATATTAGGTAGTGCAGATTATAATAATGGCAAGACTGTTGGCAACAGTACAGCTAGTAAAATAGGCTTAGAAGAATAATGTTGAAAGCTACATGAAACTTTATAAATGTTCTAGGAGAAATCGTAGTTCGGTTCTTCCAAAGGTTTGTAATATGTTGCTTAAAAGTCAGATCCAAAACTACTGATTTTCCTGCCATGTTGTTATAACTAAGTGTTATTCATGTACACAGGGACACTATGCATGTAAAAGGCCTGCCAGTCTTCTGAATGAACTGGATGTACTTAAGGGCAGTCTGGAGCTGGTAACTCCAGATGCATTAAGATGGCAATTCTCAAAATTCATAACCAGCATGTCTGAATGGATTCTGAGAACTGAAGTCCTAATGCATCAGAGGATTTATGTTTATAAACAATGACCTGCCAGAGATTATGGCTGAAGAAACATTTGGGTGTTCCTGTGGTCTTCATTATAACATGACTGTATCTTATTCATGTCTTTTTGTACTGATTAAAATATATTAAGATTTAAATTATTGAAATGTATTTAATCTCTTTTCTGAATTTCATTTTGCTTTTCAAAACAGACACACGAATAAACATGAATTGATACAGTCTGCTTCCTAAATAGGAAGAGTTCCTTACACTCTTTAAAGCTTATGGTTTTCAGTTGCAACCAATACAGAATTAGTTTAGTTTAGTTTACTTTATTATCATTGCACCTTGTACAACAAAATTAATATCCTTATTGTTTTCCTAATAAATATTTTGTTAGGAAATTGAATGAATAGTTGTTTCCTATAGGAAAATTGTTTCTGCTGATTCATTGATTGGTTTAGTATGTGTTCTTATATATATTTTGTGGGTTGATGCTCCACTAAAATGTTGCAACAGCTATGTAATGATCACACAATATGTAATCAAGCTGTTCTTCCTAGCTTTTCAGTCATTTATCTGCATCTGTGACAAATCTATAAACACCTGTGTATTATTGCTTCTAAGTTATAAAAGGCATGCATTGTTAAATGCTTCTTGGGATCTCTGTTCAGCACAAGCCATTCCACGAATCCTTTGTAATGCTAAATATGTTTCCCTGGTTGATAGAAAAATATCCTTCAGTCACATCATACAGTATATTATACATCTAAGGATGATTTTTCCATGTTGCCATATTTCCTTGAGAATCTCATTGTGTGTACTAATCAAGCATATTAATCTAACCCACATTGATCTTTGAGAAATAGAGCATAGTTCAGCTGTAGAAAACATGTCTCTCGTGACCTGTAAAAGGTCCAATGTTGAATCTTTGGCATCTTTATTGAAAGGATTGAGAAGCAGGAAGGATCTGTGTCTGAAACCCTAGAAATTGCCTCCCGTCACAGTTGCTTCCCAAATTGTAAGGACAATTGGCCAGTGGTGATTAGATATAAACTCTGATGAGGATTGAACCTGCTAAAGTTACCATACTCCTTCAAATGTATCTTTGGGTAGGACCATTGCAGTGTCTTAATACTGGATTTGCTAAACAATGTCACGTGGAATTCAAAAGTGTGTCTAGTGTTTTTCTTATACAGATAGATTGTGATTACTTACATGTTCAAATAAAGCAATTTTGGATTTAGGGTGAACTTATATTGGATACCAGGTTGTATTTAATGCAATCTCAAATTAATTAATTTATCCCAATTAATGTGAATCTGGCACATATGCCATTGAGGCTATTGTGTGTGTAGTTGCAGTTGAGGTTTTAGACATTGTTAATATTCACACATGCAAAATGGAGAAAGGGAAGATTCCATCAGAGGAAAACAGCACAAATTTTAAATAAAGATGCTTTTGTCAGTTTAAGCTAACCTTTAGGAATGATATTTAGAGGGTTTTTTTTTGTTTTATTTTACTTTCTCTAACTACTCTGTGACTTTGTTAATCATACATTTCAATTATATTTTTACTCTTTACTGTAATGTTTCATTAAAATAGATAATACAAATCTATGGTTTGCATTTTTCATTGTCTGTTTCTTTTGAGCTGTAACCAATTACCATATTTTCCATAGAAATATCACTTCACATACTGCTAATTTGAATAATGTGACCATTTTGTGAGATTCATTAACCACCGTAATTGAGATCTACCTGTACTTATGCAACCCCTTTGGGGAATTGAAATGGATAGCTTTCACGTATGTATTTATCTACTCATGCAATATGCAAATATGACTTACTGAACTCCTAGCATGATCTTTGAAAAATTCTTGTTTTTTAAAAAAGCTCTGTATAAGATCTCCTCTTATTAGTCTCCCTTTGCCTTTCTCTCCAATCAAGCTCTTTCCTTCTGCATTTAATATGTAAACTCCTTTGGGTTCTTCCTCCCAACCATCTGCCTAATAAAGAAGAATTTATTCCTTTCCTCACTGTGGTAAGGATTTCCAATCACATCCTGGATGTAGTCATCAGCCAACTTCATATTGCTTTGATAGAGTCTCAGTTTCTTCTTTGCCTATAAATTATGCATATATATTGCCCAAAGAAAAGAAATAGAAACAATTTTTTTCAGTGAGAATGCTCCTTTTTCAGATGTGCAGTCCAGAAATTATTGTGGATTAAAAAATGCTAGGCAGATAGGGGAAAGCAAGAGTGTAGAACTGACCACTTGGGGATGCATCATTGGGTTAAATATTTTTTTAAAAAAAGATTGGTCATTTCTAGACCTCTGAATATGTTTTTCCACTAGAACAACACTGATGATACTATCTGGTCAGGTAATGAAATGTTTGCAAGCAAACAACCAAGCTGAGAGAGCACCAAGGACTCCATAGTTCAATCCTGAGCTATGTTGTCTTTCCTGGTGAAAATTTATTTGATCCAGAATCATTACATAGGTTGTGTACCAGAAATTATTTCCATCTGTATCCTTAATGAAGTTGGACCATACAGAACTGTATGAAGGAGAAACATCTATCGTGTTGGAATAGACATGTTTATTAAAGAATAGCACCAGGCTAGCTTTCTTTTCTCCTCCCTACTCATGAATGCAAATTAATCCCTTTTAGCTTCAATGTAATGTTGATCTGGCTGCTGTTGCCATTTCAACAGTAATGAATTGATGATGATGATTATTTGTGTACAACATTTTCCAAAGAGATTGAAAATAGTCAGTTTCTGATTTTTTGCTTCCATGTTCAGTGTTTGCACTGATATCTCTAGGTAAGTAGGTGGATGGTAAATAGTTTATTAAACAGCCTCCAGGCTATTTTAAGTAAAATGTTTTATATCTTAGTGTAAAGAACTAGGGCCTTCTACACCTCCGATTCCATTGGGATCAGTTTACCTGTGGGTGAAAGGGCAAAGGAGTAAACGATAACCTGTGAATTGTGATATCACCCTGCAGATAATGTGTTGTATACCCTTTCATCAGCTGTCATTATCTAATCATGCTATTTGTGTGATGCTGTGATGATACACATGTCATTTTAACATTGTGGCTTATTACAGATGCCATTGGATCAAACACTGAATAGAGTTACTTTGTGGAGGGGAAAGAATAAGAAAAGGACATATCGAAAAGGCATTTCTTAGTTTCTGAATCAATTAGAAAAGGAGTTACGTGCTTTGTCTATATTCATTTATATGTGTTCGAAGCTTCATTTGAATGAAGAAAAGGGTAGAGAAAGAAAGTAAGGCCTAGGTTATTGAGATTTTCTAAATCTCCTCTGGATGTGATGAGCTTCCTTTGGGATTAAAAAAAAAGCAAATCAAAAGAGAACTGTTGCTCAGCTGTGCACAAATTCTTGTTCTTTCCTAACTAGCTGGATCAAGTGGGCCATATTTCTTTTTACTTTCTTTGGGGAATTTAGTGAACTTGAAAACACACACACACACACACCAAGTACATGCTTCAGTATTTGGCCACTCATTAATGAGGTGTTGAATAGTAAGAGAAAAAGAGAGGGAGAGAAAAAAAGGTTTTCTCTCCCCTCCTCTTCCCTGGATGATTTAATTTGGTGAGAATGGTAAGATATTTTAATTTGTGCTCAGATTATTCCAGTGATTCAAGATTAGTCAATCTTTTTCATTTTCAGCATCAGAACATTTTAAAAATAATAGAAATTTATTCTTACACAGGTATATATAAGTCATTTCCATGTCTAGTAATAGTGTGTTCTAAAGTCCTCCAACTATCCCTGTGCCAAGATAAAAATAATGATTTATACCACATCCTAGAATCATAAGAATTATGGAATTTGAAGAAACGTCAAGGCTTTAATTAGTCCAATCATTTTTAATGTGCAAAAAACCTAATTCTACCATGCTTGAAAAAGAACTGCTCCACCTGTTAAAAACCTCCAGAGATAGAGATCCAAAACTTCCATAGACAAGACTATTCCAAATTTGAAAATTTTAACTGCCAGGGAATTTTCTTCATACTTAAACAAAATCTAGGTAACTTCAACTAATACCCATTATTTCTGGTCCTAGTTTTTGTGGCCCTAAAATATAATTCCTTACCTTTTTCCTTGGAAGAACTCTTTCATGTACCCAAAGACTGTTATCGTGTTTCCCTTCATTGTTTCTCCAGTTTAAACAACCCACGTTCCTTCAGCTCTAAGTCCCTATATCTCAATTGTCAAAATACTTTTGGAAATGGAGTTCTCAGAACTGTACACAGTACTCCAAGTGTGGTCTTATCAGTATAAACCAAAGACGAATAAATACTTTCAACATTTTTGATTCTGTTCTTCATCAGTGATTGACTAATTCTATGAAGATACTATAAGTCATTTATGGGGAAATAATGGGGAAATTAATAAGATATATAGCTTATTTTTTCTTTCGGCTTAAATAGGAAGATACAAATAAGATATACCATGTTTGGTGATTACAGTACTTCTTTGGCTCTTGTCCTCAGAAAATCTCTTCATTTTTAAAGTGGCATTAGAAGATGGAAAACACCAACATAATCTACCAACAATGATAAGTAGAATGCTTGTAGAAACCCATATTTTTTCATCTGCAGATTATACTCAACAAAATATGTGCAAAGTTGCTATTTACTTTGTTATTTGTGTGGGGAACATAGCCAATGAAGTTGTCCCATTCCTACAGTAATTGCTAGCATGATCAATATTATCACAATAAGATAAGATGCTATAGAGAAAGATAGACAACCAAACTCATCACCTTTCTACTCTTCTAAACTTGATAAGAGTTTAATACTCGATCACCGTGATCAATTTCCTATATTGCCCCAATTTTTAATTGTTGTTTAAGTAACTCTCAGGGATTCTACAGGTTTGCACCCATTCTCTAGAACTGGTTGTTAACATTCTAAACAGTAAGGAGAACTGGTTGTTAGAAGAAATTACTGACCTAATCCTGTAAAGAAGGCAGGAAGGAAACATTCTGGTGTTGCTTACCGAAACTGCCTCTCTGTTAACCCTTATTACATTCTTGGTAGGACTAGCCTTCCTGTCTCAGGAACTTCTCTGGAGGTTTTTTTCTCCTCCTTTGCTGGAACTTTGCTTGTGTGGAGTGAACATTCAAAGTTACAATGGCACTGAAAAAAGTGACTTATGACCATTTTTCACACTTACGACTTTTGCAACATCCCCACAGTCATGAGAGGCTAGGCGAGGAGATGCGTGCCTCGATGTGAGTGAAGTTGAGTTGGCCACACCCAGCCAGTCACATGACCACCAAGCCATGCCCACCAACTAAGCCACACCCACAGAACCGGTTGTTAAAAAATTTGAATCCCACCCCTGTAAAGAACACATGACAAGACTGTAATCCAATACAAAATTAAAAATGGCAATTAATGAAATACAAAACATACTATATGTTAAAAATATTATTATGTAATAGGAATTCATTTTCTAGTTTGGTTAATGACTTATCCTCCAGGCAAAGGATATTGCCAATAAATGTTGATACTTGCTTTACAACTCTCAAACGCTCTCATGATGCAAATAAATTTCTGCTAGATCTACCACTGCCTTGCTTAGATCCCCAAATCAGCCATGTAAATGAGGAGGTTGAAAGGATGTAAGCTCATCTTTGGATGATGCCTGCTTGGAATAGTCATCTTGGTTTCCCTTTTAATAAAATGCTTTAAAAAGTTTTCAGCACTTTGCTTAGCAAAGGCACTGTAATTGAAGGAAGAGCTCTTATATTACAAGCCTTCCCAGGCTTGCCTGCCAGTCTCCTTTTAGGGAACAAAGAAAGGGTACCAGTTTTACTTACCTTCCAACAGCATTTTTGGCCTCATGGCTTTTATCAGACTATTGAGACTGTGCAAATCTTGAGCCAAATTGGGAATGCAATCCCAGTTGCAAGGACAAATGAGGTAGCACCAGGATCTGATTTACTCTGATTTTATAGTTATCATATTTGGGTGATCTTAGATCTTTTGATTTTTAATTTTAATTTTTAATGTGTAGGTTCTATGCATTGTTGCCATGGGCTTTTCTCAATTTCCTTTGTACAATGTGTTACTCTATTTTATTTGTTCATCCTTTTCTTTTCAGGATTTCAAAACATTGTAAAGCTCTGAGCAGATTTTAGAAGGGAATTAATTAAAGAGCTAGTATTACTCCAAAGCAAGCCAGTGCATTTGGGGGGCAGAGGTGAGGTGTTTTGTCCAGGAGAAAAGGCAATACAAGTTGACTTGACATACTATTTAATTTGCCCTGAAGATGAGAAGAAGCTTCTCTGCACAAGTTGCTTACTCTCAGAAGTTTCTGCTAGAATTTCGAGTAGTTAACTGAAAGCCTCTTCCATTCATTCATTGGAAGGAAGCTTCTAAAGTGATGCAGATTGAAACAATAGGGTTACTTCATTTCAGAATTAGACTACGTATAAAGTAACTTTGAAGGATTGCTTGTCATAAACCTTTATCAAAGCATAGCATCCCCTTTGAAAGTTGGGTGGGTCTCCAGAGAGAGTTGTTTTCCCAGAAAATTGGCAAGGGGATTTAAGAGAGAAAGTATCTTAGCACATATTTACTCTGGATAGGTATGTAGCTGCCTATCCTGAGAATTTGTTGATCCCTTAAGAAACACAAATGTAGATGAACAGACAGCAATGCTTGTGGTATGTTTATTTTCCAGAGAAAGTGTAAACTTGTAGTGGCTCTTGAAGGAAAATTCAGAAGACTGGAGTAGCAAATGACCACACTTCAGGTGAAAGGAGATAAAGATTTATCAGCTCAAGAGAAGGAGGCACTATAAAAGGAACTGACAGAGGAAGCAGTTCTCTTAAGGAAGAGAATTAAACAAGGGAGCAAGCTGAGAGGATGAGAGCCACAATCAGAAGCAAGTGCTATGAAAGATATTCTGGCTGCTGGAACTTAGAAACAATTTTTTTGACCTTTGCTAATGAAACAGCCCTTCAGGAGGACAAAAAGATAAATGGAACAGGAGATAGGTGGTTGCTTTATAAAAGGCAGAGGGCCTTACAAGAAGACAAAGATAAAAAATTGTGCTATCTGTGATATACTCTTATGAGACATTGAAACAAAGATTTGCTTTCTGGACCTGTCACTCATAAAGTGTACTGTTTGTCAGGGGCACAAATTAGGGATATGACAGAGCAATTCTGATGATCAATTGTTCCTTCTATGATGCTGTTTGGGGACAGAGATACTGCAAAGACTATATATGATCATGTGACTTGGAAGATTTGAAAAACTAGTAAGAACATGAATGTTCTCCTGCATCCTTGCAGTCCATGAAAGAGGATTGGAAAGGGAAAGAATGCTGCATGTTTGTTATTAATTATGCAGATAAGGCTGATTTGGTTTGGGGGGGGGGCATGGTCTGAATTACCTCGATGATCAGAGTTGCCAAAATGGAAGAATACAGAAAGATCCATAGTGGAGAAATAGATAATGAATATGGCTGAGTTTTCAAAAATGGCTAAATTGACTTGTTTGGTTAAGGACAGAGACCTTGTATGGCTTTCTATTGAAAAATATTAAGTATCAACTGGGTACTTGGGGATTTATTGATTTACAAGGTTTGTTTATAGGAAGAAGGGAACCATTATATGTAATTTGCCAGGGTGGAGATAGTAATTACTATGCTTGCAACTGCTGTAAAGAAGGGTGGAAGTCACTTCTTTTGATACCCTTTTCTTTCTTTTTTGTCATCTTTCACATTTTTTGCTCTTTTATATTTCCATTTCCTACTTTTTCTTTTATATTTTCTTTAGTTTTTTTAAATTATGTAAAATCTTCTTAAAATAAAAGCTAATATTTAAAGCAAAGTGTTACTTAGTTGTAATGTTCACCTATTCAAAACCCTTGCTATATGAGCTTCATTTGAAGCCTGTAGCACATGGGGCCTAGGTACTGATATACTTATTTGTTTCTGTGGGTTCTACTGTATTGGATTTGGTAGGTGCTTTTGGGGGGTCCCTTTTTTCAAACGTGCCATCTTGCAGAATCGTGATATGTCTCATCTGTTACAATGTTTGGACTTCAGAACTGCTGAGACTCTCCCCTAAGAGTCAGATGGGCCCCCAATTTCTCAACCTTCTGAAAGACTGTTAAGACTTGATTCTGTTCTTAAGGCGAGAATCAGAATGTTAGGGTGGCTCAATTTACATGTGTTGATTTTTTATGGAATTGTTAGGAAGCATCTTGGCTATTTGTTTTTCTTGTATTAGATTATTTTAATTGGCTATGAGTTTTTGTATTGTTTTTGTTTGGACTGTTTGCTATCCAGAGTTATAAAGTTAAGATGGGGAGCTGTGTAAAATTTCAGAATAAATACTGGACATGTAATGTATTTCAGTTCAACAGAATTGGCAAACAGATAGTATATCTGGCTGAAGCATAGTGAGTTTGGTCAGGAGAACTTTAAAATGAATTCTTTGAGGTCAAGAATGAAAACTCCTCAGATAAGATTTCATTGTTTGGGCATTGTAAACAGGCTAAAGCTTGAATCCAAAAGGAAAAAGGGTTATTGTATTTTCATCACAGCTTTCATCTCCAGTAGGTTTTTTTATAGAGGGGAATGGAGTGAGGCATTTTTCCTGAAGCAATAAGGTCATGACTTGAGGTTCTTCTGGACTCACAACTGGAGGTCAGGTAGAAGCTAAGGCCAGCGGGGTTTCCTCCACCTTTAACTAGTGTAGCATTTGTAACCTTAACTGGAACATAAAGACACTGCAACAATGATTTTACTAGATTTTGTTGTCTAGTTTTACAGTTTTATTTTTGTATTATTAACATTATAACGTGGAAATTTTAATGTATTGAATGATTAATCCATCAAGAGTTGTTTGGTTACAGTTGCTAATGAATGGATGTATTAATGAAAAAGTAAAAAAAGAGAAAGAGAGAAAGAAAAAAAAAGAAAGAAATATTCTTTGGTTTTCTCTGAGCTTGGTTGTTTGCTTTCAGATGGTTCGTTACCTAACTAGGTAACACCATCAGTGCATATATGTAACCATGTACTATATATATTTTCTTCTGTTAGTAATCATAGCTGAATAGACTTTCAAGTGAAAGACCTTGGCAACATTTATGTAGAAGCCATCTATGTTAAAATAAGTTGAAAAACCAATAAAACAGTACTATTGTTCTTTATGATTGCTCCCACAGCTAAGGAGAAGATCTGGATGATCTTTGGAAAAGCAACTCTTTTCTCTTTCAGATAATTGTGTAGTGATGGTATTGAATGGTTTAATTAACCTACCATATGTTAGGAGACAAATTCTCAAAATACGATCTTTCTAGGAAATTCTTGATTTGTTTTGCTGACAACTTTTTCCTTCAGAGGATGAAAGATCTACTATCCTCAATTTGATACTGACCGAAAGAGAAGGCTCATTCAAGGCTCAGTTAAGCACCAGGAATAAAGAACCATACAATGCTGTAGTTCTTGATTTTAAGGAAATAAAATCTACTGAATAGATATTTTGGCTCACTGGAGATAGGCCTGCTATCTGATGTGAAGCTAACTGGACAATTTTAATCGCTGCTTCCACAGCTGTGGAAGTGGCTGGGAATAATCCATCTTGGCTGAATATAATAATAAAGAGTAGAGATTAACCAGATGTCCTCCTACTAGAGGGAATGCAAGGTAGAGAATAATTTTTTTAAAAAATGTACTGTACTGGTTGCTCTTTGTAAGCTCCAGCTTTTTGGTTTCCATAGGTCTTTCTGTTTCTTGCATTCCTTGTCTCTTTCCATGATACCCTGCTAGGTTACACTGCCTGTGGATTCAGCAGCTGTGTGCCCCTCTCTCATTCTCTCTGCCCCCCCTCCGTTTCTCTCTCACACACATACATGCATTCAAATGCACTCACTATTCATTTGTGGCATATCCTGTTGCCATTGGAAACCTAAGAAAGAAGTGAATATATCCTCCAACTCTCAGGCTTTTTCTTCCCCCTTTCCTCTCTTCCCCTTGCAGGAGACGAAGAGCTCAGCAATGAATCCACTGGAGCACCGATCCATCAAAGAGCCAGATCAACGAGTCACAGATCGTACCTAAATGTGATTAAATATCCTTCTCTTCCAAAGCTCAGAAGGAACACGGATTTACCTGGCATAGCCTTTTCACAATTTGATGTTCAAAGCACAGCATTTGAGGTAAGAGAATCTTCTCTTTTTGGATTTTCCCTCTCCTTTCCTTTTTCTGTTTGCTTTCCACACAAAGGCACATTGAAGGTGGATCTTACTCTTTACATATTGTCAGCTGAAAGGGTGCTTATTCCAAGGGTTGCTTGCCAGTCTTACTTAGCAGCTTAGCATGGAACTGTGATGTACAGGGGAGAGGACATACAGTCTACATGCAATCCAGAGACCTATCTTTTCTCTTCCCTTTCTTCTTGTCTACATCTGGCCTTCTATGCCCCACTCTTCATCCCTGCAGAGCACACCCCTTCTGACTTTCTCAAGCAGCATTTTGTTTTGTGTTTGATAAGTAAAGAGGTGACAAGTGTTCATTATGCTGTGTAAGTCTACAGTGCATTTGGAGAAGGACAGCAGGCCACTTAAAATACCCTTTATTAGGTACAGGCCTTGGCAGTTCATGAGTGATGTCCCATTAGTGTATCTGGAGGTATAAATTATCAGAAGTTGAATATGTGCTTGAGAATCACCTTTAAAAGACAAAGCTGGAGATCTCAAGGCCCAGCTATCTGGATATGCTTTACCACTCAAGTTAATGTGAGATTCAGATTTGTTAGGTGATACTTAGAAATATAAACTGAGATCGTTGCCATAGCAGTGGTTTGTTGTTAATCTTGTTGACACATTAGTTTGTCACATTATTTGTTGGCACTGGAAGCAAAGTTGATAATGATTTATACTTTAAATTTATAAAGTTGCTCAACTCATATTTATTCCAATTGGCAGGTATATTAAAAATAAACAAACAAATAAAGCCTGCTACCTTGGTTTAATAAAATAAATAAACAGAAGATAATTATTGCCTAGAAGAACAAACCTACCAGAAACATACTAAATATAACCTTTTATAGGTTATAATAATTATAATATAATAACCTATTATAATAACCTATTCCAGATAGAGCCATAGCTTAACCTAACACAGAGCCAGATTTTCAATTAATGGAATAGCAGGGTTGTATCCATTTGGATCTCTGGGGGAGTGGGTAAATTTAATATCCTCAGGTTTTCCTATAGAAGAACGATATGTTTGAATCAATTTCTGATTTTTCAGTACAAATATAAAATAGAACTTTGTAATCCTTGAATCTGTCCCTTTCAAAATATTACTGCTCACACTTTTAAACCGTTGGAGAATGAAAATTTGCTGCTATCCATAAGGACCCTTCATTCAATGTTTGCAAAATAATAATTGCTCCCAGGTTTTTGTCTTGTGTATGCACTGTGACTAATGCTTAAAGTGTGGCTGTAGAACTTTAAAATCAATAAATAAAGGCATACTGAATATTTCAAGGCTTGATTGGTAGAGTAGAGTAGATTGTTCTGTTCTTACTTCCGTTCAAGCATTTGTGAGGGAAAAAAAAAATCAGGAATAGCTGTATGAATTTCGTGTATCCAGGACAAGTATCCTTCATGCATGGCCCTGTTGCTGAAGTCTCTGGCCAAGATACATTGAAAAACATCTTCAGTAGACTTCTATTTGTGTTTTCTCAGAACAAAGTAGAAATCACATGCCTGAGAAGTCTGTCTGATCAGGGTTCCCAAGCATGCAGAGTGCTTGGATTGTGTTCACATGCCAGAAGAACATAAGTTAAAAAATATAAGTCTCCTACAGACCACACTAGTCTACTTGGGAACATTGAAGATATAATCCCATTTTCCTTCTGTGTGACCCTGTATGATTCCTTCTGTGTGACCCCGTAAGATATAATGCACAAGTAGAGTTAGGCTGTCCTTATAGAAGGACATTTATTCTACTTTCTAGATCCTGTTGTCTCACCAGGAAAGTAGCAGGAATTGCTTATTTTGAAGCAAAACTATAAATATTGCACTAGCAGAATACAGTGTGGAGGCATCATCATCATCATCATCATTGTTGTTGTTGTTGTTGTTGTTGTTGTTAGGGACCTTGCTCAGGCTGGGATTACTATTTTGCATTCTTTGAACTTTTCCCCTTCATGGTATGAAAAGGATCTCAGGCTTGAGGTGAACTCCTAAGCCTAAAGACATACATATTCTTGGCTACCATTCTTGTTTCCTGTCTTCTTATTCTATCTCCTGACTCCCAAACCTCAAAGCTTGAATTTCAGCTGCATCAAGCAGTTACCTCCTTTTTTTCTTTTTCTTTTTGACAAATCTCCAAGCACACTGAAGGTATTAATAATAACAATTTGGCAGATAATGGCAGAACACGACTGAGCTCTCCTGCGGACTGTTCATGCTGGGCTTGCTTCTCAGCAGTAAACTCCACTTGCATGCTTTTGACCTTTCCAATTGTCATCTATTTTGAATAACTCAGGTTAAATGCTATGGCCAATGATGCCATCAGCAGATCCCTTTAGATGCCAGGTAAAAGCTTGCTCTCAAGGCCAATTTAGCCTGTGGCCACTTCAGCTTTCAGGGAGTCTGTGCAATATCAGATTGCATAGTCATCAGAGCTTTTGAACTGAAGTCAACCTGGATGGATTTTGACATACATTTGAAAAGCTGCTCTCAGTGATCACATTGGCTTTGCATTACACATGCCATAAAACATAAGAAGCAATGGTGTCCCTAAGAAGACACATCTACAGGCATATATTTCACTGAGTGAGGATGGAAAGGAGAAGATCCAGGTTGTTCAGCTTATTTGCTATGATACTGGATGAAATCTTTTTAAAAGAATGTAATGTAAAGCATGGAAGGGATCTTGGAGATCAATTGAGCCCAAGCCCATGCCTAAAGTCTTCAGATACCAAATGAAACAATTAATTTCACAGCTCATTTGACTCTTCCAGATTGGGAATTCTGCTTATTTAAATAGGTAAAGCAAGAGGATGGATGAAACTTTGGGAGTTAATGGTTGTTAGGACAGGAGATAGAGTGTAATTCTCTAGGTTGTAATTTGGCAACCACGAATGGCTCAGCCATAATAATATTATTAACAATTGTGTTAACATTATTAATATGAAGTCACTGCTGCTAATTCTTTAACTGGCATTGGCCTTCATATGCACTGGGGTCTTCCCAAGAACCTAGGATCTCATTAACATCAACATAACAAATAATGAATATCATTAATATTAACAATAGCATGTTAACCATAGTCACAAATAATGTGTAAAGCTAATATAATGCTTTAAAATTGGGAAATGAGGCAAAACAAAATTTAGTATTTTGTCCTTCCTTAATGTCTAAGAACTGCTCATCAGTGACACATCTTTTTCTATAATTATGAGTTGCAGCTTGGGCCAACTTCAAATTCACACATATATTTTGCTTTCTTGTACCTATTCAATATGCTTGAATCATCCTTCCCGCTGCTTCCTATGTTTATAACTATCTCCCTCTTACTCAGTTCTTTCTTTTATTTCACTTATTAAGTTTATAGAATGCAGAAAAAATTTAGATACTTCCTTTCCACTGGTATTAGAAGATACTTTTGGTATAAAACTGTTCCTTATTTTGGTCTCCTGACCAAGTAGATCTTCTGGAGAGATTACAAATACTTTTCAGTAGTGTATTTGTTACTCTCTGCTTCTGATGCATTATGACCTGCTCTATTTGCTTCAGATGTTTGGTAGGTTTCTTTGAATCTTGACGTCCACATCTGGCTTTGTTGAGGCCTTGAGCAGGGCCCATCTGGCTTCCTGGGGTGGTAAAAGTACAGTCAACAATTGCAATACTTTCAAGAGAATTAAATGCTTGCTCCAATAAGACTGAAACTCAATTGAAGTCTTTTACTCTCAGTTCAGTCTCCTTGTTTCACTCTTCCTGGCCATGATCCTACCATTTGTCTGTTGTCATTCTCTGATTGCTACTGCTGATGTACAAATAAGGTGGCACAAGTTTCCATTAACTCAGTGAAAATAAGCTCAATAGTTGATTTATATAAGGGTCCTGAGTAACAGCTTCTTCACCAGAGCTTCTTCACCACATCTTGTCATAGAGCTTCTCCTCATCTTTTATGTTATCTTCACAGGAACCTTGTGATATAGAGGGAGAGAGCTAGGGTATGAGAGAGGTAAACCACAGAGGGTTTTCAATGATGAATGACTTTGGCTCTTCTCCACTTGATGTGCATCAAAAATGGAAAAACAACATAAGCTGATACCATTTGGCCAAAAATAATTGTGGGCTAAAGGTACCCACATCAGGCAACAGTGACATGACAGTATCATTCCCAACTCTTGGATATGATCATCAAGTTCTAGGTTCTGAAATAATGTCATCAAAGAATGAAAGGCTTCTTTTCTATACATATGGACACATAAATTCCAAGCTTAAAATTGATCATACATTTTCACTAATAATGATATTGCAGGGTAGCAAATGGGTGTTCAGCTAGCGGAAAGGATTGTCAAAGTTGCCCACCAATTTTTGAATCACTGTAAACATTTTATGATTTACCATTTATTATTATAAATATAACATTTTTCTGAGTCATAAAACCAGTGGCCTGCCCATTTAATCTCTGCTCAGAATAGTTCTGATGTTTCAAGCAACAGCTTTTTATCTTTTAATAACTACACTAGAATGCCAAAATAATAATAGTATAAAATATTAGGCTACATGCATGTAGCAACATTGTTATCAAATGTGCCTAATTAGTTGTAAAATGTATTAGCAACCATCAATGTAATTACTTTGAAAAATATATAACTGTGTATATAAGAGAACAGATGAAAACAGATGATTTAAATGAAAGATTTCAAGTTGATGCTTTTAAATCAACTTTAGTTGTGGGTCATGCTGCTAAATCATTATGACTAACAGCGTTCTGTGCATGGTAACTCAGATCTAAGGGCTAATATCAGTCTAAGTGATGCAAATAAAGCAATATTTGACAACCATATAAACTGAAAATCTTTGAAAATCTTCATACTGGAAGACTTAATCTCTGGAAACTTCCAAGAAAATCAGACATGCAATTTTCCAAATGATGGAAGCATTAACCAATAGCACAATGGCACAATGGTTAGAATGCTGTGCTGCAGGCCACTTCTGACCATCCGCTGCCTGCAATTTGGTAGTTCAAATTCCACCAGGGTCAAGGTTGACTCAGCCTTCCATCCTTCCAAGGAGGTAAAATGAGGATCCAGATTGTTGGAGGCAATATGCTGACTCTAAACCCGCTTAGAGAGGGCTGTAGTGTAAAGCACTATAAAGCAGTAAATACTCTTAAGTGCTATTGCTATTGCTATTACTTTTTCTGTCATCCAGGAAAATATAGGACTTGGATCTCATCATCAATCAGTTAATCAATTGGGATAGAACTGGAAGGGGCCTTGGAGGTCTTCTAGTCCAACCCCCGCCCAAGCAGGAGACCCTAAATAATTTCAGACAAGTGTCTGACCAGTATCTTCTAAAAAGACTGAAAAAAATGAGAAAAAGATTGCTGGATCAGAAGAAATGTTTATGTCATTCATTTTCTGCACTTCCTTATTCCTGTGCCCCAGCCCATTATTTCACAGGGAACCCTTACTTCGGTGAATTTGTTTGTTCTTTTATCAAAGCCATCTAAGTAATGACCGCTCTTGTCACAAATTCCATTGCTTAATTTTGTGCAGAGACAGGAAATATTTCCCTTGATCTGTCCTGATTCTCCCACTGTCCAAATTCATTGGGTTACTCTAACTTTTAATGCCAAGAAACAATGAAAAGTACTTTCTCTACACAGAGCATAGTTTTATATAGTATCCATAATGTCCCTCCCTTCCTTATGTATTTTATAGTACTCATATTATTTTCCATCTGATGTTTTATCATTTCTTTGAGATCTTTTTCACATTTTTTTCATACATTCATAAGCAGATAGTGATGCTGTGATTTTTTTCTCCAGTTCCCTTAAAATGTCTCAAATATAATACATTTCTGTAAGATTCACTTGCTTTCTAGTAACAGCCATTTCAAGAAGCACAACAGTAAAAAGAATGGTTGTTCTTTCTTTTTTATTGTTTTTCTCTAGTCTGTAAGTCTTTGATCCCCTCTAGTATTCTACAGTCTGTTTCAAATTTCTTCTCCCCCCAACCTCTCTCCAATATCCAACAATCTCATCAATGAAAATCTAAACATTCTTCATTCCTATGAAGATATTGTTTTATTTATTTAATTTCAAAAGCACTTTAGCAAAAGTTCTGAGATTTCAAACTTGGTCTCTTATTCCAGTGGCCTCTTACCTAGCTTCTGCCACCTAATAGTTCAAAGGCATGCAAATGCGAGTAAATAAATAGGTACTACTTTGGTGGGGAGGAAACAGTGCTCCATGATATCATGCTGGCCACATGACTGTGGAACCATCTTCTGACAGAACTGGCTCATGGCCTCAAACTGGAGACGGGCACCACCCCATATAGCAGAGTAAAATTGCAGGGATCTTTTCCTTTTTTTTTTCTTTACTCTGTTTAAAACTTTCTTAGACTGAATTGTTAGCAAGCATTTTCCTGTTAATCTTAAATTCTTTAAATTCTTTAAATTGTTATTTAACTCTTTGTTCTAGAATGCACTCACCAGTTGATTTTATTTAGATCTGCTGCTCAGAAGATCTCAGAAAATCTGTTTTAGCATTACAATAGCTGTAATTCTAAAAAGGCTTTAGAAAGTGAGGCTTAGCAAAATCAGTGTCCTTACAGGTACCACAGCAGCTATGAGTATGTTACCTTTTCCAAGTGTCACTCATAAATTCATTGTAATCCTTCAGTCTGTTAGGTTAGTGATTTAAGAGTTGACCAGCTGATGGAGTGATGCAAGGATGGAAATGAGTTAGCAAGGTTTTTGGCTGTTGTCCCTTTAAGAGCATGTATAATAAGAAGAGGCCTGGTTAGGACATTTCTTCTCGCTGTGTGTTCTTTCCTCTGTAATTTGCTGCTTGTTTGACCTCTGCCTGTAGTACGTGTATGTATAGTACATGTTCTTTTGTAGATAAAACCACTATTTATTACAAACCTCTGTGTGCTGTTATTGCTCCTGGGTTGTAGTAAAGCTGTGTGCATTCTGACACAGTCTCTTCATGAGGAGCAGCTGACTGGAACATAAGTAGACAATCTCTTGACATGTCTTGCTTAGAGAGGCTCCTTGGCTTGGGCTTGTCACCTGCCCTCGGTCTTCACTATGGTTCACTTTGTTCCTAAGACACATCTTAGTTCACTATTGCTATACCCAAAGTCCTTGCCATCACACTTTGTACTAGCTGCAAATCTTTGATCATCTCCACAGGCAGTTCTACATGGAGAATATGACAATAATCCAATCTGGTTGCAGTTAGAGTATAGATATTACGGCACATTGGTCCAAGTTAATTGGTTCACCAGCTGAAGTTGGGCAAAGGCCCCTTTAGCCATGACTTCCACTTCCTTTAGCAGAAGTCTTGATTTCAGGGAAAACCCTAAGACCACTTCCTTTTAAAATGTTTTTAAAATGATTATAGGGTTGTTGTTTTTTTAAAAAATTCTATCATTTAAAAATTATTATTTGATTATGTATAAAAATGAAAGACTTTTTGTTTGGTTAAGTATGCCATTCAGGAAGGAAGGAAAGAAATTGTGAGAACAAAAATTCCAAAGGAAGCAATGTTGTATACATTCTCTGTTAAACTCAATCTGACTTCCGAAAAATATGTGTGCAGGACTGTGACCCAAATCTGACAGTAAGAACCACCATGTCCATTCTTCCTTCTTCTAAAGATGAGCTTGTGGTGGTTTGGGTTGTTTTTCTTCATGATTATAGGTTGTTCAACTGCTCAAATTACAGCTCCTATTGTCTTTATGATGGGGAATAAAACAGCATACAAAAGGAGCAGGTGCACTTGCTACAGAGAATGCATGTGTTTGCCAAAAAAAAAAAAAAAATATGAAAACAAGGTAGAGAAAGCAGATAGAGCTGAGCGCCTGCAATCCTTTCCAATTCCTTTTCCGGCAGCAGTCATAGAGGCATCTGTGCAGCGAACGGATGTGTTGCATCTGTGTGTGCTGTGTTCTGTGTTTGTCTTTCTTCTCTTCTCCCTTGTTACAGTTCTTTATGTTGGTATGTATGGGTGCATTGGAAAACATGCAGTTGAAAAGCATAGGCTGCACATGCTTTGAGTCAAGGGAGTGGGGGAAAAAAGGAGCCAGGCTTAGATTACAGCAAATGCCAGTATCCTACTGCTTTTCTGAGGGATCCATGGGACCAACTGAGGGAAAATTTGTTTCTCTCAACTCTCAGCCAGCTCAGGCCTGTTTTTGAACTCACTGTTTCCTTTTGCCAGCTTCCATCCTGACCCTCACTCCACTAAGTTTGGTTCCATTCTCTCCAGTTTTTGGACAGTTATTCGACTTACAACAGTTTGTTTAGTGACCGTTCAAAGAGCAGCACTGAAAAAAGCAACTTACGACCCTTTTTCACACTTAAGACCACTGCGGCATCCCCATGTCATATGATCAGACCATGTCATGGCAACTGACTCACATTTATGACAGTTGCAAAGTCCTGTGGGGTGGGGTGTCATATCATCACCTTTTGCAGCCTTCAGATAAGCAAAACCAATGGGGAAGTCAGATCTGCTTAACAACCATATTTACTAACTTAAGAACTGTAGCATTCACTTAACAACTGTGGCAAGAAAGGTCATAAAATTGAGGCAAATTCACTTAACAAATGTTTCACTTTGCAACTCAAATTTTTGGCTCAACTGTGGTCGTACGTTGAGGACTATCTTTATATTCTCTGGTCTCCCTTTACCTGACTTAGTTGGAAAGAATACTGAGGTGGGAAAACTGCAGAGCCTAATTTCTGGATTTTTTTTTTCTTAATAGCAGCTCTAGTCTGGGTTATATTGAAGGGGAGGTGGGAGGACAGTTTAAGAATGGAATCATCAGTCACTACTCAACAGATTGGGATTTTTTTTTTCAATTCTGTTTTTTTCTCCTTCAGCCCAGCCTGGGTCTGGCCCATTTTCACACTCAATCTTTTTTGTTGTTGTCGGATTCTCCCACAAAGCCACATTTCTGTCCTATTTTTAGAGTTCTATTGCTGGTGTAGGGGTTGACAGATAAACAAAGCATCCTGAGTCCATGTATTCCACATTTTCTTTCTTTAATTCCATTGGGTTAAGGAGAATAAAAAAACTGAAGGTGAAATATAGGTGAATGATAAAAAAAAAAAAACATTGCCAACTCAAATACATATAGGAAATGTATACATTTAGGAGAGAGATTTATGTGTGGAAATTTTGCAAGCAACTATTAGCCAGAAATGCAGGAAAACCATGGGAAATGCAGTGCTTCAAGGCTTAAAGGAAGCTATTCTCAAGAGCTGAAAGTCTTAGAACTGGTGCTAAAGGACATCTTACTTGAGCTTTTGAAGTAAAGCAGGAAAAAAAAAAATTTCCTCCAAATATTTATGTGAACATACTCAATTTGACTTCAACTACATTGCTCTTGCTCAGTTAAACCAACACGTTACAGTTTAAAACTAAAAAGAACTGCAGGAAAGTAGGAATGTTAGGTAATAGTGTGCAATGGCACGTATATTGTATATTTGGGGAATATGCAGAACATAATTCAATCTGTTGGGGGAAATTGCTTCAAAAACGGCTTACCAAAATTCCGACATTGTATGCAAATCTTCATGCAAATATTATGAATATTATAGTTTTGAGTAAAGGAAGATCCTTCATGCCTATTTTAATAAGTAGGTAAAATTGAACAGGACAGATTTATCCATCCCTGAAGTAAGCTGTTTGTGTTAAGAAAGGTTAGAAGTATTTATACTCGTGACTTTTTAAGCTGCTGTTGCTGCACTAACACTGTTGTCACTTTTTATTTCATTTCACTTTGCTGTGTAGTTTCTCACTGATCTAAAATAATCTTTGAAATCTTTCTCACCTTTGGAGGCTATACTGTGTTAACTCCCTTTGCCGTATAGATGCTGTGGCTTTCTCTTAATTGCTTCACCAGCACTCGCCAACTCCAGAAATCATCTGGAGAACATTCAGTGCAATGGCACCGATGAAATCAAACACGTATGAACCAAATAAGTGTTCAAATGGAAGATGAAGACAAATCTCCTAAGAGTGGCTGAAATACTTGATGATTTTTCTAAAGTGGGATGGGGGGAGACAGTCACCGTGTTTCATAATTTCAAGCATCTAGCTATCCCAAATTGCTCAAAGAAATAAACCAGGAAGTGATGCTTTCCCGATCCAGGTTGGGAATTGAATAACAGGAAGACCATTCATAGCAATTATGTCTTTTAAAGGCCAGGAGAATATACAGGCCCGTTAAAGAGGTTGTTTTTTTGAAATTCTGCCAATGGCACAGAAAATTCTCCCCCCCACATCTCCTTGTGATGAATAAAAACAGTGAAATAACTTAACAGATAACAATGGGTAGCAATTATTTTCTCACTTCCTTAGAATTTCTTGAGGCTTATTTGCTTCTGAGTTCTCACTGCCCCCCCCCCCCACCTCTCCCACTCATAGGCTCACTTGTTCTGCCTTTTTCTTTTTTTGTCTCTCTTTTCCCTTCCTGTATCTCCCTATATCGACCCCCTTTGTTTTCTCCATCTTCCTCTACTTCCCTTCTAATCCACTTCTGTCCATATATAAATCCCTTCGTATTCCTATTAGTATGGTAGCTTTCCGTTCCCTATGTTCTGTGCTCCTCCCTTACTCCCTGATTTTCAGCACCCCTCTAATCACAATATTAAGCTAAACTGTCAAAATGTCATACAACACATAGAGTCATAAGAATAGATGGCATATGAATGTTAGGGAGAAGAAGGAGAGAGAGGGAGAGGGAGGGTGAGAGGGAGGGAGAGAGAGAGAGAGGGGATAAAATATAAGATATATTTGCATGGAATGCTCTAGGTTCTCTATTAAAAATAAATGCTCATGCTCTCACACAATCCTGAATTGTGATTTTGTCAATATATTCTCACACTGGTTCTCTACTTTTTTTCCAAGGTAGCATTTATTTATTTATCGTTACATTTATACTCACAGACACTGCTGGCAAGCTAGACTATAGTGCTTTACCATACAATAATAATAAATTATTGTATAAATAATTTATAGTGCTTGATCATACAATAATAATAAATTATTGTATAAACAATAAATATTGTTAAATCACAAGTTACAATCAGTTAAAACAGCATTAATATAATAACAAAGAATATACTATGACAAGTCAGCCATATACAAAGTTATTCATGTGCAAAATTAGGAAGGGAATGCTTCCTGATTCAAGAGCACTTCATTCAGTGAAGTGAATGCCCATATTTACAGGGGAAGGGTATCCCACAAAGTTGTTGGTACTACTTAAAATGCTTTGGTCCAGGTTGTTTCTATCTGACCTTCCTTTACAGCAGGCCTGTAAAACTGCAGGCCCACAGGCCAGATGTATCACGCGCTGGCCACACCCACGCCCATTTTAGCGAAGGGGAAAAAAAAATCCCAATACGTCACGTGATGCTGCCGTGACAACATGAATTTGATACCCCTTATTTACAGGCTGGGTTTACAGAGAAGGAGAAGAAATTAAGTTGATGACATAATAGTGGAGTCCCACCTTTATTTTGGCAAGAGCTGAGGAAAATGAAGGGTTTATATGTTAAGTAATGTGAATTTGATATGAATTTGTGATAGAAGTCCCACCATCCAGCAAGTCAATATGATGAAAATTACCATATATCACTTTTGAACAGAGTGAGATTGGAGAAGGTAGCTCTATGGAACAGAAACACCATCATCACTTGACAGTTAAAGTACTTTCTTCCCTGACCCTTTTAACCTAATGAGCACTAAAAACATTCTTAATGTAAAGGAACAAAAGAGAGACTCTCAGAGTATTTCCTTTATATTCCTGGATAAAACTTAAATGCTGTTTTAATGCTATGTATGCATGACTGGAATAAACATAAATCTGCAGAAGTGTTTCTGTCTCAAATGGGTCACTTATTTTAGCAGGAGATGAGGTTGCTCAGGATGGACTTGTGTTGTGTTGATGCCTGGGTTAGCTGGTGATAGCAAGCCTTGTAAATAATATGAATAGCACAAGGGCAAAGGCTCAGTGAGGCTTCTGCGTGCCAGGACCGAGGCAACTGTTCTGCCTCAAGACCCTGTTTGTTTGCAAAGAGAAAGGGAGCTTGTGGTTTTCCAGTCTAAAAACAGAGTGAGGATTCAGTAGGAAGGACTGGGAGGGATTCTTAGATGTTTCTCAACAGAGGAGCCATGGAATATGCATGCCAGAAGTGCAAAGGGAAGCCCAGTACCAATCCCAGCCCCAGGCCTTTGCTGTGAACCTAGCTGAGGAATTTATCAAGCCAGAACTAGCTGCACAGCCATTTAATAATGGGAGGAAAGTGGGTACATGCCTTCCTCATGGAAATAGCAGGATAAGCAAGAGGGAGGGAAAGAGGGAAAAAAGGATATATTGTTCTATCTCCCCATTCTTTAGCCATTTCCTCTTATTTTTATCTCTCCCACTGTACCACATTACTATTATTGATTTGAGGCAACTAGGCGTACATATTTGCATATAAATGTAATGAGTTCTACTCATGTCTGATAGTTAAACTAGATTTCTTAGTTCGGAATGCTCTAGTTCTGAGTATATGTATTTGGTACCAAATTCCAAGTAGAAGTTCTTAAGATTCTAGTAAAACATCAATCTAAAACTAATAGACAGACAAGACACCTAAATTCTGCTTACTCCTAAAATAAGGTAGTACATCACAGCGGCAGAGCCCATATACTAACAACAAGACATTTCCCCCCAAGTGTGACTGTTTAGTGTATCCAAGCTGCACCCATGAAAAAAAGGAAAATGTCAGCAGTGTTGAAAATATCTCTATTTTTCTGACATTCATCAGTCAATCAGTAGAAGGCTATTCCCACCCACAATGCTTAAGAGCCACTGATTGTTAAGAAGGGGAAAAGAAGAAATATAAATTTAAGATCGTTCTATTGTGTTTCATTTGTGCAACCATCCTGAAATAATATGGTGATTGGAACCAGTTATATTTATCTTATATCAATTATCTAGTTTCAAGTTTGAAAAGTTCTTATGGATATGACAGAAATGATATGCAGGGGGGAAGGGGGTGGTCCAATCCCAAACTAGCCAGGAAGAGAGCCATTTAGTAAAAGCAGAAAAGATTAGGGATGAGATGTGGGAATTTAAGGTTGTGGTCTCTCCCCAGATGGAAAATTTCTCTTTCCCTTCCCCTTTTCCTTCAGTTTTGTTTGAGACCAAAATTTACTCCTTGAGAAAGGAAGGAATTCAGATGTGATAAATAAATTTACGAGTCATAAAGCAAGTTTCATTATGAAAGTACCAGCTTAGTCCATAGATATGAGCTATGTGTAATTGTAATGTATAATGGCAAGATAAAGTTTCAGTCTTAGCAATAGGCAGAATGAGACAAGAGCCTCAGGCAGCTAGCTGTATGGGGGTATTATGGAACAGGAAGAATTTTTGAGCTATTTAACATATTGTTACTGTATTTCTACTATCAAGGAAGGAGAAGGGTGCTTGTGAAGAGTTTTCTTTTCTTTTTTTGCCTCAGGTCCCAATACTGTTTTGGGTATTACATACTTTGACTTTTGGGTAGAAGATGCCATATGCTTCTGTGCCTCAGGTGGGAAAATGTCATGGGCCGGTTCTCAACAGGGCAGAAAAACAAACAAACAATAAAGCAAGTTAAGATGTGGAATGGAAGGTTTGCTGGCAGCAGGATGCACAGTAGGATGAGGCTTTGTTGATTTTTCTGATGTTATTAGTAGCATAGTTTTTATTTTCGAGAAACAGAATCTTCAAGAGCTGTGTGACAGCTACAGATTTAACAGTTGATGTTAAATCTGGGATTCCAAATTGGTAGTTACATTCCTTGTTAGCTCTCAACTAATGAAGTTACTTTGTGTGCTTGTGTTTATGTGTCTGTTTGTCGATCTCTCTATCCTTGATATGGAAATCCAGTATTAACAAATGTAGGAAATGCTTCATGGGAAATAGAGGCTTTAATTAAAGCTAGCAGCAGAATGGATGACAGAGAAGAAAAATGTTTGAGGTGCCAGGCAACTGGAGTAGAAGGCATGAGGGCAAGTAAGGAGAGAGAGTAAAAATACTCTAAGATTAGAAAAAAAGCTACATCCTGATTAAAATTCAGCTAACACTGTTACACAATACTATAATGTAACATTGCCAGAATAACTTAGAAGCTGAAAGACAAGAAAAATAGCCAATTTCAGAAAGAAATGGAAGTTGCATAATAACTCAGTAGGATAGTCGCTGATGAAATAGTAAGTGCGTTTAACACTCTTACCCATTTAAAAAATTCAGCAAAATAATATATTTTCACTAGGCAGAACTAGTATCAGGGCAACCCAAGTTCATCCTCAACCATGGAAACTCACCAAGTGACCATTTTTTCTTCACTCCAATCCATTTCAACACCCAGGTTCTTTTGGGGACAAAATGAAGACGAGGTCTCCATGTACACTTCTAGGACTCCTTAAGAGGAAAGGCAAGATCTAAATCAAGAAAGCAATGAATGACCTGTGCTAAAGTTTTCCCTCTGGTCTGAGCTTTGAGCGGGAGTGTGAACTGCTCTCATTGGCTGAGCCGCTTGACAGCTGAGTATAAAAGGGAGCTGTCAGGTGGAGTCAGCGAGCTGCCCCGCTGAAGTTTAATTCTTGTCACCTCCATTTCTCAGTTACTGACTTAATACTGGTGATGAGGATGGGATTAGCAAATTGAGGTGACCGAGCTGCTAATCAACGCAAACTGAAGTCACTATTCAAAAGAGTTGAGTTACAGCCATTAACTACAGAGCTGAAGTCACTGAAATTCTGTTTCACTGAAAAAACTTTGCCTCAATATACAGGTAGTCCTTGACTTACAAAGTTCATTTAGTGACCGTTTGAAGTTACAATGGCACTGAAAAAGTGACTTATGACCATCACATTTACAACCATTGCATGTGATCAAAATTCAATTACTTGACAACCGACTCATATTTATGACTGTTGCGGTGTCACAGGGTTATGTGGTCACCTTTTAAGATCTTGTGACAATTAAAGTCAAAGGGGGAGCTAGATTCAGTTAACAACCATGTTACTAATTTAACAACTTAAGGGATTCACTTAACAACTGTAGCAAGAAAGATCATAAAATGGGGGCAAAGCTCCATTTAACAAATATCTCACTAAGCAACAGAAATATTGGTCTCGATTGTGGTTGTAAGTAGAGGACTACCTGGATATGAATGACTTTGACTGCCTTTGCAGGTCCATCTGACTGGGCCTTCAGCACTGAATCTAACACTGATTCAGTGCTGAAAGACAATCAATGGAGGTAATGGCGCCACATTGTTCATCTCAGCGCTCTGATTTACTCCTTTTCATTTCTACTGTTCCCCACTGCCTGTAAAATTCAGGTCAGCGATGTACATATAAGCATCAACCCTCTCTTCTGCCAATTTCCTCTAAATATTCCAGGCACAGAATAGAAGTCAAGTAACTGTTCTCCAGGGAGCATCTTCACCCAAAGATATTGAAAGGCAGTCTAAAGGAAGGGCATGCTTTTGACAGTGAAGCAGAAGGCACATGATATAATGTATTGTTTCTTTGGAATAAAGTTGAAGCTGGACAGGTTGAGTTCCAGGATTAACTGGCTTGATTTTCTGATCTTTTTTAAAGTCAACTTTAGTGTGCTGATTGAAGGGTTGGGTGGTGTCAGGCCCACATTCAAAGAACTTATAATTGGTTATCGATAGCACAGTTTTTCCTCTGCATTTGCCTTGGATTCATTGTCACATAGCTGCAAAGCTAGCTCATTTTGTCAGTCAACAACCTCAATACTCAGCAATAATCTGAGGTAAAATACTGATGAATATTAAAGTCAGGGCAAAATATTTTGTTGCTTTCATGAAGGTATACATTTGCTCCAAGTCTGCTCCATTCATGTGTAAACTGTATCCAAATGTGTGTCTGTCTGTTTATTCTGTCTGTCTTACTCTGATGTAAGATGGAGAGAAATTGTCAGAAATGAAGGAGCATGGGAAGGTAAAGTGCGAAGGAGCATCGCCTCTTCTCACCTATGCAATGTTTTTGCTATAAAACTAGTGTTTTCATTCCATTTTTAGACTGAGCAAACAAACTGGCTGTTTCCATAACATCTACTTTGGCTTCAGTTTTTCCCTACTGAAGCTGAGGAATGGTGCATTGTGCAGTGAGCTGTTTATCACAGTCTTTGTTCTCTCCGTTCAAAAACACAAAAAACATTAAAAATCAAAATCATGGAAGCAGTATGAGAAAAGAATAATATACATTTCTATTCTAGGTCAGGCTAAAAGTTCATTTAGGCCAGCAGTTGTCAGTAAGACCTCTGTAAAGCTCATAGGCAAAGTCTGTGTGTGAAAGAAACAGAATCCAGTAATCTACCCCAGCAACAAATTCTGACTTCATGTACTTAGTTAGCCATGGTGGCGCAGTAGTTAGATCGCAGTATTGCAGGCTGACTTTGAGTTCAATTCTTGCCAGCTTAAGGTTGACTCAGCCTTCCATTATTCCAAGGGGGGTAAAATGAGGACCCAGATTGTTGGGGGCAATATGCTGACTTTGTAAACCACTTAGAGGAGGCTGTAAAGCACTGTGAAACGCTATATAAGTATTAAGTGTTATTGTTACTGCTAATAAACAGGGCTAGATTTATCCTCCATTAAAATGTTTAATCTCCAGTATACAGCCATATCCCCTGTGTTGTGTGAATATCATTTAGGAGTGTGAAAGTGCATTATTGCCTTCAGCTTGAATCATGTTATTGCTATTTTATGACAGAAGAACCCAAGACTGAAAGGCTGTGGTGACTTGCTTTGGGCTATGTATCTCAGAAGTAAAAATGCAACCTTCCCTCATTTCAGTTTTTTTTAAAGATTATGCTAGTGAAAATATATAGCAATAGAACAGCTTGAACCTTTAAGTTTATAATATTCATATCTGGTTTGCCATCTAGTACATACTCTTTTGCAATAGGTATAATAAATAATTAAATCCATCTTTATTTTTGGGAAGACCAAAAATGACTTCGTGTTGTTCAGCTTGATTCTCTCTATTCATTACTGTGCTCCAAGTTTATATTTCCAAGTGAGAAAATCTAGAGAGCTTGAGGCTACTGCTTGACAAAGCTTAGAAATGGGAAAGCTTTACAAGGTTACCTATAATCACAATGACAAACCACCTACACTGCTCTTTCTCCCGCTGTATATTCATTTCATTATTTCTCTTAGGCATGAGTGCATATTTCTTCCGCCATCTCCCCCAACACTCAAATTATATGTCCTTCTGTTCCAGTTGATTTTCAAGTAGAATAAATTAGGGTGGGGGGGGAAAACCAAAAATATGAGCACGAATAACTTTTGATTTTTGGCTGCATGGAGAATGTTAGTGTAGACATCTTTCTTCCTCTCTCAATATTAGTCATGGAACAGCAAAAAATGTTGAGGAACACATTTTCTGTTGGGGGAAGTTAGTGCTAATTTTATACCTGCTGAGGTTTAAAGGGCTGCAAATTCAATTATATGATTATTGAAAATAAATTGGATTTGCATGTAAATTTTCTACTCTGCAGGAACTAGCACCTGAGCTAGACATCAGAGTCCAAAGGTTACTTGTTAACTTTTTATACAGCTTTTAAAATTTCTCTCTGAAAGACAGACTTGCACTCTGCACAGTAGAAGAGCCACAGCTTGTAAAAATGTGTCCTAGAATTACTACTCATCGTGCCAGGAAAGCAATATATAAAAGGAAGGAAAGAAAGTCTTAAAAGGATAGGAAACCAAAACTGAAAAAGTAACTGTTGAAAATTCAGAATGCCACATATAGGTTAGACCTGTTCCATGATAATATTGTGGATTTATCAGTATTCATGTAAGAAGCATGTACAAAGCTAATCAAAGGATGCTGCTGGAATGAAAGGATTTTCTGGTGACAAAACCCTTGCCAAAAGTAATGCAGTCATTGGGGAGGCTCCTTTTATGTCTCTCAATATTGTGGGTGTATCTTAGGAAATACTATGATAAACTATGGAGTCCTACTAAGGACTCTTCATGACTACAATGTGGCTGGACAATGATAGCTGAACAAAGATAATAGGAACTTGGATTTCTGTTCCTGCTTTTGAATCAACTGACCATTTTCTACATATCATTTAATCCTTCAGAAAGGTTTGCAATCTTCATCTTTCCTTCTATTATTTTGTGTAATGAGTAAAAGGCCAAACCAAGCTTGACATTACTTAGACAATGACCGATGCATGCATTCATGCAAAACATTGGGGGTGGGGAGGTGGGCACAGAATCACTGTTCACAAGTCACTATTGCTCCTATGTCCCTTGTTCCTCTCCCCCAAATCTGTAATTACAATATAACATTCCAAGCAATGCATGGGGGCAATTGTATTCTTCAAGGCAATTCCCTCATTCTACACATACCATTGATGCTGCTAATTTATGATATAGCATCATAAGATATTTGAAGGGAAATCTAACTCTGGTTGCAAGCCACAAATAGCTCGTAGAAATAGAAACTTCTAGAAAAATCTGCTGATATCCTCCTGAAAACTAAAATCACAAATGAGAGCTTTCCACCTTTTTCACTTCAAATTCCCTCAAATTCTGGCTCAGAATCTGCAGTGAGTGTACGGTTGTCTCTCTGTCTTTTTGGCATTTCTAACAGGTAATGAGGGGTGTCTACAGTGTGTAGTCCAAAAAAGAGAAGATGGAGGCCACAATGATGCAATTGAAGCTCTGCTTGTTGTTTTTAATCTGTGCCACCACCCAGGTAAAATTTGGTAGAACTTCTGCCATCTTTTTTTTTTTTAACCTCTGCCTGTAATTGCCAAATGTGCTGGTTTAGAGCTCTATGATTCCCAACCAGTTTCATGATATATATTAATCCTAAACCATGTGATTAGAATCTGATGTACAGACATTATCTGTGCATTTGATATTCAATGAAAGCTCTTGCCTTCAGGTCTCTGCCTCAAGAATTTACAGTCTAATGCGTACTACCGCACCTCCCTTTCCAAGAAGAACTCTGCACCTGGCATCCTGATGGGAGTGGGTAGAAACTGGAAAGAAAGCAGTGGAGATACATAAAAGAGAAATGACAGATTGGAAATAAATGCGCAAAAAGATTCTTCACTTGCTCTTTAATTATCCTTTCCTCAAAGCAGATTTTACTTCCTGACAGGAATATCCCATGAGGATTGAATTATGTAGGGAGGGAAAGAAGCAGATTCTTTTTCAAAAGTATTTTTTATTATAAGAAGATTTTATATGAGTTTAAAAAACCTGCAGAATTATAAAAGAAAAAATGGGAAAATAAAATAAAAACACAGAAGATAACAAAAGAAAAAGATATACAAAGAAGTGCCTTCTTAGTCTTCTTTACAGCAGTTACAAATCTAATAATTGCTATCTCCACCCTCTGAAATTACATATCATGGTTGCCTTCTTCTCATAAACAGATCTTTTTCATCAATCATTCCTGAAATCATCAGCTTATTTTTATCCATTTTCAGCAAAGTATCCATAAAGGGTGTCCTTTCTTCTGTAAAAGTAATTGTAATTCCCATCTTAACCAAGCAAGTCAATTTAACCATTTCTGCAAACTCAGCCATTGTCACAATCCGTTCTCCCACTATGAGTGCTTTTTTATTCTTCCATCCTTGTGCCTGTGATTGTCTGTTTGCAGTTGCCATGTATAAAAACAATTGTCCATGATCATCTTCTAGTTGACTATTCATTAGTTGGGACATAGCAGATTTTGCATTGTGACTGAATGATGTTTCTTTGATGGGCTTGCCACACTGATGGCTACGGTGGGATGAAAAGAGACATGCTCTTTTCTAGCCTTGATCTCATTTTTTTAAACCAGCAAAGTCCCAGCTGATACAATTTTCATCCTTCAAATTTGCATGGAGATATTTTAAGGTTACAGAATAATTGGAGTCTCAGAAGTTGTGAGACATAAGGTTTGGGGGAAAAAAAAGGATTTTCAGGAAATATTTCAGGAACAGAGATAAATATCGTATGTAGGTGTTCTGAGAAGGGAATCCTTGTACAGAGAATGGCAAGGATGGATGGATGGATGATGTCATTTTAGAACAATATTTTTTTTCATTCTGTATGCAGAATCTGTATCAGATTTTCTCAATATCTAGAGGTTTGGCTATAATTCCCAACTAGCATAACTGTTCTAGAATTGAAATTGGAAACATATACTGGCCTACTGCAAATATTAGACATGCATTAAAGCAGCATCTAAAGTAGATCACATGTCTAACTTTATAGATGGCACTTCTATATCTGTTTGGAGGACTGTTGAGCACAAATCTAATGTAAAAACCAAAAATAGTATCAAGAAAGGAACATCGTGAAATTGTCCTGGGGAAATATTCCAGCCTGGATGAAGAGCAAGCAAGTAGTATGGTCTTAGGTATACTTATATTTTAAACCATTATATCCGTAACTGTAATTATTACATATGTTTGCCTTAGTACAAAATTAGAGGATCTTGGAATGGCTCCTTTGACTTTGGAAGTGACAGTTTTGAGTGTATTGGAAGGGCTCCAGTCTTGAAATTGCATCCTAGAAAAAAGAATTTCTATCGCAATGGAGAGAGTTTGTCATTATATTATCACAATGCTATTTTGATGACAATTCCCCCCCTCATTCACACACACTCAAACACATACACACACACACCTATACATCATTGTTGCATCAAGGAGGAGGATGGTAATATTTAGATTTATCTTTCAATTTGTGGTTCTAAATAAATAAACATTTGGAAAAGTTGTTACATACTCATTAACAACAGCAATAAGCTAGCAACAATCAGATATTAAAAACAGCCTTTTCAAACTGTTTGTTACAGCACAGTGGATATCAACTAGCAAAGATTAATCCTGGCTAAACTATTGGAAATCAATAGAACTTAATGAGTTGAGACAAGTCTCATTCTGTTATTGTAAATGAAACTTAGTCACATTTAATTTTTGCTGGGCTTTCTCCAAGCCTTAAAACTGGAGTCAGTTGCTTTACAGATGTTAAGTATAAACCCTTCTTAGCAACTTCTTTTAAATAAAATAGCTAAGAGTCTTACGATTTTCCTCCCGCCACCGCATCCCCCAATTTTGCTGAATGAAGAGACATGATATTTTATACTCTGTAATTGAAAACAACCCTGGAAAGCACTTTAACCACTGACACTACCACTGTCAGTGGTCATAACCACTGGCATTATATTGTGTAGATGGAAAGATACTGGCTTCCTTGCCTCTTCCTCATTGCTACTGATTTGTTTTCTTTTATGAGGGCTTTGAATCCTGGAGTCATGGATCTCAAATATTTAGTGCACACAAGAACTACAAGCAAAGCAGTCTGAAGGCCCATAGAGCTGATACATGAGATCTTTGCTTGGAGTTCTTGCTGGATTGATTTGTCAATACATTCCCAGGACTCACCTCTTATCATCCCTGAAAGCAAAAAATTCTGGCATGGGTGTTTGTTAAAACAGGTCAAAGAAATTTAGTTTCTAATTTTCCTTATTATCTTTTCTTCTGCAGCTTTCTTGAACACTCTGTTGATTTGGGGGAGTATATGTTCTAAAATGGTTTCTTTCCTTCCTTCCTTCCTTCCTTCCTTCCTTCCTTCCTTCCTTCCTTCCTTCCTTCCTTCCTTCCTTCCTTCCTTCCTTCCTTCCTTCCTTCCTTCCAATTGTGAACTACGAATCACTTCTTGATAAAGGACTACATTGAAAGCCACAGGACTGCCTCTGTAATTTGTAGATTGCAGCCTTCAGTAATTTATATTGCAGTACTTAGAAGCAGCTGGAGCAGAAATGCAACTGCATTGCTTCTTGTAGGTTACAACACTCATCTCCTCCACGGTGAAGGTACACCTGCATAATTTCTGAATTAATACACTAATTGGTAATCTGTTTTTACTTCTCTCTTCTTTGTATTTGTCACTGTCTAGGAATATTCCTTAACAAAGAGCTCTGTCCGCAGATTCTCTCGACTATTACTATAGCTGAAAATCTGCAGTGGCTGGACAAGGCTGCATCACCCTTCCCATAAATTTATGTCTGCAATATTGAAATGTTGTGACGCAATAATGTCATCCTATCTGCTTATGCTAGAAACAAGCCTAATAGAAATCTCTGGAGCAGAACTGTGCAGTGTATCATTTCCGCTACATTATGGGAATCTCCAGCTCCCATATTTGGTGGCACCAGGCCTATTGTCCTGTGCTACAGCCTCAGCAAACGGCTAGCACTGAGGCTGGGAACACAGTTGTGATGTAACATTTGCAAGCAATGCCTATCAAGACTGTTTCAAGTAATGGAGGGAATTTCTGGTCAAAAGTGAGGATGTCACATCCAGCGTCATTCTGTAATATAAGAAATACAGATGGATCTTAGTAAGCACCCATGAACTGGAGTTTGTCATATTACAAACTGATTGTAGATTCCAGAGAAAATCCTAAAAGCTTTTGATAATAGAGGTTTAATGCACTTAATGCCCATGGAATTAAAAGTCCCCAGGCACTCTCTGAAAATGGATTTACATCACAGAGATTAGAAACAGGAAGAAAAAAAAATGGTGTCCAGGAGACTCAAGCACTCAGCTGCCCAGAGGCTTCCTTGGAATATCTCATAATATTTTCATTCAGTGCTGTGCTCGTGTGATCCATAGTCACAATTTTAAGACACATTTGCATGTGAATGCAAATCTTTGCTGATTTCCCTACACTGACAAATGAAATGTCTTTAATAGCAGCATTTTTGGCTAACCAATACATATACAATACAGAGAAAAATTATATAATAAATTTGAATACAAATAGAGTAGGAATGTTGGTAACTTAATGATGTTTATATGACTACAGAGAGAGAGAAGAATTTATGTAGTCAGCCCTTTGCCCCATGTTTAACTATAGTTAAAGTAACCTCTTAACTATGGAAGCATAAACATCAGATGCTGGATTAATATTATGAATAAGACGAGAGTCTAGTTAAGGAAACTTAATGGTTCAAAGCTTTCATTATTTTTACTGTCTAATCTGCTGCTTTGGAACTGTTTATTTTTAAGTGTTGTTTGTTTTGTTTACGTTAGGATTTTTTCCATTTACATTCCATTTTATTTTATGCTGTTTTATATTGCATTTGTTTTGGATAGACTGTACTTTTGTAGACAGGTCATCCATGTACAAACACATATAATGCCACCCTGTGTAGCTATCTCTCCATTCACCTTGCCTCACATTAAAGAGACACATATTCATATTCATATACTGTTTAACCACAGACAATCCTTTATGACTTGGTTCCTGGGTATCTTTGTCACCACATTCAATCAGATTTGACCTCTCCAAGGCATTTGTCTTGCAAGAAACTAGTGGTAGTGTCCCATTTTGGGGAAATGAGGAGAGCTGGCCCTAGAGATTTTCTTTCTCAATGCTGCCCTAGATCTTCAAAAATAACTTCCCACAGAAAATATATTTTGATTGTTGACAATAGCCTTCCAGAAGCTTAATGAGATTGAGCTATTCTGGAGGGCACTGAGGAGAATTTGACACATTCAGGATGGCGTGCTTTGATTTGACTGTTAATTTAATCTATTTTTAAATTATATTTATCACAGGGGTTTATTCTTGTTTAATGCTGTTGTGAATTGCTAAGGGCCATGAAATGTGGCAAGATACGCAAATTTATCATAAATCTGTCTATCATCTACACACACACACATATAAATCTACATACTGTCAGTCTTCTACTATGTTGGATAAAAAGTCCTAAAATTTCCACCCAGTTTAGATGGAAATTCTGGGGGTTGTAGTCAATTTAGATGAAGAGTGTTAGGTTAGAGGACTGTGCAATGCATACATGGAGGCAGAAACTCCAAATTTAGTATCTTTCTCCCTCCTTTACTGGTTTCTACTTGATTTTCTGAAACAACTTAAATTCCAGTTTTTTTTTGTTTCCAGCAGATCATAGGCAATAGTTGCATAGATTCTTTCTTATATATGTTCTAGTGCTGATCCAAGGGCTGTTTCTGATATAGAGTTTTATGGACAAAGGACCATACCTCTGCACAGAATCCATATTTTACCAAAGAATTTAAAAGATTAGCGGGATCAGTGTGGATGGCTCAGTCTAATATAATGGAATGCTTTTATTATTTAAATATTTTAATTTTTAAAAAACAAAAATACAAATCTCTATTCACATTAATAGTGTTCATGTCATTATTAATACATACCTCTCCTTTTATACATAAACATCAGCTCTTGTTTCTATCCTCCACCCATTTGTACCATCTATCCCAAACCGCATAATAGTCCGAATCATCTTTGCCTCTTAATTCCTATAATGGAATGTTTTTATACATGTATTAGTTATTATTCACATATTCAAAGTTATTCTTTTTGATCTCCACAGCCACAGAGACTCAAATGCAGTACAGTGAATTTTTAGTTTTGAATAAGAGGGATCCAATGGTTTTCTCCAGAAGTTTTGAAATTAAACATGTTAGGGCCAATAAATCATGAGCATGCAAACATGCATTTGGAGTGTGGTTTGATGTCTGCTTAATTAACATCCTTTGTAAAAGTTATCCAACCCAGAAGAAAAGAGCTGGTCCATTTTCAAGAAAGATTTTTAGAGGAGACTTTGAAATTGTAGCTCAGGTTGCCTAGGGTTTCCTTCACTATGCTGAGAGCTTAAAGCATGATTACTCTATATAGTGAAGGTATCAGGATTTTGTTGCTGGCTGTTAAGTGAAACACCAAATGAAGATCTCTACTGTGACTTTATTCGGGTTGAGAGAGCTGCTACCTGTTGAAAGAGCATACTTTCTTCTCTCGTTTCTCCATGTGTCCTATCGCCATTGTTCTGTGCTGTGCAGAGGTGCTGCAGCATAATAAGCTCAAGCTTTGCTTTAAATGGAGTGACCTCAAAGGGATAAGTAGTTCAAATCCCTTTTCAATTGTTTTATCCCTTCTTTATGTGGAGAGAGTCAACTTAAAAAGAAAGAGCAAAGAGTTCTTTTCATTCAGTATAGTTTTCTAGTGAGCGCTGTTGATTTTAGAAACAGTTTGCTTTACGTAGGGTGATTGAAGAGGGGAAAAGAATTGGTTTCCTCAAATTTTCCACGATTTACCTGCCCTTGTATATCTATACAATTTTTGGCATTTCATTCCAATTGATCATTTTAATAAGTCATAATTAGAATATTTTAAAGCCAACATATTTATCTTTAGTACCTGTCTCACATGCAGTGATATTAGCTCTTCTAAAATGAGCCAGAAGTTGGTTATAAAACAGTAGGGAGGGCACATTCATTTTTCGTTCCCTTCTTGTTAATTTTTCATTTTCATTTTCTATTTTCCCTCTCATTCACACCATAGGGAGGGATAATAGCTATACCCCACTCCATGATACAGTAGTGGTGCTGGAAAATTAATGAAAAGTTTGGAATCCTGCAAAAATCTATTTTAGGCTATGCCATAATCTGAAACTTTAATACCCCTTGTTTCAATACGATGTCCATGGAAGTACCAGAGAATTTGCATGCTGGTAATGTAGGGTATCTTGTAGATCCACTATATGATACTTGGACTTGACTTAGTTTTAGAATTCTCTGGCTCGCAAAACATAATTTAAAACAATTGAGTCCTGCTAATTCAAGATAGGAAATGAATGGCACATTCAATTTGCTTCCTTTGGTTTCTTATTCATTTTGCACATACTTATGCTCACACGTACACACACACACAAACACACACACACATCTTTAATGCCACCAATATATAAATACACAATGCATTCCCTTTTGGGGTGAATAACACTATAAAAAGCATAGAGAAAATAAGTAAATGAATGAGGTGAAAAAAGAGAGAGAGAGTTTATGTTAAACCCATTCCATGTACATTTTCTTATCTTTTTTAACTTTGTAGACCAGGCCTTGTTTTTATGCTTTAAATTTCTCATATAGCTCTTACTCAGGATCTCATCAACACTGCCCAACCATGACTTTCTTGGACTTATTCCTTCATTCTTATATTTCTTTTACAGTGTACAATCCTCATTCTTTCTCACTATATGATTTAATAACTTCAACATCCCACTATTGGAACTGTTCACTCATGTTTAAATTCAGTCTACATTCATTCTTGATCCTATTTCTTTTTGTTATAGTAGACCTATGTTTCTCAACCTTGACAACATGAAGATGTATGGACTTCAATTCATGTTGGCTGGAGAATTCTGGGTGTCAAAGTCCATATATCTTCAGGTTGTCAAAGTTGAGAAATACTGTATGAGACATTCCCAATACATTCAACTTAACATTTATTTCTCCTGATACACCTAACTTCATATAACAATATGAGGAAAAACATTCAATTGTCACAATTTTTGCTTCTTCTTATAGACATCCATTCCTCATAATAAAGTACATACCACACTTTGTTTGATTTTTCGCCAACATTTGCTTAGTATTGCTTCACATTTTCCTCTTTAATAAACATTCAGTCAATTTATACACATTCATCTACTTGCTTGAACTTGTAACTGTTATGTATGTATGCATGCATTTTAAAAAAAATTATGCAGTTGCCCATCTTATGCAACATAACCATGACAGTTTATAAACAATATAAGTATAAAATCTGACACAGAAACTTTGGACATTCCCCAAAAACAAAGAACTTGAAAGGTGGTCCCTCAATTTACAGCGGGAACTGGGACTGGAATTGCTGTTGCTAAGCAATGAAAAGTGACAGCGCCACTTAGCAATGGCAATTCTGGCAATCCCGGTTGGCCTTGTTAAGTGAGGACTGAAGGGGCCGTTAAGCCAGGATTTCATGTGACTTTCTGTCAGATTTCCCCATTGTCTTTACTTGTGAGAAGCTTTACTTGTGAGAAGAAATTATGATCATGTGATCACAGACAAACTGCAATGGCTGGAACTCCAACGACCATTCATAAGTCTCCATTGTTGGACTCACTGGAGAAAATCACAGAATATGAAGAGTAGCAATTAGATGTAGAACAACTGTGGCAAAAGAAAACAAAAATGGTACCAATAATAATAAATGTCTTGAGTCAATCCCAAAACATCTGGTTCACCACTTAACTGCTATCAGCAGTGACAAATTCACCATCAATCATCATAAAAAGTCAGTTTTACTTGGAACAGCTACATCTTGCAATGATACCTTTACTACCATCAAACAACACCTGTCTATTCCAGGTCCTTGGGAAGGACTTGAAAGTTGGATAAAAATACCAAATCTATAAACATCTGGCTGACTCTGTGAGCTATCATAATAATGCATGAAACTTGTATGCTACCCAACTGTTAACAACTCTGGGTGGCTCACAAAAACCGACCAAAGAAATTACAATAAAACAAAGCAAAGAAATAAGAAGGCATGTGTGAAGAAATGGGAGGTCTCACTCTTTAGGTCTTTATGGATCTTTAAAATTACAGCAGAATGGGGGGCCATCTAGATCTCAGGGGCCACTGAGGAGCTGCACTTCCAGGGTCCTGAGCGATGACATTATTTAATCAAAGGAATCCAAAACGCACCAAACTTGCAGGATTGAATCAGTCAGTCAGGTATTAAGGTAGACAGGTAATCTCTCTAGTATACAGACCCTATGCTATTAATTTCACCAAAGTATTTCTTATACATTTATCCATAAATACACCAAACATTCAAAGCAACCTCACTCATCCTTGTGTTTTTGCCTGCTCAGTGTTCAATTGTTCACTAAGTATTCTATTCTGATGCATGCTTGTCAGTCACCCAAATGACCAGACAGGAAACAGGAGAAGATAAACTAATTGTAGTTTATATTAAGGCTACATTAACAAAATCTTGCAAGTTTGAAAGTACATATCTCCCACTGTCTCTTTTTGCTGCCTGAATAGTTTCTTTCTCTGCTTGTTACTAAATTATGGGCTCCTACTCCTTTTATCTTATCATTTTCTAGGCCTCATCTCTTCCCCTGCCTCCCATCATCTTCTAAGGTCATTCTCACATTCCAGTATAGTGTTTCACTTCCACCTTGTACCTCTCTTATCCCATTCAGCAACCTTTCTTCAATTCTGTATTTGGAATTGATTTGCTATTTTGCAGGACCAAGGAACTGTGCCTTCTCTGCTGCAGTATATGCCCTATGGAATAGCCTTCCCCTGAAATTTGGAGGCCCCGATTTTCTTGGCCTTCTGGAAGACTATGACACTTGGACTTTTCTTCCAAGCACTAGGACCAAGTTGTTATGGAAGTCTATTATCTAGGCCTTTGTTATGATGTGCTATGGTTCTTTTTGTTTTCCTGGGATTATTTTGTTTTAACGGATTATAAATTTTAAAATTGTCTTTGTAATCATTGAGTTATCTTTTCAGAATGGATAGCAATCTATATTTCTATAAAAATATTTCAAATGTTCAATAATTTAAGCCTATTCAATTTACAGTAAACGTTCCTTATCACACCAATATATATTTTCTATGACCAGCTAAAAATTAAAAATCTGATTGTCCTCCCTTGTCCTGCATTATTGCATTGAACTTCCCAGTTTTACTTATTATTCCTTCTCATACCTTTTCAATCAGAATACTTCTCTAGGTTTGTGCACATGTGTGTGCACGCTCAATCACATGTGTGTGTGTGCATATGCCTTCAAGTCGGTTTTTAACTCTGTGTTTACCTGGAGTAGTTCAGCAGTTTTCTTGGCAAGTTTTTTGGAAGTGGTTTGCCATTGCCTGCTTCCTAGGGTTGAGAGAGAGAGAGAGAGAGAGAGAGAGCGACTGGCCCAAAGTCACTCAGTTGGTTTCGTGAGTGAGGCAGGATTGGAACTTAGTCTGCCTTAACTACACCAAATAGGCACCCTGCTTCTTCCTGCCTTCCTTAGCCTGCTCAACCAATAAATCTCCCCTTTTTATATACATAATTGCCATAAAAATATATAAAATACTTCTTCCAACATATCACTTTAGTTTTATCCGAAATGATTTATCACTTTTATTTCAAATCATGTTCATTTTGATGGAGATTCCTAATATAACCCTATTCACTTACTTCCCAGAGAGGTTTTCTTAAAAAAAATTCTCAAAAAAATTACTCCTCATTTTCTCTGTCTCTTTTAGTTTTTTCTGTTGAACAATAGCTTTTTCTTATACAAATAATTTTTGCAACAATTATTCTTTTATCCACCAGTTCTTTCTCATCTACTGCTTTTTTCACTTCATCAATCCACTTGGGACCCTCTTGAATTCGCATGATTTCACACACTGGGTGTGGTGTTCTGTAATATAATATTTTTCAATCTTTTCCAAGCAGTTTTCTTTCTTACATCCTTTGTTACATCCATTCATTCTGTTGGAATATGAACCGAATCCTATTAATACCTTAGATGTATGACTAGTAGTTTCTCTTTAACTTTCACTTCACATATTCATTTTTTTCCATATCCATTTTTCTCCAAAATTTATTCTTGACATTACCAAGAAATATTCTTCCACATTCAGATTTTCTTTTTACTCTTATCCTTCATTATTCTTTTAATTTTTCATAATAAACAACCAAATAATTTTTGATTAATTCCTTTTCTACTTGTATATATGACCAGACGTACTCCTAAATTACATATCAAAGCTTAATATCAGTTCATACTTTCTGATATATAATCTAGCTCTTTCATTCATAACTAGATCCACTCAGAACATATCTATTTTTCTTTCATTCAGTAAATTTGTTAATTCACACATTTACTTTTCTTCCATGATATTTCGCAATCTTGTACTCATGCCAGATGTAGCATTTTCCGCTGATGGTAAGGATAGTGACAGCAATGACTCTTTGTACATACAATGTAGATACTTTCCATTGTACTTTCTAATATCATATTACCTCACCATTGTGGGGAAATTTGAAGGTAGAAGCACTTGACTTGGCTTGACTGCAAGCAAGGCCAAATAACATTAAAGTCTTTATATGGTCATAATATAGCAGCTAGCATCACCATATTGAATAGGAATGATGAATGTCTTAATTTAAAATTGGACTGTGCCAGATTTGAGAAGGCTATTCAATGCAATCTGACACTTGTAGAAGGATGGGTAAAATACACACACACACACACACACACACACACACATGCACACACACATATATAGGTCATCAACTTTATGAACAAAGTGTGTGTGTGTGTGTGTGTGTGTATGCAGGTCTTGGCATGAAAATCTATAGATAGATAGATAGATAGATAGATAGATAGATAGATAGATAGATAGATAGATAGATAGATAGGACACAATACAGAAGCCTGATGATGGCAGATGAGATTCTGCCGAAACGTTGCTAAACTTTAAAAGCACAACTACAATGACGTGGGAAAATACCCGAACAAAGCTGAATACTCTCTCTATATATATATATATTCAAACATCTGTTTTGTTCATAAAGTTGATGACCCAAATGACTGTCTTCTGTGCAAATCAATTACCTTTTTATTTCTGCCTTTTCTTGTATTTTATTTTCTCTGTTGGTTGATTTGCCAACTCACTGCTGTTTAGTTTCTGCTTTGCTTCTTTTTGAAATGTAAAATTCCTTTATCTCTTTTGATTCCTTTAGTCTAATTCATTGTTTTTTTTAATTGCTGCTACACACTATGCTGAGAATTTGCTTAGTCATTCCTCTCAATCCACTGAAACTTAGAATTGCTCAGGAACTTAAATTGTTCAGATAGTATTTGAAATTTGATTTTTTTTTTCATCTATGATCTAGTGTCCAACTTCTAGAGTCAATAGTTTACCAGTTTTCTAGAGAATCTCATCTCCTTCATGAAGGTATATTCCACACAAGTTATATACTTCCTGATTACTGTAACATTTTACAATTTGGTAGCTTTTGTCCATGAAATTAAAAAAAAAACTAGTTAAGTATCAGCTTTTTAATGGGATACTTATACTTATTTTCCATTATTTGGCCTATCTCTTTCATTATAGTCTTCTTTATACTGTTTCATGTTATGTGCTAATAGAATCAGATTTTTTAAAAAATTGCTAAATACTAGAAGATTCACAAAGTGCCTCCTCTAGCACACCTGGAAACACACAAAAAACTTATTCTAACATATATGTTGTTGGACATATGGTCTATTTTGTGAGAATCAAAACATTTCAGTATCATCCAATGAAGATACTTAACAGCAGTACGTTGCTGTACTTTTCAAACATTATCTGTGGCATATTTGTAAAAAGATGCCATAACTTCAGAGAAACCTAGGTTTATGTAGGAAATCTCTTGATGAAATAACAGTTGCATAGTCACTTCTTTGTGTAACAAGGATTCTCTGAATTAACTTTTGAAATCTAACAATTGAAAACCACATACTCTAGAAATCCGTATGTTCCACAAATGCCAATATTTCACTTGAATGGTGCTGTTTTAACATTGAACCAGTATTTGAAGGTCATCTAGATCACCTGCTCAGTTCACTAGTCTTGCACTTACAGCATGTTTGCCAGATGGCTGTCTATCCTCTGCTTAAATACCTTCAGCAAAAGAGAGGCTACCATTTCCTGAGGCAGCCCATTTTAATTTTGAATATCAATTATCACTCAGGAGTTTAGCTTAATGTTTAGTTGAAATCTGCCTGGTTGACACTTCCATCCATTTGGCTCTAACCTTGCCATCTGGAATAGTAGAAAACAAGCAGGTTCCATTTAATTCATGACAGCCCTTCAGATGCTGAAAGTCTTGAAATCCACCCAGCCTTTGCATAATTCTAACCATTACCACCTTTTTTTCTATGACTTAAAAGTATTTACACCCATTTATTACTGAAGAGCATCAATAGCAGCAGTTAAGCTGCACAAAAAGACCACTTCTCATATCTTAAAACAGGATAGAGATGATCGAAGATGAAAGTCCCAAAAGCATGGCTTTGTGCTCTTTTGTCCATGCACATGTGAAGTTGACATGAATGGAAAAGTGAATGTGAGGTGAGGTGGTGGGGTGGGGGATTGACTTTAACTGCCGTAGTGGCACAATGATTCAAATGCAGTATTTGCAGGCTAACTCTGCATTCCACTGCCAGGAATTCGGTCCTGACTGGCTTAAGATTGACTCAGCCTGCCATCCTTCTGAGGTCAGTAAAATGATGACCCAGATTGTAGGGGGCAGTATCAGTAGTGGGATTAATTTTATTTTACTACCGCGTTCTGTGAGTGTGGCTTGGTGGGCATGGCATGGCTTGGTGGGCATGGCTTGGTTGGTGTGGCAGGGGAAGAATACTGTAAAATCTCCATTTCCTCCCCACTCGTGGGGGAAGGTTGCTGCAAAATCCCCATTCCCTCCCCATCCCACTAACCTGCTTTCCAGCTCCATTCTCCTGTGCAGGGCAACAAAAGAAGACCCAGACGATCAGCTGGGACTCGGGAGGCAGAGAATAAATTGGGGCAGGACCAATCAGAGGTGGTATTTGCCAGTTCTCTGACCTACTCAAAATTTCCGTTACTGGTTCTCCAGAACTGGTCAGAACCTGCTGGATACCACCTCTGGGCAATATGTTGACTCTGTAAAACCACTTAGTGCTGTCAACACTATGAAAGTGGTACATAAGTCTAAATGTTATTATGATTGCTGCCTTCTTGTGTTTTTGACCTCAACCCAATCCCATAGATGCTGCTCAACCTCATAGATTCAGTTCAAACTCGTTACCTTGTAGTGATTTGCTGTTGTCTGGAGTGGTTTTATCCCCCATTCCCCAGGCTGTCATCCCCACGAAGTAGACTAAAATAGGCTTATCAACACTCCTGAAAGACTAGAACTACCTTTATAGAGATTGGCTATAGTAGCAGAATCTTGCAAGTCTGATTATGCTGATTATTCTTATATCTCAGTGAATTTGGGAGGGGTTTGCCTGAGCTGCTTCTTAAATAATAACCAGTTTCTCGGAGTTAGCAATATTTCAGCCCCTTTTGCCTCTATAGCAATTCCTACAGCAGTTCCTGCAGATTTCCATTAAGGTCATCTTCCTTACCCTTTACAGTCCAGCCCTGAGGTAGATTTTCTTTTAAGTACTAACTAGACTTAATACCATTTAGCTTTTTTGAGACCAGCCAAAAGTGCACCCACTTTTATGGTTGGTATGGTAAAAAATATATTCCCAGCCCTCAAACTGATGGACATGCCAGGTACATGAAGGAAGCAGAATGGTGAAACAAGCTGGAGAATACCAGGCTGAAGAGGTAAATTTTAAATCAACCAATCCAACACAATTAAACTTACTCTCTTCCTTCCAGGAGTTCTTATTGTTCCCTGGTCAGTAAAGGTCAAGACTAGGATATACTTTCTCTTCACTCAATAGCTCTCATCCCTAGGCTTGGCATGGCTTTTGCTTAGAGGTTCTTTGTCTAATTTATTTGATCTCTTCCCAAGGAACGCTATGCTTGTGCTCATTGGGCTTCATGGTTAGGGATGACGAAGCTTAGTCACGTCCCAGCACACCTTGTACACAGTAGTCTTCCAAATGAAAGCTCCAGAAGCAAGGTCTGTGATGTGAAGAAACATCAAAATGATAGTCCCAAGAGATGTTGGTAAGATCCTTCTGTTAATGCCCCCCCTCCCCCCCCCACACACAGAGTTTGTAGAATGCCTTGGTCATATTCAGGAGATTATGGTGGGAACCAGTAACCTGGGGCAATTCCAGTGGGATACTTGAGGCTTGACTCAAAAGTTAGCCATTTTGTGTTCAGATACTACTAAATTCAAAATGAGTCACTTTATCCCATGGTAACTTGCTGATAGCCAAAGAGCTTTCTGTGGCATCCAATGCAGAAAAATATTCAATTTATATTGCCAAATATCTCTCACCTGAACCTCCGTTGTGCATCCTTACGTATTGTGAAGAAATTTTCCTTCCCCAAAGTTTCCAAAGGAAAAAAAAAGGTTTGATGCCGGTCTATGGTATGTTGCATTTATTTAGTAGAAAACTTTCTAGCATTTATATTTGTATTTGGTTGTGCATGATCATCCCCTCAGGAACCTGCAACCTCTCTGACTTTTTTTTGACTTTAGTAGATATCTCTTTTCTTTAGGCCTTTTCAGAAATTCAATTATTATGGGTGGAGAAACTGCTGTTGTTGAATTATGTGGATTTTTTCCCCTTTCCTTGGAGAAATGGATAAAAAAACATCCTCCCAATTTCTCTTCCCTTAAATCATGTTTTTTTAAAAATGAAACTTTTAATACTAACCACTGTTTTTCTGCCACCTCCAAATCCGGAGTGCAGAAGAAGCAAGCAGAGCTGCACATTAAGAGATCAAGAGTTTTGATTCAACCATCCACCCTTAGCTCTTCAGCCATTTTCATTGGTCTCCTTCAGCAGCCTCCCTGACACCCATTGTCCATCTTCTTGTCCCTATAATCTCAACCAGATCTGTTCACTGCCTGAGATCAAAGCACCCCTCCTTGCCTTATACTCTGGGCTGGAGGAGAAGGACCTGCAAAACTGCCAGATGCCTGGCACTCATTTGAAACTTCTTTATTAGAGTTGCCATGGGAGATCTGGGGGGGAGAGGGAGGGAAATCAACCTTTGCAGCCCTGGTGATGATAGAAACCCCAACTGTCAGTGGAAGAAAACACACCCCCTCTTGACTTCTTCTCCCCAGACCTCCCTCTAAGAAGGCAGATTGCAAAATGCTGGCTTTGAAGGCCCTTAATTAACATCTCACGTGTCCTGAATAGAGTCCTTTATTATGATGCAGGGATGCTCAGTAGGAGAAGACATAGCCTGGGTACGATTGCAGGGTAGGATTGGTGGCAGGCCTTCTCCCTTTCATGGCATGGGTGGGGATCCTGCCACAAAGAAACCTTTCCCCCACAATTCCGTTTATTTGCAAAGAAAGAAAGACAAAATAATTTTAGAAAGACAAATCCAAAAGACGATCAATACTTTGGAAATGACGATGCTTCTTGGCTCCTTTTGCTTTCATTGCCATGAAATATTATTTGGGGAGACAGGTCTTTTCCCATCCTGATCTTGCAGCATATGTGCAGAGGTGGGGGGTCATTACCATTCCCACCAATACCTTTGGAAGCCTGTGTGCACACTCGGAGGGTATTAATTAATGAAAGGAGGGCTGATTAGATATTAAATGTTTGTTTTCTCTTTTTCTGGTATTCATAATTGAGCAGATGGAGACTCTGGAGTCTTGAGATGACAGGCAGCCAAGAACCTAATTGGGAATGGAAAATCCTTTCGGCCTTTTGGTGCAAGGCAGGCAGCAGAGAGAGAGCTCAAACTGGAGTTCTCCAGTGTTTACAAACCACACAATCCTGGGAAAGGTATACGATTCCAGTTGCAACAGTCCCTTGCAGGCTCAGGGGTAGGGGAGGACTCTGCTCAGATAAGTAGAATGCATTTCCATATGGCAGAATGAGCAATACACAAGAAAGGGCTGCTCTGGACTGCAGGTGAAAAATCCCATCTTTGAATCAATAGTCAGCACAGAAGAGAAGCTGCAAAACTGTATTTGGCTCCCTTTGTGGGAGGGAATGGTAGGTAACATTGCTAACTGGGTTAGTTACTATCAAAAGGACTTCCAGCTTTTGGGATGGTTGACATAGTAGGTTTCTGTGACCAGAGGCTGTGCTTTATAGAATTCCCCCAAAGAAAACATGGAAGCTTCCTTATCCCAGGTTAGATTAGTTAGTTCTCCATTAATTTCAGAAATTGGCAGTAGTTCTCCAGGAATCATAGAAACAGATTTAAGTCACTAATGCCCTCTGGATTATTGGGTCACATTCCACAATCCTTGACATTGGCTATGTTGCAGAGATTGATGGGAAATGAAATCCAGAAGTTCAGGGGAGACAAGGTTGTGCCTGATTTTTGAAACAGAGAACCTAGCATTTTCTACATAATAACAATTGTTTCACCACTGAGCTCAGTCACCTCCCCATAAATGTTTGAATTTTGGGTAAAGCAAAATGTTCAGTTCTTTTAAATGTAATGATGCTATTGCCTTAAAACTAATCCAAGTATTATTTTGTCTTTAGCGCTATGCAAATGTTTCCAATTCTATTTTATTCCCTTGTGTTTTGGATCAAGTAAAATATCATTTCAGTGTTTGGTTCCTAAAAGTATTACTTTAGATAAATTAATCCAGCTGGTCATTGAATTAATTTCAAGATAAAACATTGCATTTTCTTCATTATGCTTTTGACACAGTACATTGGCAAAGTATTTTTTTTTGGCTTGTCTTTTTCTATGTGCATCCATGGCAGCATTCACCTATGATTTTTTGTTGTTGCTGCTCTATGCCTTCTGTTTCAGAATAGTTAACTCAGTAATCAAATTAAGATTCAAACTTTAGCACATGTTGGCAGTAGATTTAACAACATAGATCATGTGTTTGATATGTTTAGATGATCAAGTACTTTATTTTTGTTTTATTTATTGTTTTGTTTCAGAGGGTGAGACTCCAGAGGCCATATATTTTCTATAGAGACAGTAGCAAAGATGCCAGATATTTTCCATTTATTCTCATTTTTTTAATGACAGAATCCTTATTTTTTATGTATTTTCTATCTCAAAATGATGGTCAGACATACTACCATATAGTAATCACTACAATGGGAGGAAATTGAAATCTGAAAAAGTTGCAACCCTGGAACTCAATATACAGAGGCAGGCTGATAAAATATAGCAAGAAATATTTTGAATAAATTATTCAACATAATAATACATAATCATCACTACTCAACATTTTAAATACCCTTGAAAAGTTATTGAAAATCCTCTTTTTCCATTTGTAAAGGATTGCTATTTAACTATCTTGCTTTGCAATACAACTAGTGGGAAGGTAAGTCATTAAATTTAACATTTTTGTGTAGCTTCTCTGAAATCAGTTCTAAGGCAACTGAGGGTTTCTCTTTACTTATACATGCTGAGCATCTTGCAAGAAGACCTGCCACTCAAATAAGCTAACTTAATATTTGCCTGTCCTGAAAGTCCTGCTGCGGCACCATCTGCCTAAAACAGGAGGAAGCAGGACTAAGCGGCAGATTTCCTTATCTCCTTTGAGAGAATCTGGGATTTGTGTGTGAAGTATGGTTGGCTCTTTTGGAACACACACACCAGGCATAGCGGATCTTTCTGGCAGAACAATTGGGGATGCCCTCTGGATAAGCTACGCTGCAGGAACTTGGCATGCTATATGTGCACAAACAGAAGAGTAAATCGGAAAGGAAGAATATAAATCATGGCAAGACTCAGCATGTAGTTGTTAAGTGTTTTCCAGTTCTTATGGCCATCCTTGCAATTTCCTGGTGAGGTTGGCCATGATTATTACATTGTGCAGATGGAGAGCTAAAATGAAAAGGATTGCTTGTCCAAAGCAATTCATTTTGTCCATTGCTAAGCTTGAATTTGAATCAGAGTTCATCACTGTTCATTCAACCATCTGGTAACCCTCATGCTAATACCCAGCTCTCATCATCAGGCTAATATTGCAATTCTTCCTTAAAATAGAAAGCTGGGGAAGTTTCCTTGTGGTAGGTAATATAAGAATAGCATTTTTGTTTGTATTTTTTTGAAAGCATATTTTATATAATTCCTGGTACTGGAGAGGGAAAACAATAACATAATTTTACCATCTAATTAAATTATGAGGCAAAACAGAAAGGTCAATTACGTGATAGCACATACGTAAAGGAAGGAGTGAAGTTACTGAAGTGCTTTTCTTGGTTTGAAGAACGATGAGATCAGTCCTCTGCTTAGGCTGCAAAGGGGAAAAGTTCTCAAATGCAATTTTTTTGAAGGTCCCCTAAATTCTTTCTAAAAGTGGTGCTTTGCCCCAACACTGTCCAAGAAGGGTTTATGTTTATGTGACCTCAGTCACAGTGCTTGTGATATCTTGAACTGCAATACAGTAGCCTTTTATTTAATTATTACAGTTTTTTATATACTGTCTACCTGAGCAACTTGGCATATAACATTTTATGAATCGCAGTAATTGAGAATGTGAATATTAAAGAAAGGTGTTGCTCTCATATTAGAAGCATATATTGAAGAATGGCAGGTGGATCTTACTGTACATTTGGCATGATATGTAATAGGTCTTTAATGGGATGGGTAGTTGACCCTGTATGTTTGCATACATTGTAATATAACCTGAATAAAGAATGGGTGATAGCATGGCTATTGGACATTCTGAACAAATGAACAACATGAATGGGATTCTGCTCCATATGGATAGTCTTCAAACAATGTTGTGGAATGTGCAGAGTTAGATCTGTTATTGCATATTTAATGTGTGAAGTTCTCACATCCTCCAACACTATTTGGAGGTTATGCATATTGTTCAAACAACACACATAAATTTAGGAGTAAAACCATAGCTCAGTGGTGGAGCATCTGTGATGCACGCAAAAGATTTTAGATTTAATTTCTGTCTGTTTACTGTAGAACTGGGAAAAATTCTTGTCTGAGGCTATTATTATCAAAACATTATTTATTTGATTTGTATTCCAGAGAATACAGCTGCCAATTGGTATAAAATAATTTCCCCCATCATGGTGCTCTTTAGATGTTTTGAGACTACAACTTCTACATCCAGCAAGCATGTATGAGAGTTTAATCTAATATATTTGGAAAGCAACAAGTTGCAGATTTATTTAGGAAATGTTGAGATTGATGGAAAAATGATCTCTTTCAGTATAAAGCAACAGCTTTCTAGGTTCTTGTGTAATTTCTTGTTCATATTAATAAGGAAATAGGCAGAACTCACCAAAGGTTCATATTCTGTTTTCCATTGTAGTCAGCCAGTTGCCCTTGAAAGTCCACAAGCACAAGGCTAAGACAATGGATTCTCTTCATGTTGAACCTCAGTAACTTACAGAGAAACCTGATCTGTAAATCTTGAGATAGTATATACTCATTATGATTAGTAGCTGCTTATAGCCTTCTCATTCTTGTTGATATCCTTTTAATACCTCTGTAATATCCCTTTAAAGACACTTGAATTAGAAACCACATCTAATCTTGTAGTAGCAAATTCCATAGTTTAGACTCTGAATACTAATTGCTTTCCTTGTATCACCAAACTACTAATGTAAAGAATCTAACCTCCAATTTATATAATTCCAAAGATGAGTCTTTTTCTGAATTCATTGCACATGTTGCAAAAGAAATGGAAAAGCCAGTTAACTAATAAAAAATTATAGCACTTGATGAATATAAGCAACAAATGCAAAAGGAGAAGAGTAAGAATGACAACAACTTAACATACTCCATGGCTTCCAATTGACTTAATCTAAAAGATTAATAAAAATATATATTGTGTTGGGCTGTACTAATGAGGATAAAATGTTTATTCAATTCAGTAATAGGGAAGGCATTACTTCACTTGACCAACCTGGAGTGCTTGGTCTCTTTAACATGATGAACCATACTTTTACATGTCATGATTTACATGTTTAATATGCAAATTTACTATTAGATAATCAGCTGATTAGATTTTGTTCTCAGTTTAACTAGTATTTCCAAACTGAGCTGGGGCAATGTCTCTCATCCCTTTCTAATGTTGTGATTAAAAGGTTTCATCTGGATGATTTTTATATGTCTCATGATTTTTAAAGATCAAGGTCAGGCCAGTTTTTATTTTTATTTTAAATTCTAATGATAATGAAAAAAGTTTATTGTAAAAAAAAATCTAAACATTTTTTTAAAATTTGAATTAAATGCTTGTTTTGAAAGCTGCAGCTATTTGGGATGGATCATTGATCACTGAGAGCAAGCGTAGAGTCTGCAACTTGGACTAAACCCAGGGTAATGTGGATGCTAATGTTATCCTTAAATACTGTATAGTGTATCTCGCAATTGTTTAGAAGTTTTATTCTCCTATGAAAGAGACTTATTCTCAATAATTAATTCACTTTATTGTTTAGGAGGCATATTGTTTTATAAAATTCCTCTTTTTGTGACTTTCATACCTTCCTGGTTGTCCACCTTTCTTAAACAGAAAAATCCCATAAGGAAATGTCCTACTGCAACTTAATTATGGGAAACAAGGGAAGCTCCAGGTCATTTAATAAATTATTATACAGTAAAAGCCAGAACTTTCACTCCATTGCCAACAGGTAATTAAGTAAGTAGTTGGTCACTCAGGCAATAGGTTGCCATTCAGCAATTCAAGGTGATACCCCCAGTTTTCAGTGTTGCATTTTTTTATTGCTTTTGGTGACATTACGAGTGAGAATGGGAACAGGAGGCAACTTGTTTCCATGCCCATTCTTATTTTCACTTAGAAACCCTAAAAAAAAGAAAAAAAACAGCCAGAAAAAATGCTTTCACTCTTTTCTATGTCATTACCATAGCTTCCTGTTTACATTAGTAACATTAGGCATTAGGAAAATGGAAGCTGCATTTGCACTCAGGAATTTGACTGTACCTCTTGGTCCAGCATGCTGTTCATAAAATGCCAACACTGCTCAAGGTCTTTTCAGAAAGTGAGAGTGTTACTTATTGAAGATGTGGAATGCAAGAGTGAAAGAAGAATGGTTGGGGAGAAGGCAGAATGCAGGGGGACATCTCACCCAGCAACTGTCTGTCCTGCCAGTGCTACTGTTCAAAGGGCAATTTGATCATAGAATCTTTGTCAATATGACTTTAAGACCTCTCCACCCTTGATAAGAACTTGACTGTGGGTTTATTGCACATGGTTACCATGGACTCCATTTAAAATTCCCACACTCTGCATTTGTTATGGTGTTGCTCTGGGCATTATGGAAATTTTAATTTCTTAATTTCTTCTCTACATTGGCCTGCTGAGAGCCCTGTGGAAAATACAACACAAATGACTATCTGCTACTGTGAGCATGTCATATTGTGTAAGCCTATCACCAGTGACTAGAACAAGTTGGATTGCAGAAACACTGAAATATAAGGAGCTGTCCAAGAGGTTTTGGTGCTGAATCCAGGCTGGGTTAAGTGTAATACCTGATCCATGGTCAATTTAAACCAGTTTGTAGCTTCAGAACTCCTCTGACATGAAACATATTAACATAATATAATAAGCAAAGGGTTCTCATGAAGCATCTGCAGGCTATGATTTACTCATTACAAAGTAAACACCTAAAAATCACAGTGTTTGACTCCTATGACTCATTTTAAAGCAACAACAAATAGGGAACCCTTTTCTGGAGGTTTTAGGGAATCAATATTCCAGCTTGCCTCATCTTTGTAGAACTAGGATAGGCTACTCTTTGTTAATGCTGCATTCTCCAATTTACTGGTGGAACCTGTTTCAAACCACCCGGGAATTAACAACTTATAATTGTGAGAGGTCTGTGAAAAAGCTGCTAGAAAACAGGATATATACCTGTCACAACTCTTGCCCCCAGTGGCCAGCAGTGCTCCTTGAATGAGCAGGAAAAGGAGTGGTAAAATTAGTCCCGTGGAACTGCTTCTCATTTCACTGCTTTTATTCCTAAAATGCATTGCTTTGGCAGCAAAATGTGTTGTTAATTCTGATGCTGGCAGTTGGGAGAAGACCTATAATGGCTTCCTGTTCAGCAATTTAATGGCTGAGGTGTGCATTTCTTCCTTGGCAGGTGGCTGGAGGCAAAGAATTTGAACATGTATATTATTGATAGTGGGAAGGTACACAAAAGCTGTCTGTGTTTTCTAAAAGGGCCTTGGATTCCCATACTTCAATTTTGTTGCAATTGAGAGCTGCTTGCTCCTCTTTTTTTTTCTTGATTCCAAGGGCCACAAGAGGCCTGCTGATGATGCAGAGTATTAACTAAAAGTTGGATTGGTCTTGGTTAGAATTTGCATGAGAAACCATCAGAGAAATTCAAGGCTATGTATACTATACTGAAAAATTGAGGGGGGAGAGAATGAAAAACTGAAAAAAGCCACTTGCATAAGGTTGCCAAGATACAGTAATTGCATTGAGGCAAATAAAGCTTTCAGAGTCCCATCCCCCTAGGCCTAAGTTTATATTCCTCATGCTCTCATTGAATTTCTAAACCTGTTTTTTTTAAACTGTTCTTAAAGTTAGTACAATCCAAATTCCACCTCTAAGCATTAATATCGGAATTCAGAATTTTTTTGCCTGCTTTCTCCCAGGAATCCATTTTCTCAGCTTTCCCCTGGCTGCTGACGTGTAAACACAGTGTAGCTCAGCATGGCAGTCTGACAGTCTGGATGGTATGCAGCTGCTTAAAACTCTTCATTGCCAAATATAATAATAGGAGAGAGTGTGACCGTGTTTCTTTTATGCCAGATTAGACCTAGACATCCACACAGAAGCATAGTTAAGACTTAACTGATGGCAGGATCTCATCTTAACAAGATTTCCCTAACTATGATGGCTATCAAAGGTGTGAAGACAAGCATGAGTAGGGGTCATTTAATGATTTATATAGTTAAATGTAAGTGTCCATGTGTCTGTGTATTATACACACATGCACACACATGTGGAAATGTCTTCTCTTAAATCAATCAAATAGATATTTATTTATTTATTAAATTTATTTGCCGCCATCTCATCATTAAGATGACTCTGGGCAGTCTGTTGTTCCAGATCCCTTTTATGTTTTTGGAACAATTTTATTCTCTGTTCTTAGTGTAATTCTGAGATGACAGCCAATCTGGTAAGATTCACTATTGTCTCAAATTTCCCCATTTCAGGACTATGTCTCCAACTACCATATTGATCTGTGAAGCCCCAGAGCTTTAGAAATAAGTTGTAACATTTGCAAGACTGATAGATATTAATGACTCTTTCAAACGTGTCTTCAGAAATGTATTTTGAGTGGCATATGACATACCATTGAAATTTGTGTGGTGAAAATTTTATCATGATGACTGAATCAGAGTATATGAGATTTTTATAGGGAATGTCTATCCCAAGTCCAATCTAATGGTTAGATAAGTTACTCATGCCATTAACCTAGTTATTTGTTTAACCAGATTAAATGAATAGTGTGAGGGGATATTATTTTTGATACTAGCAGATCAAATCTGAAGTTTCTTTATTGATAAATAATTCTGGTGGAAAATAAGTGCAAAATGTTTTTAAAGGGGCAAATTCATTTATTTATATATAGCAAAACTTATATTCAGCTACCCTGTATGGTGCTTTACAGTATAATGATTCAAAACAATCAAATCAAGAAAACCAAGCTAGTGTTTGTAATTATGGATATCCCTTTAGATACCAAATGTTGTGCAATACTATTTCATTAGCCTTCTTAAATGCAAACAAGGAAAACACCATCTGGATTTCTAGGAGGAAACTATTCTGAAGGAGTGGGACATCACTATAAAACATGTTTCCTACTAACTTACCCCCTTCCCCTAATTGCACAATTAGAAGGTTCCCGGAACATTTACACCTTGAATAAATAGATAAGATGGGTTGGTTTTACTTACATGACAATTATCTGCAGATACCTGGGAGCCAAACCACACAGGGCTTCATAAATCAAAACCAGCACTTTCAATTGTACTCTAATCTATTGAAAGCCAATGCAGTGCCTTTAACACAAAGGTTACATGGCTGTATCAGCACTTACTTGTCAATAAACATAGATCATCACATTTTGCATTCTCTGCAGGAAGGGGTCTCCAAACGAAACTCCATATAAAGCACTTTGCAGTAGACCATCTTAGAAAAAGTCCACCCTAAGTGTCATTAGTCTGCCAACTGGCAATAACCAATGCACCAAACAATATGGCTACAATTTTGAGCAACACATTTATTCAGGGACATCTCCGTTTCAGCTGGCCAGTGAGGACATATGAAAAATACTGCAATGCACTCTTGCAGGTTATAGAGCTGCATCCATGACCCTGATTCTATTTTAGAATGTTAAGAATGCAATGTCTCCCCTTTCAAATCATTTCGATCCTTTATTCTTGCAGTGATGGCAAGGATTCCAGTTTGGTCTGCAGTAGTGAGTCACTCCTGATCTATATGCAGCCAAGAAGTCAGTTCAGAAACATTTGTCCAAATGTAACTATTGGTTGATGAGAATTTTTAGTACAGCTTCACTGTCCCCTGAAATGAAACCTATTTACAAGCATAAAACTATATGACTTGAATTTCCCAGGGAAGAAATAAAGAAGAAAAAAGTGCGTGAAAGAAGGAAAAAAAATGTTGCAACAAAAATATTTAAAAATACAATTATTTTGGCCAACAAGAATCATGCAGCAATTGCAGAAAGAATCACTTTTACTGAGCTTGTTAGCATTTGCAAGATAAAACCTAAATTTATGCAATTAATTTGCATATATTAGATTTCTTTTCACTGCCACTAGTTTATAGTTTCTGTGGATTTTTTTGCAAATGTGTGTGTGTGCGTGTTTCCCTCCTTCCCTGGTATTAATTTACACTTACAGTATGTATGTGTTTGTGTTATAAAACACATACATACACAATATATTTCAGCATGACAGTCTGAGGTGGTCTTCAGTTATTTAACTCTTAATTGCCAAATATTTCTTCCTTGCCAGAGGATGACAATGCAAACTTGGATGTCAACATCTGCACATAAGCACATTTAAAGCTTAATTGATGGCGGGACTTCATGCTGATAATAGCCTATGGTAGTTACATAGATTCCAATGTGGAATCCAGCATGGATAGGAGTCATTTAATTATTTAAAATTGCCCCTGAATGGTGTTTGAGCTTCATTGGTCTATATATGCACTGTTATGCCTGAAGGACACTGGGCATTACATGCCACAATAAGAACTTCATATTAATTATCAAGCACAGAGAGGTGGGCATCATAGCTTAGGGATATTTTGCTACCTTAAATCAGAGATTTGAATGTCTTGCCATCATTGTAGAAAGCATTAATTTTGCTTTGGATCAGAATGTTTTTCAGGAGGATATCAAGCAATCTGTTGGTTAGATGAAGGGTAGTGGGTAATGCAGCAAGACAATTATCTCTGAGATAAAAGTAAGCTAAAAAGCAGAGACATCACCCTGCCAACAGAAGTGTATATAGTCACAGCTATGGTTTTCCCAGTTGCAATATATGGCTGTAAAAGTTGGACCATAAGAAAGGCTGCACGCCAAACAATTGAGACCTTTGAGCTATGGTGCTGGAGAAGACTCCTGCAAGTCCCTTAGACTGCAAGGTGATCAAACTGATTAGTCCTACAGGAGATCGACCCTGACTGCTCTTTAGAAGGCCAGATCCTGAAGATGAAACTCAAATACTTTGGCCACCTAATGAGAAGGAAGGACTCACTGGAGAAGAGCCTAATGCTGGGAAAGATTGAGTGCAAAAGAAGAAGGGGATGACAGAGAATAAGGTGGCTGGATGGAATCACTGAAGCTGTAGATGTGAGCTTAAATGGACTCCAGAAGATGGTAGAGGACAGGAAGGCCTGGAGGAACATTGTCCGTGGGGTTGTAACGAGTTGGACATGACTTTGCAACTAACAATAAATAAGAGAATGGCTAGAACAAATTCAGTGTTTTGGAATGGCCTAATGAAAGCCTAGACATATCTCCCATGAAAACATATCCAGACCTGAAGCTGACAATTCACGCTAGAAAGCCTCCAAATTTTACTTTACTAAAGGAATTCACCAAGTTGAAATGGATTCAGCTGCCTACACTGTAAGGTGAGACAGTGATGACCAATTTACAGAAGCATTTGGTTATAGCTATTACCTTTAAAGGTATTATATAATGAGGAACTGACTCATAGAGAACAGTTAGTTTTTACAGTGGCATATTGCAAGTTGCATGACTTTGTGAAATTAATGTAACCATCAAACTCTGGTGTTTTCACTCAGACTCCTCTCATAGGTCATTAGGAAAAGGACCCACATAAAGCTCTGAAAACAGCAGAGAGATGCAAACATTCAGAAAATAGAAAAGGATAAATGCTTCCTCACTGAACTGTTAACTATAGTTAGGAATACAATATTTGGATTGTAAAAAGGTGGATAACCATTAAGTGAAAGCAAAGAAATGCAGAAAACACTTAAAATTATCTTGTGGAATGACAATTATGAATCTAGTTATTTGTAACAGTCTGATTACTGGCTAATAGACTACAGTGGATGGGGGATATTTTCTCAGTGGGAGTATATGGTTAAGAAATAATTAGTAATCTCTCTGAGGGTTTGAATGGAGGACTTATTTCAGCATGCAAGGTGATACAGTCCCCTCTCCCGCATTCCCTGAGATAAGAGTGAATAAATGGTGAATGTATGTTTGTGGTGTGAAGGGACAAAGGAGCAATTATAATCCATACATAAGTGCCAAAGAGAGAGCAGTGTCTTAGCAGGAATCTGGAAACAAGGTGTCTCCTTCTAATGTAAGGTAACATAGCCTATGCCCTGTAATTATGCTCTATTTATAAATAATCAAGGATTGGGAGAAGGTGCCTCCAGTGAGCTCTAGACAAACAAAGCTGAAGTTAGGGCTGCATGTCCCTGAATTTCCCACTATGGGAGATGGAATATTTTAATTAAGTAAAATTAAATAAGAAAGTATAGGCAACATACACAAAGGAAGATTAAAAACATGTACACTAATATAAGAAACGGGTTGGGGAAATGATCCCTTTGGGGAGCATCAATAGTATAAAAGATCACTGAGGTTGCAAGAGTTGGTGGCCTAGAGGTGGAGTTTTTGCCTCATAAGTAGGAGGCTGTGAGTTTGATCCTAGGTAAAGAATTATTTCTCTCTGGGCACACTGAGAATATATTTGCTGAAAAAATCTCTCTGCCTGAAGGTCCAATTAAGCTGATTTATTCCTAAACAGCCTATGCACAATTTGCTAACAGTTTGCACTTGCTTGGAATTAAATAAGGGTCTGTGGAATTTAAGGGGTTGGATTTAGTCAGCTTGTGTCTATATAGGTATTCTAGGTCGATCTCTCTTTTAACTCAACTTACAGATTCTACAACTTCTCCTCCTGAACTAAGTTCTACAACTTCTCCTCCTAAACTAAGTTCTACAACTTCTCCTCCTAAACTTGGGGTCTGGGACATCTGAGCTTAGGAGTAAATAAATAATTTCTTGGAGCAAGCAATATTGTACTGTAACTTGCTATACTGTTTAAAATACAAGGCTGTATCTCTAAGCTAGGGTTACACTTAAAAAATGAGTGGATTGCTGTAGGCTCTGCCCCCCCCCCCCAAAAAAAAGAACAGTGAATGCAGTCATAACAAAAGTATTGGATTTCATCTCATTCATATGCATGTTTAATGATATATACTTGATATGATTATTCACTGTCTCCTTGCTTGCTTGCCTGCCTGCCTCCCACCCTCCCTCCCTCCCTCCATCCTTCCTATATATGTGTGTGCCTATGTATGTGTTTGCATATAAATTAATTAAATTTTTATATAATTTTTGTATTCTGGCACTTTAAACATTATTGTCACTGGGGCTATTTGTGGGTTCATAGGATTTGAGGAAGAAAACAGTACAAAAATGTCTTGTTTAAATCCTTCCCCATTTATTAAGGAAATATATTAAAGTAGGTAACCTATTTTTGATTTCACCACATTCCTTAGCAAAATTTATCAGGGATTATTTACTGTTAGACAAAGTGAGGCCATCTTCACATTCTCTGCTTCTCGTCCTTCTTTTTCTTCTTGCTATGCTTTTTCACTATGCAAAGGCTTGAAATTAAAAAAGATATTGCAACATAAATGTTTTTTTCTCTAAACATGCTCTAACTTCATACTGAATATTTTAAGCTACAATATTACACACACATGAGATTAGATAGATAGGCATACAGACAGACATATCTTATCTCTAGTTAAGTCTTGTAAGTTGAACAAATAGAATAAAAAATAAAATGTATATCTGATTATTCCTGATTACTAACACCTTTCTTTACAGACAAAGAACCAAATATACTGGTGACATTCATTTCCTCTCTCAGATTCCTAGAGGCTGCCTCCCTCAGGTCTTTCTGATAAATTGTCTCATCCTTTGTCATCGTTGGTCCTAGTGAGTTCACTGTAAAGAATAAAGAAGATCATGCAGCACTTCTTGTTTTTAATTATCTTTTTCCAGATCTCATCCAACATTTCTCTTCAGCAATATTCTTTGGAATGGACCTCAGACAAACAAGCTTTCAGAAGTCCTATTTAGGCCCACCAACCAACATTGATCTTTACTGAAACTAACTGCAACCCTGTCTAGATCTGTTTCAATTTGTATTGACTCTTATGTATCCTCCATCAAAGTCCTCTGTTAAGAGAGGGAAAATCAGGAAGTCCAGGCAGTTCAAATGAATATAAAATTTTATTGCAAGGTTATGCTCTTTAGAAGAATCTGAACTACTAATGGTCAAAGCAAATAGATCAGGGGTGTCAAACTCATGGCCTGCAGCCCAAAAGCATCACATGCTGGCCATGTCCACCCCTGGTTTAGCGAAAGGGGAAAAACTCACAATATGCCACTTGACGACAACATTACGTCACGAGTTTGACATCCTTGAAATAGATGGTAGGTAAGAATCAATGGAATTCAAGGTGGGCTGGATTTAGATCTCTTGTGGGCTCAAATTGACTTGAGACTGATGACACACTTGATCCCTCTCTCAGGCTCAGCCTGGCCATCTTCTTCATCTTCCTTTCAATTTTTTTTTCCCAACATCTTCTCTTCTTTGTTAATACTACAGATACAATACCAACGCATTAGCCACTGTTCGTCCTATGGGAACATTTTCCAATGAGAAACAAAGCTGTCTGTTTTAGTCTCGGGTTCAATTTACCTACTGATTACAAAAAAAAAAAGTATTTGGTTAGTTATTTGGAGGGATACAAAAATAGCCATCAGAAAATCGTGGCTGAATTGTATTGTTACAATTAAAATGTAATAACTACAAGAGTCCTTTGGAGACAGCTAGTTACTTAAGCTTTTTGGGGTTTGCATGGACCCTGGAAACTCCCAGTGTGCACACCTGCTTTAGATATTTTAAATAGTGTGTTAATAGTAATTACAACTGGATGTCATCTTGAGTTATGGCTTTGTGAGATATGATTGAGCTTGGCAGGCTACTAGTTTCATGTGCTTCCTTTTCGTAACCCCTCCTGCATGGTTAAGAAAACAATTTGGAAAATGCAGCTCCCAGTTTTGGTTAACTGTAATTTATTATCTACACTAAAATTATTTTGGTGGTTTCAGATAAGCCTTTGCATGTGTGTATATGGAATCTCTTGCCTTAGACACAGCTTTATATTGGATCAGATTATAACATCTTTTGTAATATTTCCATATTTTTGCACTGCTGCATCTATTGTTATTTAGTACCCTCCTCAAAAAAAGAAAGGCAGCATACCTGCAAAATAACTTCTCATTGCTTAATAGGATTAGAAATTCTTATATTGATAAATGTGCTATGTATATAGTTAGTAGGTTCAACTCTTTTCAAAATAGCTCCCTAGTTTCACCAACCTGCCATTTTCCCCCTTGACTCTGCTAGTTGTAGGTGTATGAATAAAACTCCCTCTCTCTTTTCTTTTCCACACTGTTTCTCTCTTCTGATTCTACAGAAGTCTTCAGGTATTTAGTTTAGTGATGTATGCATGACCCTGGCAATTTTCAGTTATGCATTTTCCATAGTACAGGTAGCCCAGTGAGGCAAGAAACAAATCTCCAATTGAACAGCCGGACTTGTTTATCTACCACTTAGATTGCTTTTGACATACAGCGAAGGAATTGAGGAAAAGAGAGAGAGAGGCAGAAGAAGAAAAACATTAAGACAACTATCTAGGGAGATGAGGATAAACATATTTGCCCAGTGAAGGGTTTTTAAACAACTTCCTTTCCCACATTGTACTTTTATACATGCTGTGTTTCCCAACCATGCTGACCTATTACGGAAGAAAATTTCTCTTCTGGCTGATGTCAGGTCCAACAAAGCCATGAATATTTATCCCATTTATTGTTTTTCTATGCTTGGCTTCCTAAATGCCACCTGCTTGGGTTACATTTAAGATCAATACATTTTAAAATAAACCTCATTCTTTTTTTCAGCCCTGCATAAGTGAAAGTGAACATGTGCACCCCTCTGTTTTGCCTTTTTGCAAAAGCAGCAGGACTATACCAATCTGCATGGTTTCTGGTGATGTGTAAATTTCAGTTTTCAAGGCAGCCATGCTGATAGCTGGGATAGAAAGTAGAATCTCATGTAACACAGCATTGATACCAGATGAGGCTGCTAAGGGAATAAACATCAAAGAGAGAATGTTGTCCTTAATGGTAATTCATGTTACTGGCTATTACTGAATGTACTTTTATACCCCTAGAGACCTGAACATTAGTAATCTTGTATATTGCAGCATCATGGGCAATGTTGTCTTGACAAAGCAGCCCATTTTGAAAGAACATTCTGTATTTTCAGTATAACCAAGGGAGTAGAAATATCAATATTTCATAGATCTCAGTCCTTAAGAGCAGGAAGGCAGAAATATAGCCTAGTCTATTTTTTCAACAGAAATAGGAAGTCAACAACTTGCTGAATGGATTAGGTAATAAAACACACACACACACACATATACTCCTCTACATTCAAAAGTAGCCACAATTGCTATATGAAAGCATCCACAATCCATATGAGAACAATATTTTAACTATACCAACTCTTCAGATTTCTTCAGAGGAAGAAAAAAAGATATGTTAAAATGGCATTAAGAACACAAAGTTTTTGTGGTGATGCTTTTTGCACCTAGTAAAGTTTTTCAGCTCATACTAACTACCATCAAAATGATAAAATGTATGAACAGTTTTGTAGACTGTATGAATGCACACATGGAATTCCCCTTTGAAGAGAATGTGTTCTGCTCTTCTTGTACATGTTTATAGAATCATAGGACTGGATGGGAACTTGGAGGTCTTCAACTCCCTGTCCTTGGCAAGAGACCTTTCATCATCATAGACAAATGATGTTGTTCAATCTTTTCTTGAAAACCTCCATTGCTGATGCACTCAAAAATATGGGAGGCAAACTGCTTAATTGTTCTCCAAAAGTTTCTCCTTAGTTCTAGGATCACTCTTTAACAAACTTCCATCCATTGCTTCATGTCCTTCCCTCAGAGCTTTGGAGAATAAGTTGATCCCTCTGTAGCAACCCCCCATATACTGGAAGACAATTATAATTTCACCCCTAATTTTTCTCTTTGTTAGGCTAGACATAACTAGTTCCCTTAACCGTTCCTCTGATTATTTATCTTGTGGACCCCACTCTTATTTGCTCTTCTCTTCTAGGATCTCAGCATCTTTTCTCTATCATGGTAACCAGAATTGGATGCAGTATTCCAAGTGTGGCCTCACTAGTGCAGTATAAAGTACAAAACTATTACTTCTTGTGATCTCTTGATGCAGCCTAGACTACATTGGATTTTTTGGCAACTGCAGCACACTGCTAGCCCATACTTAAGTAGTAGTCCACTACGACACCTAGATCTCTCTCAGGTTACTGTCATGAGCCAGGTACTGCCTATTCTATACCTGTGCAGTTAGTCAACCAACTGTGAATCTACATGGTGATGGCATTGTCTATTACACATTTTTCTATCTTACCAGGAAGTAGGCTGTGGTCTATTTTGTCAAATGCCTTAATGAATTCTTAAGATTAGTGGATCAGGGAAACACTGTACTCACAGTGTTTCCCCAATCAACTACTTTAGTTACTTTATGAAAGAATGCAATAAGATTTACTGGCAAGATCTGTTTTGAGCAAACCCATTCTGGCTTCTGGTAATCACTTTGTTCATTTCTAGTTGCTCAGAAATCTGCTGCTTGATTATCTTTTCCAGGATTTTCTTGGGTATTGATATCAATACAGACTGATTAGTCTGTAGTTTCACCTTTTTCCCATTTTTTGAAGATTGGAACCAAATCAACTCTTTTCCAGTCCTATAGCAATTTCACATGCTACAGGAGCTGTGAAAGATCTTGCTCAGTGGTTCTGAGATCACACTTGCCAGTTCCTAGGATGTAATCCATCTAGTCTTGGCTATTTGAACATATCTGCAGTGAACAGGTATTTTCTTACCAACATCTTGCCTATTTTGACCTGCATTCCTATTCTGTCTCCTACAATTCTGCTTTTAGTAGGTTGGACTTTTTTTCCCCCCTTTCATATAAAGACAGAGGCAAGAATGAATTAAACAGTACCACTTTCTCCCTGCTGTTAATCACTTTCTTGTCATCTTCTCCTATCAGTGGACCAATCATTTTCTTGATCTTTTTTCTTGATCCTTACATATTGAAAGATTTGTTGTTGTTGTTGTTGTTGTTGTTATTTTTAGCATTTGTTACAAGTCTTAGTCCATTCTAAGCCTTAGATTTCCCAACTCTGTCCTTGTAGACTCGGGCTCTTTACTGGTATTGTACTTTGGTCTTTCCATTTTTTATGTTTGTCCTTTTTTCTCTCCTTTGTTGGAGAATTCTTTATGCAGCCATGCTGGTTTCATTGAGGGTCACTTGTTTCTCATGATAATGTGTTTGATCAGGCTTTTATGATCTTTCAGAGTTTCCCAAGCATATTGAATTGTTTTTCCTTTAGGATTTCTATCCATGGAATCTTTCTTAATCTCTCCCTTCGTTTGTTGAAATCAGTTCTCTCAAAGTCTCAAACACTAGTTTGACTTGGTTCAATTACATGTGCTTGCATTATGTTGAATTTTAGTATGACATGGTCACTCTTCTCCAAGGTTCCTATAACTTCTATTCTTTCTATCAGTTCATCCCTATTGGTAAGAATGAAGTCCAGTACAGTTAAATCTCTAATCCCCTCCTCAGTTTAGACTGAACTACAGGGCAGAAAGAGAATCTGGATTTGGATGAAACCATACCAAAGATTCCAAAGCACATGGGATGTTCCTGAGAAATCTCCAGTACTAGAAATCTTTCTCTCCTACCTAAATCTTTAGGGGTACATGAATATCGTGTTTGAGATACACTCCTCTTTTAGAATGATGTATAATATGTATTTATACTATAACTAGTTCAAAATGTGGGTTTAAATTTACATCAATTCATCTGCAAACCCATTGTTTGGAAGTTGTCAGTATTCCCATTGAATCTTCAGATGAATGTCTGACTTTCAGTCAAGGACTTACTTTAACTGAGGATCCTGAACAACTCCCTGTTAGAGGGGCTATCAACCTTGGATGTGGCTTATAGAGCCCTTCCAATAGTTGCCACTGATCTGTAACCTTTAAAATATCACAAGGAAAAAAAAATATTCATTGGGAAAAATCATGAATTAGCTTAATTTAAATGTAAATAAGATGGAATCATTTTGTCAAGCCTAAATATACATTTGAATTTCTGACTTACTTTTGAATGAACAAGTATGAAAGACCCAAGTCTGGCTCCTGTAATATTTGAATCTCTTGTATGCATCCTGAAATATTTGTTCATACACCTATCTATCAGGATTGTGGCAGTTACCCCAATTAAATCACGAATCTTGAGCCAAACACCATATCTGCATCCAGATTTATGCATAGAACAAGAGTGTACTCACCACTCAAATTCATGTATTTCACCACAAAAGACATTTTTTTATATTCTCAGATATTGCATATCCACTCATTCAGACACATACATACGTACTGACACTTTGTTAGAAGTGACTAATGGAGGAAATAATAGAAAATAGGTATGTAGGAAAGAGGTTTATTCTTCCTTATCTAGCAGCAATCTCTATTAATTCCCCCCCCCCCCAGTTTTTATGGATGTTGAGTGTTAAAGAAAAGCATGCCAGTGAGAGAGGAGTAAAAGCTGTGGGTTGAGAAGTTTATTGTCATATTCTATGTAAAGGCATACATTAGGCACATATGCATTATGAGTTAAAAGAAATCAAACCCGTACAGTCAATAGCCCTTTCTGGTGGGGCTTGATGTTTCATATATTTGTCTTCTGAATAGAAGTACACTTAAGAAAGTTAAGCTTCAACTTTATTGCAGTTACATTTAATTCTGTCTCCATTATTTTTCATTTATTGTTACATTGTTGTTCATTTATTGCCCATTATTCATTTATTGTTACATTACAAATAAGTTGAAACTGCCATTTCCATTATATTGTCGTGTTTGCATTCTGCAAGAAATGGCAGCCTACTCTAAATTAATAACCCAGCACAAATATCCTCAGGAATCAATCTCTGCACAGCCAGCTAGCACAGTAACAACAATAGTGAAAGAACAACTACAGAGGAAAAGTCTAGGAATACAGCTATCTGAGTCCCATCTTCTTCATACTTCTAATATTTCAGATTGCATAAGCTGTAGGATCTTCTCCAGTGTGGTATTAATTATTCAGCATTCTGCTTTAGGATTATAAAAGTATGATTATAAGGCCAACTTTTCTACAGAAGAACAGCTTTCCTGTAGTGGTTTGGGTAGATGCACAATTTCTACTCTGAAAGATAGTGGTTTTGATGTGTTTACAGATAATTTCTTAAGATGTGGATTACTGCATAGTTTGGAAGTCTATCAGGAAAGTAAAGCATATGGTTAGAGAAGAGGGAGTAACATAAACTAAACAAGTTAATTTCCCTTCTCAGAATGGTAGTCTGATGATACCAGTGTTCTGACCAAGACTTCCCGAGACCGTACTTAAGCACATGCTTAGTTAAACCAACTCTTATTTTATTTCAACGCTGGGAATTATTTTCATTCCCAGCCGATAATGAGTCCCAAACAGTCTCTTTGAGATAAGCACCCACCTTTCTTTCCTTTGAATTGCTGCCAACAACTAGAGTGCCAAATGAATTATAAAAAACCACACAGATCAAGGATTAATCTGAACAGAACAAACAACTTTGCTTCCTACAAAGGTTTCTTCAATTCCAGATCAGACACAATCCGGAATTACCCCACAATATTAAAGTTAGAAACAACCCCCAAAAGTCACCTTCTCCAATAGAAGTAATTCAACATTGCTTGATGTCATAAATGTCCATCTCAAGGGGCCCAAGCACGGACAGCTCGTTTCCCACGGGAAGAAGAATCACCTAGCCAAAACACTCTCTTTATCTCCATTCCTCCCCACTTAGGAATGTGTCAAGCCCGAAACCCTTCCTCCCATGACTGACTGCCGCAGAGAAAGTAAGAAAAAGAATATATACTAAGCTTAACTAAAACGGCTACACATATGTCAATTTCGGATTTGACAGCTGTCTGCACAGGCTGCCGGTGAACCACAACAACCAGTTGCTCTTCTTTATTAGCCAGTGGTTCATATAAGAGCTAATCCTCTGGTACATAGCTGTTGGGTCAGTGTTGTCAGTGGGTGGGTTTGGTATATATATTTATACACACACACACACACACACACACGCACGCGCACACAGGCAAATTGCCAGATATGCAAGGTCTCTTGAGCGTTAAAGATCTCGGGCTTAATCATTGGGATCTCTGGTTTAAAAGACCTCCAAGACTAGGAATTGGACACCTCTGTTTGAAATCCTGAAGTGCTGCTATGTCAGTCAGATCAAGGGTTAAATAGACCAAGAGTGTTCAGGTATCCAACATATGTTCCGTTTCCCAGTGGTCTTACGTATTCTGCTTCACAGAACATTCTGTCCTGGAGAATCAGAAGAATAAGGTCAGAACCCTCCAGAAGGTAATGCAGCTCAACAGCTAGAGAGGCTTTATTGCAAGGAAGAGGAAGAAATGAATAAGCATATGTTTCAGTGAATAAAAGAAACTTCCCAGGGCTGGAGAGTTGTGTACTGTATGAATCATTCCTGAGGAAATTAGCGTTAACTAGATGAATGTGAAGGATAGCAAAAAAACAACAACAAATCCTGGATAGAGAACATTTCTCAATTAAAGGAGTTATGTAATGGAGGGGACAGAGTGAATACCTACAAACAACAACAGCAACACTAAGTTCTAATTTAGAATTGAGTCCAAAGTAACAGAGAAAAAGGACAAGCTCAAAACATTGCAGCTAGTAAAGCAAGCTATTCCAATAAGTATCCGGCTTTTGGGCGTAGCAGATTGGTTGGACTGAATTTGCCAAATCAGGCAAGGCTTTCCCTGCAGCTACAAGTACACAATAAAATTGAAGGAGCAGGCAAATGCTGATCCAGCATGTAAATGGGTCAAGAGATAAGATATCTGACAGGAAAGCGGCTGCGTTTCTCAAAAATTGGGTGTGATAGTTGTTGTTGCAGCGATATTGTACTGGTATCCCAGCTGAGTGCAGGAACAAGGGAGATTGGGGGCATTGCTGTAGTATACTGTACTTAGCCATAAATACAGGTAGTCCTCAACTTACAATAGTGACCATTCAAAGTTACAACAGCACTGAAAAAAGTGATGTATGACCACTTTTCACACTTATGACCATTGCAGCATCTCCATGGTCACCTAATTGACATTTGGATGCTTGACAACTGGTTCATAATTATAATGATAGTTATCCCAAGGGTCTTGGGATCCCCCTTTGCAACTTTCTGACAAGCAAAGTCAAGGGGAAAACTGGATTCCCCTGATAACTGTGTTACTAATTTTAACAACTGCTTTGATTCACTTAACAAATGGGCAAGAAAAGTCATAAAATGGGGGCAAAGCTCACTTAACAAATGTCTCACTTAGCAATGGAACTTCAGGTCTCAATGGTGGTCGTATGTTGAGGACTACTTGCACTTGGAATCAGCGAAAAAATTAAAGATGATTCTGTCAGAAACCTGGCTAGAAATGGGAGCTAAGCAAAGCAAGCTGCGACGGTTACTTGTATCCTTTTGGGTGTGATTCAAGGTGATGGTTGTGATCTGGAACGAGATTTCCCCCTGATCTCCTGTAGCATTCTGGAAAGAGTTAAAAGACTCAACTGTTCCCCAAGGTCTTGGATTAGGGTGATGGGGGGCCTTGCCAGATTGTGTGTGGGTGTGGTTAGCCAGAACTTTCACCAGTTGCTTATGTTTTTTTCTATTATTTGAAATTCTTTCAAAGTATAGTGTTTTCATTCAGGTTGATTTTGTTGTGCATCGCTCAGAATTAGTTCAGAGTTGGGCAGTGCTTAAATAGAATACATGAAATTAAATGTTGTGATTGATGGATTATGTGCCATCAAGTCACTGTCAACTCCTAGTGACCATCATCTCCATGGTGATTTATCCCTTACTCGGTCTTTCAGGTCTTCTAATCTGAAGAAACTCTTGCCTTTGTAAATGAGTCCATCAGCCTTGCTGCTGATCTCTTTCTTCTCTTTCCTTCCACTTTTTCTAACATTAGAACTTTGCCCAGAAAGCTAGATCTTTGCATAATGTGTCTAAAGTGTGATAATTTCTCGGCTGCCTTTTCCTTTTCGGTTGATAATTGATCCAAAAAAGTCTGAAGCTATCCATCATTTCAGTGTCATTTCTAAGGCAGGTTGCAGACCTGTTGTCATTAGTTTGGTTTACTTTATATTTAATGTTATTTTTATTTCTTTCATCATGCTTATATTACTAGATACAGATGCTTTACATTTTCAGTTACCTCGGTAATATCATCAGCATGATGCAGGTTATTGATGTTTCTTCTTTCAATTTTAAATAGATGTTCATCTTCCAATCCAGTTTCCCTTAATATATTCAAACTACAGTAAAAGAGTAACTGAAGACCTATAGTTAAAAGATGGCATAAAAGTCATACAGAAATGACTCATTGGTACATTTCTACATCAAAGAATTAATAAATTTAACTGGAAGACCCAAACTATGGTTAAGAATGAAACTGAGCTTTTCTTCTTGGACAGCATGCATCAAGCTCATAAATACTACTTTATGCTTCTTCTTCTATATTTTAACATGGTAATTAATCTCATCTTTGGCAGAAATTTAGGAACCAATAACATTAGTTAATGCCCTTTTCACTTTTAAATTTTTAAAGAATGTGATCACATGCATCATTAAAATTTCTGAGATATGGTAATTATATTGCTGACCTCAGGAATTTATGTACAGTGTCTTCTCACTGTCACTATCTGAAAGGTCAGATTAGCTAAAAAACAGACCATAATCTTATGGCTTTGCCACTCCACATTTTATTGTCTTGCCTTGTTTGTGTCATTAGATGCCAGGCAAGGAAAAATAGAGAATGTTGGCTGGCATTTGTCAAGCCAATTATTAGCTTTTCCTACCAGAATACCTTCTTGTGTTTGCACAAGTGCTTTACTTGACAGATGTTCAATATTTAATTCACTAATATTTTCCTCTGAGGTAGGTTACATAGTTGTTTATATATGTGCTCTATCATTAAGACAGGTGAACAAATCCTACATTAAGATTATCAAAATCTAGAATTATTTGATTCAAGGAGAGACAAAGCTTAATATGTGTGTCTCTCTCTGTGTGTGTATGTGTGTACACACACAAACTGTGTACGATGAATCCAAGACTTACGAAAAAAAACCCATTGACATTTCTTAAAATAGAAAAATGAGGCATCTGAAATATTTCACTGAAGTGAGAAACCGGGAGACAAATTGTTTGATAGAACAAGGGCTAGGAAAAGCTATGGATAGTCATTAAGTATCAATGACAACACATTTGTATTTTTTAACAAGCAGGGGGCAATGTTGTCTGATCTGTAATTGGGTGTCCAAATGCTGCTGCAAACATGTTCTGGGAGATGCAGAATGATTTTCTTTTAAAACTTTAAGTTTGTGCAACAAACGATGCTTGTTTAGTGACTTTTGATGACTTGCAGAACTATTCCTACGTGATGGTAGAGGCAGGCATGGACTGAAGCAAACTGTTTTGTTGGAATGTAATGATGGCAAAAAACAGCCATGGAAAGTTGTAGCTACTTGTGTTTGCTTTTGTGGAGCAATAGAGCTGTAAAGACCAGCAACGTCTGCCTATGTGCTGACATGTGTTAAGTCAACAGCTAATTCTTGTTTTAATATAACTTCTCTTGTAAAGGCTTGTCCTAAGACAGGAGTGTCTGCAGAGAGGGGATAAAAATAAATAAATATGGCAGCCACAATCTTGTGATTGAAGTCCTGTCCTTTGCATGTAAAAAAAAGAGCAGATATCTCTTAAAGAGTTGGGGAATATGGTATGAATCTTCACCGAGAAAGGTATTAAGTGGCATATCTATTCTTTCAGTATACAGGATGCACTAGATCTGTAGAAATATAGAATATATTCAGAGCCCTGTAGACTAAGTAAAAACCCCAGAAATGATTAATGGAATGAGTCTCGGCTTATGTAAGATTCAGATCAGGTATTGATGTCTTTATCCTGGACAAACAATATCATATCTCCAAGTAATCCGTGGAGTTCAATCTGGGATCCCCTTATCGATTTCCATAGATGTTGTGCACTCTGGAAAAGTGCTTCCTCGGATGCTTTTAGCAATATCATTCTGGCTTCATTCTGCTTATAACAAACTGCTTCACTTTTTCTCTTTTGCATCATGAAAAGTCAGATTTTGATTGTTTAATACGAGAGCAGAACTAAAGATGCCAGGAAAAATAGAAAGACTCATACTGCCCTTGTAACTGCAAAGAGCTAACGGAAAGAGGTGATGGAAAAATTAGGAAAAGGCTGGAAAAACAGAGAGAGGGAGAGAGAAAGCATGCTAGTGAGTGAAATATTCAGGAGATGAAAAGAAATTACCATATGCCAGGATCCTGTTATTCAACCTAATTTTCAAAGGACTGCAGCTGTCGCACTGAGATAATCTGTTAATTATAACAGTCATTGTGTTTTGGCAATGGAAAGAATGGGGGGAAAACCAGGCTAAGCAAGTTGAGGTGTGTGGGGAAAAGCAGGACAATGTCAAAGCATATGTCAGGTATTCACTTGCCAGTGGGTGGTGGGAGGGAGCACAATGGAGAGTCTTTAAAAGTTTCATCCGGGTGTTGAAGATGGCAAGGAAAACAGAAAGAAAATGTGCTATGACTAAAAACATCAGCGGCATTATTGTGGAGCACAGATGGAAATTTGGATCGATGTAACATGTGGGCCAGCTAAATGATGATGAAGAGCATTATGACCTTAGAATTCTCCCAATTCATAACCACCTGTTATGATTTTTTAGGTATTAGACGTGAGCTCCATTGAACCTAATATTTACCATTGAGTAAGCCTAGATCAGTGTAAGTAACCCTAAGTGAATGAGGCGAAAAGATGTTTGTCAGAAGAAGCAAAACAGAATTGGATCTCCATCCAAGTTTGCCCTAACTGGATTTTAGGCTAAAAAGGATGGTTTTCTGTCATTTCTTAAGCAAGATACAAAAATACAGCCTTTGAAGGATCTGCTTAAATAGAAAGAGCATTGGTGCATTCTTGAATTATCTACACTGTCATCCTTTAATGCATATTAGTGCAACAATTTGTCTTCTTGGGTTTAGCCCAGTGTTTTAATCCTTTTATATCAAATTTGAAAGAATTGGTAATTCTAGCAGATTTTTTTTTACCTGCCTGACCAAGCTTTGACTGGTTTGCAAATATATCACAGAAAAGTTCATGCAGAAGAAGTGATTTGAGATAAATCAGGTGAGCAAAAGCCAACTCGTATCTTGCAAGGGCAGGCTGAATGCTGCAGTTTAGAACAGGCTCACAGATTCTAATCCTTTCTAGTATGGCTCTCAATGAATTTACACCCCACCTTTCTACTCTAGTTAGAACTCAAGGAGGTTAATAACATTTGAAGAACAAGGAGTATAAAAAAGTTAAAAACATAAATTAAAATCCATACTAAAACTGACTTCTAATCGTTTTATCAGTTGAAGTCTGGTGAAAGAGGTGTGTGTGTGTGCGCGCAAATGCTGAGAAAATTCACCCAAAGATGTGTGTTCCATTAGCTGGGAGCACATAGGCTATGTCCGAAAAGGAGAAGGTATTGACAGCAAGGGAAACTTTGAAAGGATCTCCCTGCAGATCAAAAGAACTGGACAAGTTCATAAAAACAAACTTCCCCATCTAAGGTCCCCATGAAGCGTGGACTAAAATTTCATTGTTCCAGACCATGCAGACACATGGTGGATATTTGTGCTGGATACCAAAGCCTAAGAGACTGGAAAGGCACATGATTAGAGAAGACTACTAATGTCTTCTGCAGTCCCTCTCCTTTTCCTACCTAACTTTAAAGAAGGTTCAGTAGCTAATCTAGTAAAGAGAAGGACCAGGGGAGACATAATAGCAGTGTTCCAATATTTGAGGGGCTGCCACAGAGAGGAAGGGGTCAAGCTATTTTCTAAGGCACCTGAAGACCAGACAAGGAATAATGGATGGAAACTGAACAAGGAGAGATTCAACCTGGAAATAAGGAGAAACTTTCTGATAGTGAGAGCAATCAACCAATGGAACACCTTGCCTTCAGAGGTTGTGGGAGCTTCACCAATGGAGGTGTTCAAGAAAAGACTGGACTGCCATCTGTCAGAAATAGTGTAGGGTCTGTTTGGGAGGGGAGTTGGACTAGATGACTTACAAGGTTCCTTCCAACTCTGTTAATCTATATAGTTGTATACACATGCATTGGTTACTTGTTGGTGCTGATGAAGGGCTCCCAGGCTGCTTTAAAAGAATGTCAAGTAACCGTAGGTGGCTTTAATTTGATCAGAGAGCCAGAAGTGAATTGTTCTTTCCAGTTTTTTTTAATCCATTCAGAATAAAACCAGTCCCAACTGCTTTTTTTCTCCTCCCATGGAGAAAAAAGATTCTAAATGTCATGTTTTATGCAGTTCTCTGCTTGGATTTTTTTTTCTTGTATGCAAAAAGGAGAACAAAATCCTTGAAAAAGAGAGATGGAGACATTCATGCCATTTGAAAAGATTCTCTTAAGAAAACAAGGAGGAGGCAGGAGAAAATCATGAATGAAGCCTTTTAGACTCATTCTTCATACCTCTCACAAGTATCTTAGTATGAATCCTGGATTTCTTTTTTTAACAAATACGGTTCATTGTATTTAATTTACAATTCTTTATATCGCACAAGTATTTTCATCTGCTTGCTTTTATAATTTTATTGTGCTTATTTTTACTTCGTTTTTGTGTTGGTATTATTTTTACTATGAGATGCATTGGGTGACTATGGGTCCTCGATTTATAATGGTTCATTTAGAGACTGTTTGAAGTTACAAAGGCACTGAAAAAATGACTCACAACCATGTGTCACACTTATGGACTGCAGTAGCTCACGTGGTAAGATGCTAGGCCTGCACATTGTTGAGGTTGGCAGCTCAGTGGCTCAATTCCCCTGAGCGAATAAGCCGCATAGGGACAAGAAAGGAGCCTCCCACCCCGGATTGTCTTCCATCATTCAGGTATCCCACGGGTAAAGAAAACACCGCCCCCCCAAAAATTCCTTTCACAGAGGCCAGTGATCCCTGGCTAACATGTGCCATATGCTAAATCAGAGGTCTCCAAACTTGGCAACTTTAAGACTCGTGGACTTCAACTCCTATGCTGGCTGGATAATTCTGGGAGTTGAAGTCCACAGGTCTTAAATTTGCCAAGTTTGTGGACCCCTGTGCTAAATAAATAAATTCACACTTACAACTACTGCAGCATCCCTATGGTTACATGATCAAAATTCGGAAGCTTGGCTATTGACTCACATTTATGACGGTTGCAGTGTCCCAGTGTCATGCGATCATGTTTTCTGACAAGCAAAGTCAATGGGGAAACCAGATTCACTTAACAGCCATGTTATTCATTTAACATATGTAGCAAGGAAACTCATAAAATGAGGCAAAACTAATTTAACAAGTTTCTCACTTAGCAACATAAATTTTGGGCTTAATTGTGGTCATAAGTCAAGGACTACCTCTATTGAGTATACTGAATGATCATTCTAAACAGAAAGCAAGACTTAGGAACCAATCATATTCTCATTTACCTGGGGATAAAACCCTTTGAGAGAACCAGTTTGGTGTTTGATCTTGATTTATGACAATTGAGACCATAATTTCTGTTGTAAGTCATTGAAGTTGTAAGTCGAGCTGGGACCCAATTTTGTAAAGATTTTTATGACAGTGGCTAAGCAAATCATTGCTGTGATTAAACAAATAAGATGGAATAAGCGAATCCAGCTTCCTCAAGGAATGTTCTCAAACAATTCCACAAATCACAATCATATGACCATGAGATACTGCAGCCAGTTGTAAATGCAAGCCAGTTGCCAGAATTGTGATCATGTGACTGCTGGGCTGGGACAATTGTAAGGGAGAGTAAACCACTCTTTCCAAGGCTGTTGTAACTTTGAACAGTTGCTAAATGAACAGTGGTAAGTCTGTTGGTCCAGCCCAACACTGGATTTGTTCATTTGGTGGGAGTAACCAATAAAACACACACAAGTAGTGGAAACCAAAATCCTTCTTTATTCTGTAGAGAAGAAAGAGGTGCGCTTGGGGTAGGAACCACAAATTAAGCACACCAATTTGCAATTTGACAGCATGTTTATATAGCTTCAGGCAAGGAACTTATACAACTGAAGTTATTATTGGTTAATTCAAATAAGCAAGTCCCTAAATAACATCACTAGGCAGATTTCAAGTATATTTTCATGGGGGCTGCATTTCATTATCTAAGCTCTCAGCCTCTGGGCATGATTTTTACTATGTTACTGATGCACTTTCATGGCTCCAGTATTTACCAGGTCTTTCTTCCTCCATCACGTAGTTACTTATATAATGGAGAGGTAAACTTTATCAAGAGGTCATTAAGATACTCCATCAAGTTGAGGACTACCTATAATGGTTAAGGTATCTGGATAGAAACTGGGAAGCCATGACTTCTAGTACTGCCTGGACACGAAGCTAGCTGCTGATCTTAAGCTAGTCACTTTATCTCAACCTTAGAAAGAGAACAATGACAAGCTACTTGTGAAAAATCTTGCCAAGAAAACTGAAGGAACTTCTCCAGGAAATTTCTGAGAATCAGACACTATTGAATTTTAAAAAAAACCAACAACTTTGAAATTTGTGATTTTTTTTTTATGAGATCGATATAGTCTTGGGTTTTAAATCAGTTTTGCTTGTTAATATCTTGCCCTTCTATGGATGTTGCTTCGACTTCTTTTTATACCTGGTCCTTTCAAGGCTTCTTAAAGTTGTTTTCCATTAGGAAAATCTGTTGTTTGCTGTTGCAGGTGAACGTTGGTAGAGATGGCAGTTGATAAATTTAATATTTGGGGTCTAAACCTTCCTACCTGAATTTCATCACTCCTGTGAATGAGGTCTCCCATTCTAACTAAGAAAGAGAGCACAAGATTACATGTTTGCATATCTCTTTATGCATAAAGATTGAAACGTCTACTGCAGGTGTCTTCAAACTTGACAGCTTTAAGACTTGTGGACTTCAACTTCCAGAATTCCTCCTCCAATCATGTTAGCTCAGGAATTCTGGGAGTTGAAGTCCACAAGCCTTAAACTTGCCAAGTTTGAAGACCCTTGGTCTACTGTCATTGGAGGCTTTGAAAATGGAGGAGCCCTGAAGGTACAATGGACCATATTTCTCAAAAGTTCAATGGGGATGACTCCTTTGGTAAATGTTGCCTTTCTACTACAAATACTGCACTGAAATGTAATATCAGGAGTATAGGAAGTTTACACACAATCACATGCCTCACCCAATACTCTTTCAGCCTTTTCTCTTGCCTCACACATCTAACTTCCCTATGTACCATATGTGTGTGTCTTCAAGTCAAAGTTGACTCCTAGAGACTCCCTGGAGAAGTCCCTGCAGATTTCCTGGCAAGATTTCAGAAATGATTCATCATTGCCTGCTTCTAGGTCTGAGACAGAATGACTGGTCCAAGGTCATCCAGCTGGCTTGATGACAAAGGTGGGACTAGAATACACACTGTCTCCCAGTTTCTAGCCTGATGCCTTAATCGCTACACCAAACTGGCTCTCTGATCCCTACCATATACACTCCTGTATAAGCAGAGAATTTTAGGTGCCAAAAAGTATCCCTGGAGTTGGGATCAGCTCATCCATGGATGGGCTCATCTGCAAGTATATAAGCTGTAATACATTTTGAAAGTACCTGTATTCCCTGCCTATACACATAGATAAGGGGTCCTTGGTGGTCTCTGAGCTTGTTTGTTTTCTTGAAGACATTTCATTACCTGAAATTACCTTTACTAATCTTTTCACCAGTCTTGGTGGAGGCTGCTGTGAGGACAGAGCTCTTCATGAATATATTGCTCCCTCCATGGAAAAAGTGATGCCAATGTATTTCTGATAACTCTTTGGATGAATTTAGTAATTCCTTCTGATCCTTTCCATCCGTTCTCCTGCTCTGCCATCCCATGCTTTGTTGGTAGTCTCTGCAGAGTCCCTGACTGGATCAAGATAAATATAAATCCCCTTTAATCTTTAATAATGACACTAAAGCATTTTCCCCATTGCTTTACAAAACAAAAGGAGGTCTTCCTCTTCCTGAATGTAAGGGCTGGAACATGAAAGAAGAGCTTTCCCTCTGGCCCAGCCACCAACACCCCTCCCCATGCCTAGCAGGGCAGGATTGTCTCTTCTAAAGCTTTCTCCTCTGTTCCATAGTTCCTGTTCCACCTCCATTAATTTCTGTAGATGGGTACCCGCTTTCTCTTTTGCTTGCTTTCTAATGAATTCAGGAGCTAATCACTGTAAGGAGCTTATTTACATGAGTGTGTTGATTGTGTCATTTTTATGTGTGGTTACTTTCCACTTCAAAGGTCCTGGCTTAACAAAGATTTCCTTAGGTCTCAGTGGTGAAATGAGCATTTCTTGTTACACCTCAGGGAAAATCAGGTACTTGAATCTGCATGCACACTATGCGACAAAGATGAGAAGTCATCCTTCAGTCATCAACTCTTTTGATGAGAAGTCTGCTTAGAAGATAGATATAGGACCCAAGTATGTTTGCCTGGCTGTCTCTGTCTCTCTCGCATTGGGTTGCAAACAGAGACCATTCCTTGCCCCTTCCCATAATTGCTAATGGATAGAGAACCAACATGATATAATAGCACTGGATTGATACTGGAGAGATCCAGGTTCAAAAACTAATTAAACATGAAACTCACTGAATAACTTTGGGCAAATCTGTGCCTCTTAATGTGACCTATCTCACAGGTTGATTGTGAAGAGAAGAATGTGATGAAAGAAAACAATCACATCACCTTGAACTGTAGATGAGATTGGTTATGAATGCAATGCATAATGGGGGTGGTGAGTGAAACCCATACACCTCAACAGTGATCTTATGACTTTACTTTGCTAGTCATTAATTACAGGGAAAATGTTATCAGATCTAAAGTCAACATTCAGAATAATTAAAAATGCACCAACTTAGCAATCAGTACATCTATCACACCTGTTCCTGTTGCTCATTTAGAATTTCTTTTTAATGTATGCTTTGCTTTAGCCTCTCTAATCTATTTGCTTTTGGAATAATCCTTTGAGGTAGGCTAGAAGGAGTTTAAATAACTTCACCCTAATTTGGAATATGGGTCCCTTGGTGGGTAAACTCAGGTCAATGCTAATTATTAACCTGGAACAAAAATGACGCTGAAACATTGTTGTAAAGGCAAATATGTATACAGAAATTTTACACAGTTTAGAGGAGAGATTAAAGAATAGCAGCGATAGAGCTGATGCTTGTATGTATGTCTAAATTTCTACATTTTTAATTAGGTGGATTAAAAAAATTCAAAATGAATGCTAGTACACTCTTAATTAGCAATTTGCAGTTTAGGACCAAAGGAAATCCCACAGAGGAAGAATCTGAAACCAAGTTTTGGTAATTCTAGTAATATTCTTTTTTCACTGAAGGCTTCAGGAGGTATGTGATATTGCTGGGATGTATAGCTCCAGGGGCAAAGCTGTTTTTGGTTTTGTCTGATGGGAAAAACAAAAGTCTTGCCATCCCATTTTCTGCTCTTTGTCCCAATGCCAGAGGGACTAGCATTTTGTGCTAAGCAATGCAGTACTAATTCAGAAGCTGGATTTTGTTGGGTTTATATGCTTACCTTATACCATGCAAATGTTAGTGATTTGAATGTCATTTTATTTTCATTTTCCCCCCACAAATTCATTTCTGGTTCGAAGATTATCTTTGCAGCAAGGTGATAATGTTGTGAAAGTCATTGCAGCACCTGGTTTATGCACTATGAATTCTAATGCTAGGAATGACCGTGAACATATACCTCAACCATACCATTTCATGGTTTTCCTGCCACGTTTGATATCAAAATATAGGAGACAATAGCTGAGCAGGATTTAATACTGCTGATCCCAACTGAGCCTAGTATAGGCTTTTCCTGGTTTTTTTCCACCATTACTGAGAACACTGGCCTGCCATTTTAGCTAGTGATGTATGTCTTTGAAAACTGGGTGACAGAAATGGATGTTATAAAAGGCCAGTTATAAAAGGCCAGTTCTCCAGTCAGTGCTGCCATTCCTGCATAATCTGCTGCTCAGACTTGGAGATTGGATTCCTTAAAGAAACAGGAAGGCCAATTAAAGAATAGCAATCAGGGAAATCTGGAGTAATAATTTCATTTTCTCAAACTACTACTTTCACTGCTTTTTTCCCTTTTATCTCTGCATTGATGATACCCTATAGTTCAGTTGCTTGTAGCAATATATTTCTAAACCAATAACTTGAAGCTATACTTGGTGGCTTTCTGTATCAGCTATGGCTAAAAAAACGGGGTCCAGAATCAGCTCAGAAGAGAACATTTTGTGTAGATCAGTGGTTGGCAACCCATGGCTCTGGAGCCACATGTACACTTTCATCCCTCTGCTGTGTCTCCCTGTCACTGGTCGGCTCCACAGTTGATAGGGCTTTTGGTTAGGAAGGTAGAGGAAAAAGGATGCCCCCTAGGAGGGGGCTCTATGGTGGGAGAACTGGACTTCTGGTCAGCTCCAGAATTGAATGGGGGGCTTCTGGTTAGGACCTTTGGGTCTCTTTGAATGTTTAAGGTTGCTGACCCCTGGGGTAGGTGAAGCTGAAATAAATTTGAGTTTTGGCCTGCTGTGGGAAAATTTAGGTAGTTCTATGTTCTTGATTTCTTCTTTGGAACCAGTTGAACTAGTCTGATCTTAGTTTGTTTAGTTGTTTAGTTGTTGATATCCCAATAGCCAGGACTCTGGAAAAAGAAATAACTCAAAGGACATAATGTAAAATAATGTGTAATAATCAAAAATGGTTGCTGCACAATGGACTGAATAATCATACATGTTCTTTGTTTAGCAGGCCTATAGCTAGAGGTCCCCAAAATCAAAACATTTTGAAGTGAACAAATCAGATCAGATGTCAGTATTTAACTCCTCTTCCAATAGTCGCATTCCTAGGACTGGGAATATGGGAATATGGTCACTGGGAATATGGCTGTTATTCAGTCCATCTTTGTTATAGTCAACTACCACATATTGGAGTTTTCATAGATATCTTTCAATTTACAGGAACTCAGATCAAATTTGCATTTGATTCCATCTCCTTTAGTCTCATTTTTGTAAATGGAATCAGAATGTATACAATATGCTCTCAAGTTTGACCAATGGTCCAAAATATCAGAGGCTGGGAGACTATAATTTTATCACCTTCTGATGCCCTCTTTGATGGGTTATTATCAACAACAGACTTATCCCAATAGAACATTTTACATGCTAAATAATCTTCCAGGGCAGACACTACCAAAACACTTCCTGACAAGAGCTTTGCTCTTCTGGGGAGTCACATAATCTGCAGGTTAGGAGTACATTCTTAGTTTTCATATCTGTATTTATATATGGAAATGCCCACAAGTAGCCTCCACTTGAGAGATTGTTTCATCTCAAATGCAATATGTTTTATTAATAAAACTTAATAAGTCTCCTGCACTTTGTGCCCCTCAAAATCCTTAAGTATTTTCATTAATTTGTAAACCATGTAATCCTTAACTAGTCGTTTTAATTTGTACCCAGTGCTGCTCCTCATACAAATAATATTCATAGAGCAAAGTGTAATCTCAGCTCCATTCTTTCAAAGTGAAATACAAGGAAGAGCATTTATGCCTTTTCTCCCTTTCTTAGAATAGCAATGAATGTGCTCAACATTTCTTCATTTATACCCCTTAGCTCCTCATTTTTTCTGAACATTTTTGCCCAGAATGCTGTCCAATCCATTGGTGCTTTGCATAAGGAGACCCAAAACTGTATTCAGGAGTGCTTAAGATTTTTCTTAATTTTTATTATTTATTTATAACTCACCATTGTTACTTTTATAAACAACTCAATGTGATTATTATTCCTAATAATCTATCCTCCTATTTTCCCCACAGCAACAACCCTGTGAGGTGAGTTGGGATGAAATAGAGTGATTGGCCCAAGGTCACCCAGCTGGCTTGCATGCCTAAGACAGGACTAGAACGCATGGTCTTCCTGTTTCTAGCCTGGTTCCTTAACCATATTTAGACTATCCAGAGAAGTATGATACTTCAAGCCATGACTGTATCCCAGCCATGCTATGACATTCAGTATACTTGGAGGCCACTGAGTAAAGAAAGACCGGTGGGTAGGATGCAGCTTTAAGCACTGAGATCAGTGGAATTCAAAAATGCATTCCCTGTCCTTCAGTGGCAAATTGCTTCTTCCATAGGCATAAAACAGAGGATTCCGACAAGTTGAGTTTGGCTTCTGGTAACTTATTGGCCACAACATTCAAATAATTTCCATTGTTATCCTCTGGGAGAGATTGATAGATGAATCGACCTTCTACCCTAATGTGTTTGTCTCTCCTCCAGGTCCTTTTTTGAGAGACAAGTTAAGTGCAGTGATGAACAGAAAGATACAAACACTGACTCAGCAAAGGGTGCTTTATGCACTCAAGTATTTTTTTTTTTAAAGAAGTCTGCACCATTCTTTAGATGATCAGAATTCTATTTCTTCAAAGCAAGACTATCAGCGTATTTGCTATGGTTGTAAAACTCTCCCAGAAATAGAAATGGGCACTACTCATCCTTGTCACATTGCAGCCTATCGAGGCTTGCTGGCTTCACTGAACTAGAATTTTCACTATGTCCATTCTCATCTTTGGATGATGGGAATTATAGTCAAAATCCTGGAATTTCCAGACAATTACTGCTCAAAGTAGATATCTGTCCTGTCCATTAACACGGAAGCAGAGATGACTTTTGAGCAGTAGGAAATGTGGCAGAGCCTTACAACCTCCCTGTTGAGATTAGGCAAGTTTTATCAGCTATAAAAGTCTAATAGAGAAGCTCTTAGCACCATTTATGCAATGGTAGAATAAATGCCTACTTTCTAATGAACACATTTTCTATGGGGCAAGACACCGAAAATTTCATGCAAATGCACATCCCCCTATGCAGTTCCATGAGAAGCAGATCATTTTCAGGGAACTTTGTCAGATTTGCTTTGTCTGCTTGCTTAGGCAGGCAGTGCAGACAATATATGGATGGTACCTCTCTGTGTGAGAGCCTGGAACTGGACTTGGTGTTTGAGAAAAGTAGCTGTAGCCAGGCAGAAACAATTTCCACTCTCAGTTCACCAATGTTAAGCTCATACTTTTTTTCCAAAGGCTAGTAAAAGTTTACAGTCCCAGAAACTTGAAGGAAGATGGGCTCATTCATTCATTCATTCATTCATTCATTCATTCATTCATTCATTCCCCCATTCAATTTACTCACAAATATCCAGGCTGGCATTCTAGGTGTCTGGCTAATTGAGCCACACCTTGGTGGTCTTAGGAGTGTGTTATCCTCCATAGGCAGTCTCACCCCACCCAGGTCCTTAGCCTACAAAAATGTGGGGGAGGGAGTAGGAGTAGGAGAAAAGGAGAAAACAACAGGCAGAGCAAGTAGTGGAAAATACTATCCAAAAATGTACAACTGTTACAAGCAAGTTACTCATCTGTTAGGACCGCAAGCTACCGTAAGCAGCCCAATGTGGTATGATGCCAGCCAAAGAAGCCCAAGAACCTTTCTATTCTGACCCAGGCTTCATCAAACGTAATTAAATTCGGAATCTAATGAACTACTTTGCTTCCTGAAAAGCTTTCATCATTGAGATCTGACTTTTATCCCTTTTGGGAGGGGCCATCCCCTCCCAGCCTTATTCCCGAGTCGCCCCTTCTGTCTCAGCTGCTCTTGCCTTCTAGCAGCTCTGAGCACACGCGCACTGGGAACAGGCTCCCCTAGGTCCTCTGCTTCACTGCTGCCAGACTCCGAAGGCTCCCAAGGCAGCATCCCACTCCCAGATGATCCTGGCCCCATCCCTGCATCAGATGCAGAACCCTCATCCAAGTCATCTCCAGACTCCCTGACTGGTCCCCGTTCTTCCTCACCGTCCGAATCCACTGCCGTCTGCACCAGCTGCTGGCAAACCACAACACTTTTGGAGGGAGGCAAAGGTTGTATGGCACTTTACAAAATTTAAGACTTTTATTTGTTATATTTATTTGTTATACAATCAAATACTTATTTATTAATTTATTACATTAACTTGCAAGGCCTGGGAAGGTGGAATGAACCCAGGGCAGCAGCCTATTGTTCGGCACAATTTATGGCACAATTGTATGCAGCTATCAGTCACACAGTGGCATGTCCATTCTTGGAAAAGAAAGAACCTCACACTATGCAAACTTTCTTGATTCTTGTTTTTTTTTTTTAATTCTAGCATATGCATGCAAATACATAAAGGAAGATAGTAAGAAAGAGACAGGAAAAAATCCTTATCACAGGACCGTCAATGCATCTTTCGACTCTGCACATTTAGTCATATTTTCACATAGTACCACATCTACTACAAATGTCATGGCTATCACTTTTGTAGGAGGTTATACAAGGTGCAATTATTTCATTATTTATTTGATAAATATATATACTACCAATATCACCATTATATAAAGACATTAAAGAGGAAAAATCTGAGAATTCACAAAATAACTGCTCCAGAGGTTTTTGAAGTGAAATTCACCCTCCACTATATGTGTAGTTGCAACAAACTATAGAGGTAAGGTCTATATTTAATGTCACTTAAAGTGATAGAATTTCTACACAATTGGTTTGCTTGTGTTGGAAAGTATACGCCGTATTTAATATTCAGTTTTGGCTGCCTTCTCCCAGTTATGTTTTAGAAATACATCTATATGAAGACAATGGGGCATTGAGGGGGGGATATCTGGGGAGGTAGGACCACCCTCCCAGCTGGGCAGAGCTTTGGTCCTATTTCTTCACAATAAGCCTCATCATGTTTTCAAGTTCCTGACATTGAAGTGTTTTCTTTGTATATTTTTAGCTTCTAAGAAGTGACAGCAAAAGAATGGAGCCAGAAGCAGGAGTTGGCATGTTTCCTGGGCAGTGTGAAGGGCATAGGGCTTGTTTTTATTGTTGTTCTGCCAGACCGTGGAAGCTTTACAATGAGTGTGCTGCTGTTTTGGTTAGGAAAGGATTGTAGCGCCTTCCCTCCAAGCACCCACTGCTCACCTTGTTTTCCTCTGCCTCATCTGGTGGATAATTCCTGGAGCTGGATGATAGATGTATGACAATTACAGGACAGGACAGAGGATGGTGAGGTTCAGGCTGAGTACTGGAGAGTAATGCGTTTTTCTTCCTGGTTTTGCAATCAAAGGTTGAATGAATGAGAAATTTCCTGATGAAGTAAAGAATTAGAGAACAGATCTCTTTGGTTTGGGATAAACTCAGTGGTGGGATTCAAATTTTTTTTTTTTACTACTGGTTCTGTGGGAGTGGCTTGGTGGGCATGACATTGCTTGGTGGGCGTGGCTTGGTGGGCATGGAAGGGGAAGGTTACTGCAAAATCCCATTCTCTCCCCACCCCACTAACCTAACTTTCCAGCTCCATTCTCCTGTGCAAAAGAAGACTCAGCCAATCAGCTGGGACTTGGGAGGCAGAGAATAGATGAGGGTAGGACCAGTCAGAGGTGATATTTGCCGGTTCTCCGGACTACTCAAAATTTCCGCCATCGGTTCTCCAGAACGGGTCAAAACCTGAATACCACCTCTGGGTAAACTCCCATCCTGGAGTCAGAAGGGAGAGACAGAGTAATTTGAATTTGGTCTAACATTCTTTATAGCCACGAATCTAGCACTTCAGGGAATAAATCGAAATGCATTACTTTATTTAAAACAAAGTTATGTAGTGTTTCAGACAGTGTAGGGAACTGTAACTGATACAGAAAGTTAGAAGATTTAAACTCGAGGACTAAAATCTCAGAGCTCATGTGGTTAAAAATAGAGATTTTACAATATCTTTATTGTTTGAAACTGGAATATTAATCACATGCCTGACAAAATAGATTGAAAGTTGTATTCAGTCACCCCCTCAAACAATCAGCCAGTTCAGGGACCAAATAAATATGTTGAATGACAGAAACAAGGCTGTACCCAAAGTTCTAAATGGAACTGTTGAGGGGAACAATTGTATGAATACATTGGATTTGCCACCTACGTATTTCATTCATTAGTAAAATTCCTACAGCTAAGATTTATAATAAGGAACCTCAGGTACCATTTTTGCAGCCTAGCACCTTCTTGGGTAATTTTAACCCAAATTGCTTTTGTGCAAGGATGCTAGACATGGAATATAATTTAATATGCAGTTTGGGGCATGGAAATCATTGCTGCTCTAGTGAAAATAAAACTGTATTTTCCCCTATCTGATTACAGGAAAAAATGTACCTTTAAAAAATACTAAGTTTCCATACCCAGCTATAAAATATTCAGGAATCTTTCCAGCATATATCTCAAAATACAGACAACTACATTCCTAAGCTATAGAATAGATCTGAGAAATTTGGCTAACTCTTAACTGTGATGCGCAGGAAAGAGGGTTAGCAATTGTCAAGGTATACTATGAAATATGTATTGAGAAGCAAACTATAAAGGGGAAAATTGCATAAAGTTCCAATACAACATTAGTCATTAATGAAAACAAAAACAACATGGAGATAAAATGAATATTTTTAATGAGAAAGAGACTTCCAGAGTATTTTATTTTTTGGAATGTAGATCAGCTTGAAAGGTTATGAACTTGGACAAGGTACATGATGAATCAAAGGTTCACAAATAACAGCTGCAAATGTAACAAAGAAAGGAGTGAAAAAAGAAACCGAAAACCAAATGAAAATGAAAACGAATGTTACTTGAGAGATGGATTACACAGACAAATCAATAAATTTAGAAAGCCAGTAAGGTTTTTAAATGTTTTTATTCTTAGAATTCTGCAATTATTTGTTTAATAGATCTATCATTTCTTATAGTTATTCTGTCTCTACCTAATGAGTACTGTTTGGGTCCAGCTCCTCCATATCCTTCAGCATCAATCAGACAATTAAATATTGAGAGTTTTGCAGTGATAATTCAGCACCAGAAAAATAAACACAGATGGCTGATGCTTTATTTAACATCTTTATAAACATAAGTAGATTTTACAAACCAGTTGTAGATTTCTCCAACATGGAGCAAACAGAAACATGTTGCAAGTTCAGAGCAGAGCTCCAGTCTTCAGCAAGCAAGCAAGTTAGTTTCATCTTCAGTAGACAGCCTCAGAGCTCAAACATAGCTGCAGAGCTTAACACAGCTGCAGAGTTTCAGAGCTTAATATTAGAGCCACACCTAAGCTACTTTTAGTTTCAGTTTCCAGCCTAGGCTACTTCTACTTTCAATTTCCAAACTTTCATTGGCTGATTTAGTTGCTATGCTATTCATTGGCTGACCTTGTTACCAAGCTCTATTCCAGTTCATGAATATACTCTGACATTAAATCACATGACTTCAAACCATTTTGCAGACCACTATGAGCTATGATAAATCTTCACTATCCTTCTGTCTAAAAGATTGTCCCATCCAGATCCAGCTTAACGTTCACTAGTTGCCCATCAACAGCAAGCACTGGGAGGGCAGGTTAATAAAGAACAGAGGATATCTCGCCATAACCTTTTCCATGAGGTTAAATTGTAATACATGCCTGTTGAAATTAAAGTAATTATTTCAATTTTGAATATCTGCCCCTAAATTAACATATGCAAAGTCTATCCAAATGTGTATTTCCATTTCCATTGCAAGTTGACAGAATGCTGTCATTTTGCCTTTTGCTGTTGCAGTTTTCTTCTACTCCCTCCTCCTCCTCCTCTTCCTCCTCCTCCTCTTCCTCCTCTTCTCAACTCTGTTCCTGGTTATTGAATATTCAACTGCCTTTTTCTCCAGCTTGATCTGTGATCCTTTAATCCAGCTGCCCTAGAAATTTTAACAGCCCAGATCAGCTCAGATCTCTCTGTGCACAGATTAAGTCAAATTCCTGAAAGGTTTGCATTCTTCTTTTTTCTGCCCTTTTTTCATTGCCCTATTTTTACCCTTCAAACAATTATACTGGGGTTATTTATTTGTTTATGAGATGTTTAGGACAAGTTTCTATGAAATAAATGAAGGCAAAGGAATTCTGATAAATGTAATAAGGTTGCTATTAATGAATACCTTCATTTTATTCTTAAAATTTCCTCTAATATAGATTAGTGGTACATTCCTATAATCAGTAAAAATCAGAACTGCATTTGTACTAGATAAGATCTAGTGAAACAGTATTCTAAATCTCATTATTTTCCAGCCTAATGTTCATTACATCTTCTCCTGTTCCTAAATTTTATACCTGAATCTACCTTTTCTTTTAAAATTAAGAACATTAACCAATTTTAAATAAAATACATTAGGCAAAATTCTTTGAGGGCATCCGCTCATAAATGGGATGTACATCTCTGTATTAATATGTTGCATATACATTTTACAAATTGCAGCAGTATTTCACAGTGTGGTATGAACAAGGGAAAACCAGCATTATTAACATTGTGTTGTGCATGTACTTGATTGAAACAATATTGTCCCTTTTCTGTTTATGTTCATTCATTTTTGCAGTCTCTCTGGAATATTTTAAATGACATTCCCTCTAGGCATCATTCAAATGGTTCCTTAGAAAATCTGCCAGCACTGTATTATTATCCTGGATCATGTGACTCTCAATCAAATACACAGGCCTACTATAAACACTTTAGAGAGTAACTTGATTGTACCCTTGGGCATCCTTACTTTGTGGATTCTGCTGCTCACACATTGTTGATGATGCAATACATTTTTTTATCTCTAACAATTAGCAGCAATAGAGATGTCCATGGAAACCCAGGGGAAACAATAAAGAATGGACTTATTCCAGAAACAAAATTGTGATAAATGCCCTCATATCATTTTTATATGATTTTTTATTGACACTTTTGAAAGAGAAGATTAAAAACTAATACAAAATAAGGATGAAAAAAGAAATTTTTTTAAAGAAAACAAGAAAAAAGGTACAAAGAAGTGACTTTGATATTCCTCAAAACAGTTATAAGTGCAATTATATTTTATCCTCTCTCTTTAAAGTTATAATACTCTTATTTATATGATCTATATTGTCATTTTTTAAACAAGATAATTTCTTTTTTAAGCATGATAAAATGTTCCTTCATGTTCACATTTTCAACATGCATTCAGAGCGCTTGTATTTATTCTAGATAATTTCTCTGACATCATACATCCACAATGCATCATTTTATAAAAATCATCTTTCAGATCATAATTTGACAAACTTTTTAATCACAGTTTCCCATTTGTCAATCTGTATATTGTAATCAAAATTCTTAGCCCACTTTTCATATTTCAACAAAAGTGTGTACTTTTTACCAATTACATGTTCATCTTCAGTGCATAATTACTGTATATTTCAAATTCTGTCTTACTGTACATCTTTTTTTGTCCATTTTGAGTCTTTCTGATAATTGTAAATGAGAAATCCAAATAACTATATCCTTCTCATTGAGCAGGAGCCATGAGTCTAGGAGGATCCTCAGATTGGGCTGGGCGTCTGTCTGGGACAGTGCAGCTCCATTTAGCACCAAAGATTCCACAGCCCTGAACCCAGTAGTCCCAAAATCCAGAGCAATTCCATCACGCCAGAGCTTAACTGAAGCCTGTTGTTTCCCATCCAGATCCTCATGGCATCCAGACATCAGACAGCATCACATAATTGTTGATACCTGAAATCAGCACACTGATGAAACCTCATCCCATGGAGTTGAATCAACTCGCTTAGTGGCCTCATGTAGATGTTAAAAAGGAGAGGAGAGAGGAAAGAACACTGAACTCTGTGGCACCTATACAGTAAAGAGTGGACCTCTCCTCCCCAATTATCATCAACTGGAATAAGAGCTGTGGTCATGGCACAGTTAGAATGTAGAATTGCAGGCTAATTCTGCCAACTGCTAGCAGTTTGATTGTGAGTGGCTCAAAGTTGACTCAGCCTTCCATTCTTCTAAGCTTCATAAAATGAGACTCAGATTGGTGGGAGCAGTATGCTGACTCTGTAAACTGCTTAGAGAGGGCTGTGGAGTACTATGAAGTGGTATATAAGTCTAAACGCAATTGCTATAATTGCCAAAGGAAAGGGGAAACCAACACAGAGCCATGCCACCCACCCCCATCCTCTGAGCCGATCCAGAAGTATATCTTGGTTGATGGTATCAAAAGTCACCAAGAGATCAAGTAGGGCAAGGATGGATGAACTATCCCCATCTCATCCAGGCCAGAAGTAATCCAAAAACATGACCAATTATTTCTGTAATGGAATGGCTTCTGATATCCTCACAGCAATTATATAAGTACAATTATATTTTAACCTTTCCCTCTAAAATTCATCATAATATTTTTCCTTTTATATTCTATCCAGTCTAGTCATCAAAGTCATAAATCACAAGTTCATTTTTTTTAACTTTTAGGCAAAAAGTCCATAAGATATTTCCAGTCAATTAATGCAAGTAGTGTTTTATGTCTAATCAAAGAAGATAAATCATCCATCTCGGCAATATCTCTCAGTGTTACCAATCATTCCTCCAACTTTAATATGGGCAGTGTTGAATCTTTCCATCTCTGTGCATGTAACAATGTTGTTACAGTAATCATTTATTGAAATAATTTCTAACTGTTTATCCATTAGTCTAAAAGGATAAGTTCTGAATATTGATCTTTAAAATCCTCTACAGTATATGAAACTGTTTTTAATTCCATTTTTAAACTTTTTAAATGTCCGCCAAACATGATAAAGTGTCCCTTTGTATTGTTCACATTTCCAGTATACATTTGAAGCATCTTTATACATTCTAGATAATTTCTTTCGTGTCACATACCAACAATGCATTACTTTATAAAAATTCTGTTTAAGAAGATAACACAATGTATTTATTTCAACCCTTTTAACCACATATTTCTTCCAACTGTGTATTATAAACAAATATATTCTTTAACATGTCAATTCTTTTTTAATTTTTCAATCTAAATCTCTGTTTTTTAATAGTAAAAATCATCCTTTTTAACTTAACCCATCTAAATGTAATTTTCTTCTGTTTAATTTTGTCTGTTAGGAAAAAAAATACTATGTGTAGTATTTCATTTAAATTTTCCCTGAATACAATTACATCTGTATTATCTATCTAGTATTATAATTACATGATGTCTTCTTTCTGACAAAGTGCCTGGACAATTTCTTAAATTTGAAAAATGTGTATTAATCCTACATACATTATCTATCTCTGTGTCAGTGTCATCCTCCTCCAAATCCATGAAATTAGAGATTTTATAATATTTTCTGATCTGATATCTTCTTCATGTTGTGCAGAATTGCTTTAAAGCTTAAGAAAATTCTTTTTTCTCCATTCCAATAAGATTAAATTGTTCAAGTCTTTCTCCATCTCTCCATTTATAACTTCTGCCTTGCTTTCCAAAACTTCCACTTTGTCAGTACATTGCTTTAAATCTCCAATCAGTTGTCTTACAGATGATTAACTTATTTCATCTCTTTTTTATTCCTGCAAATCCTATTTCTATTTCCTTTTAGTCATTCAGTCATCTTTTGCAAACCCTTCAAACATTTTTGTAATAAATCTGGTGAAATACTCTCATTT